>NC_045431.1:241163156-241465343 GCF_902635505.1 Sarcophilus harrisii
AGAGACAGACAGACAGAGACAGAGAGAAAGAGAGAGACTGAAAGAGACAGAGAGAATGAAAGGAAGAGAGACCAGCGGAGGGATGTGTGAAGAAAGACAGAAAGGCAGGACACACACACACACAGGGAGAAACAGAGAGAGAGAAAGACAGAGACAAACAGAAAGAGAAAGAATGAGAGAGACACAGAGACACACAGAAAAGGACAGAAACGGAAAGATACAGACAGACAGAAAGAGAAAGACTGAGACAGAGAAGGAGAGAGACCAGCGGAGGGGGGGGGGGGGGTGAAGAAACATAGAAACAGGACACAAAGAGGGAGAAATATGTATACAGAGAGAAACAGGGAAAGAGGGACAGAGTAAGAAAGAGACAGAGACAGATGAGAAAGAATGAGAGACAGAGAAGTTCAGAGACAGACACAGAGACAGAAAGAGAGAATGAGAGACAGAGACTGAGAAACAGGCAGAGAGAAGGCAAGAGAGCAGCCAAGGGATGTGTGTGAAGAAGGATGGGAAGAGACAGAGACACGCAGAGAGAAGGACGGAGACAGAGAGACAGGGAGAGACCGGCGGAGGGCTGTGTGGGAAGAGAGAGAGAGACGGGAGAGAAACGGAGGGAGGGAGTCAGAGAGACGGAGAAAGGGAGAAAGGGGAAGCAGGAGGAGGAGGGAGATGAGCCCTGTCCTCTTCACCGGTCCCGGGGCTGAGCGTCCGGCGCCCGGGGCGGGGGGTCGGGATGGAAGGAGAGGCTGGTCCGGGAGCCCGGGACGGGGCGGAAGGGGGCGTGTCGGCCCAGGAGACGGACCGAGGAGAGGACACCAGCCCGGTGGGAAAGGCGCGGAGGGCGGGGCCCGCAGGGAGGCAGTGGCAGGTGCAGAGCCGGGGACAGAGGAAGAGCCCGGGCCGGGGGGGAGGGGCAGGGCACGGCCTGCGGGGGGGGGGGGGGGGGGGGAGGGGCCCGGGTCTCTGGCCAGCCCCGAGAGCCGGACCCCGGGCCGAGTGTGCGTGCGCGGGGCGGAGCCGGGACCCTCCCCGGAAGCTCCGAGGGCACCAAGGAGTTAACTCGGCCTCGCCGCGCTGGAGGGGAGGGGGCCGCCGAGAGCTCCTCGTCACCCGCTAATGAGCCCCAGATGCGGGGCGGCGAGCAGGCCCCGCCCCAAACCCTGATATTCTCCAATCGGAACCCGCAGGCTCCACCCCCGGGAGCCGCGCCTCCCCAGCCGCAGGCCCCGCCCCTCCCCGAGTCCCGGACGTTGGGCCGGGGGTCTCCGCCTCGGAGGTCACCTAGTCCTGCCAGCAGGACCCCGCAGGCCCCCCCCCTTTTCGGAGACCCCCGGTTATGGGGAAGCTCATTCCCCACGGGGCCATCTCCCGGGGAAGCTTTGGCTCTCGGGGGGCCAAGCAGAGCCAGTCGGAGAACTCTTTTTTCCCGGGGACCCCTCCCCGCTCCCGCCGAACTCCTGGGGCGCAAAGTCCAAATTGGGGGAAACGAAAATTCGATTCAATCCAGCAAACATTTATTATGCGCCTACTGGGGCCGGGGGCGGGGAACTAGGCCGGAGAGCTGGGGGCGGGGCGGGGGCGGGGCTCCGGGGAGCCTCCGAGAGCAGCCTTTGTCGCCACCTAGTGGTCCTGCGGCCGAAGCCCAGGTGCCCGGTCCTCGGCCCTCTCAGCCGGCGCTGCCCCCGGCTTTTCCCAGCCCCCCCCCCCCCCCGTGGGAGGCCGCTGCCCCGGCAGCAGAGGCCCTGACCCGGTCCCGGCACTCCTCGTAAAAGGGCCCGAAGGTTAATCCGAGCTGTGGCCAAGGCCTGCCGAGTTCTGCTCCCCCACATCTCAGACACGCCCCCCCATAGGGACCCCTCCCCCCCAAGCCTGGGCAGGTGCAATGGCCCTGCCCCCCCCTCCGGCCTCCAGCCAGCCACTAAAGGGAAGCTGTAAAGCCCAGCTCTCACCCCTACTTAAGAGGCCAATGACTCCGATAGTCCTCCCTTCCCAGCCTCCTCCATCCAGGGTCACTGGCCTCCCACAGCCAGGGGCCTCCCTCTCCTGATCCTGGGCTTTCTCTGGCCAGCCCCTGCCTGGGAAGCTCTCCCTCCCTCCCTTTCCCCCATCCCTGAAAGCTCAGCTAAGACCCCCTCTACCAGCAGCCTCCCAATCCCCCTTAAATCCAGTGCCTTCCTTCCCTGAATTCCTATTCCTCTGGTCCTCCTCCTTTTTAATTTGAAATTTCTCTGGGGCCTCCCTATTAAATTGTCTCAGGCCCTGGCACATAGTAGGTGCTTAATAAATGTTGACTGACCGTTCCAGGCCAAGCGAGAGACCAAGTTGGGAGGGTCTCCAAATCCGGCCAGACGGGGGCAGCCCTGCTGTTTGCCTGGGTCTTGTATTTCCCGTTCCTGGCAAAGTGTCAGCACATAGTAGGTACTCAATAAACGCTTGCTGATCGAGTATGGGGGGGAAGAGCGTGGCCAGTGATTGGCATTTAAAGGGCAGGACTTTAACTCAGCTGAGTAAGTGTGTGTGTAAGGGAGTGTGTCTCTGTGAGTGTGTGAGTGTCTGGGAGTGTGTCAGTGTGCGCGCAGCAGGTAGCAGCAGGCCTGTGGGACTCGGGGGCCTCCCCACGGACGTTTGTTGACGCACGTACCAGGCCCCGGGGATGGCCGAGAAGCCTCGTGGTTACCAGCATCCGTAGAGCTGGAAGGAAGCGGGATCCCATTCTGTGTCCTAGAGGAAGCAACTGAGACCCAGAGTGCCCCAGGCCACAGTGGCAGAATCCGCACCCAGAGCTGAGCCGGGGGTTCCGCCCTTGCTCCAGCTTCTCTTATCGCCCCTCACCTGCCACTTTTGTAGCTGGAAGAATCCTCAGCCGTCCCATTAATGGGGAAATTAGAGCCCCGCGGTGCCCTCACTGGGGAAGCCGAGTCCCAGCCGCTCCCGGCACGAACAAGGGAGGCCTCCTCCGCCTCCCCTGGCCCAGCCTGCCCTTTGCACGGGCCGGACGCACACAGGGGCCCGGAGGGAGTCAGTTTCCCCATCTGTTCCTAAGTGGGCATGAAATGGGGAGGCTGCCGGACCCCTCTATGTCCTCAAGTGTAAAGTTCTATATGCTATGGGGGGGGGGGTAGGAGAGCTCTGCTGTGACCACAAACACCCCCCAGTCTCTGTTCCTTGAGGGGCCACCACGTCTCTTCCCTTGCCTTCCGGTCGTTGGAGAGGTCCCCCGAAGCTCCCCATGAGATTGAGCCCCTGAGTCAGAAGGCGCTGTCCTCCCCGCCAGAGCCCCCTCCTGGGCACACCAGGACCTGTGTCGTGCCCCCAGCTCAGGCTCAGTTTCCCCTTCCTCAGCTCACTACGTGTCCCCCGGGGCCTTCTCTCACCAAGCCCCACCCTCAGAAAGCAGGAGGGGCGGCTCGGCTGTTTCATACCTTTATTTCTTCCTGGTTTCCTTGGAGCCTCCTGTTGGCTGAGCCCCGCGTCTCCCCAGAGGGGCGCTAGAGGCCGCAAGGTGCTCCCGGGAGCGGGGGGGCCTTTGGTCAGCCCTTGGCCAGGGACGGGAATCACAGAAGGAGAGGTCAGGGGGCGCCTGGACGAGGCCACCCCCGGGGGTGGGGGTCACGACATTAAGGAAGAGAGGGGGCTTTCAGAGCCTCGGGGGGCCCACATGCTGCCCCAGTTCCCCCCACCCCTCACTGGCTCCCTTGGGGGGGGAGGACAGCAAAGAGAGGAAGCCTCCTGAGGGAGGAGGAGAGGAGAGGAAGGAGGGGGTCTCATGGGAGGGGACGAGAGGGAGGAGGGAGGTGACAAGCAAAGCCCACCTTGGAGGTGCTCATAATGACGGGGCCGGGGGAGTCTGAGAAGGGGCCCCCTGGGGAAGAGTGAGTGTTTGGACGGGACACGGGGGTACAGAATGAACGGGTGGGAGTGGGGCCCACCTCCTGCCGCCTTTGGCCACTGCCCCCCTTTTGCATGGCACCGGGCGGCTGCCCGCAGGCCCTTCCCCAGCCGGGGCCAGGTCAGCCAGCTCAGAGGTCTCGGGAGCGGCCGTCTCTGGGGGTTGGGGTCGGCAGAAGGCCTCAGGCCCCGGTCCTGGTTGTGGCACCCATACTGAGCCCCGGGGAGGGCGGGAGCTGCTCCCCTTTGTGCTTCTCCATGAGGGAGGAGGGGTCCACCCCAAGGACCAAGGAAGCAGGAGCTGGGGGTGAACAGAGCTCCCGGAGCAGGGGACCCCCCTTCCCCTTGGTCTGAACTGCTCCGGAGCGCCTTCGAGCCCCAGCCCCGAAGGGGAGATTTTCCCTGGGGAAACGGGCCCTTGGCCCAAGTAAACATCTCCCTAGCAACCCCCAGCCCGCCCCAAGGGCCTCAGTACCTGCTCTAGTCCTGCTCCCCAGGACCAAGCCGCCCCCCCCCCCGGCGTCCGAGCGTGGCCTCCACGTGGCCTGGGCCCCCCACCCCTCGCTGGGAGCGTTTGCCATTGGGGTTTACACAAGAACCGATCACTCATCGGGGCCCCGGGTGTGTGGATCTCCCGCCGGGCCCTGGCGCCACAACACCCGACTTCTGCTGGGGGCGCTCAGATGGCGCCCTGCCCATCCCCCCGGCAACCCCCGTCTCCATGGACGATAAGGACCGGGAAGTAGAGAGCGTCCTGGTAACAGGGGGGGCTCTCCAGGGGCTCGGTGTCTTCCCCCCGGCGAGCCAGCGGCCCCCCGCTCAGACTTCGGAAGACCCCCGTCGTGGCCCGACTCCCGCCACCCAGGGAGAGCCGGCTGCGGCTGAAGGGAAGGCGGGGCCCGCTGGCGCGGGAGGGGGGCAGCGAGTTGCTGCTGACGGAGCGGCGGCAGCGCTGGCAGCCCCTGAGGTAGGCCGTGGGCCCGGGGCCCATCAGCATGGCCTCCGAGTAGCTGGGCACCAGCTGCCGGTTGGAGCAGATGTGCCACTCAAGTTCCGTGAAGTCCACGGTGGCTACTCGGGACAGCGACGGGCCTCCGGGGGCGTGGCCGGGGGGCGGCGAGCTGGCCCCGAACAGCTTCTCCACCTGGTAATGGACGTGGGCCGTGCCGTAGGCAGCCACCACGCGCAGCGGCCACGAGAGCGTGGCCACGGACACCAGCCAGAAGACCCAGGCCCGGGCGTACCAGGGGGGGCTGCGGGGGTCCGCAAACACCATCAGCGACTCGCGGAAGTCCACGTCCTTCAGGTGCATCCCTTCCCGGGCCTCCAGGTAGTCATCCAGGCCCTCGTTGGCGCCAAAGAACCGGGCCCTCTGGGTGAGGTACGCCGCCTCGGCCTCGGCGCTCCCGAAGCTGAAACACTTGGTGAAGCGCAGGCGCGTGGCAGGGTGCTCGGACAGCCCCACCAGCTCCTTGGAGACGTCGCGCACGCCGTGGGCGGAGTAGTCGAACTCGCCCCGCGCCGTCCGGCTGTCGGCCCGCTCGTGGTAGACCTGCGTGGTGGTGTACGCGTCGCCGTTGCGGTAGCGCGTGATCTGCCGGGTCCGCCGCACGTAGTGGTAGCTGGTGGCCTTCCACCAGACGCAGGGCGGGGCCTGCTGCAGCCGGCGGATCAGGGCCAGCACCGTGACCACGTCTGTGCGCGGCGCCCGCGAGGCCCTCATATGGCAGTGCCAGCACTCAGCCAGGTAGAGGAGGTAGAGCAGGGAGACGAAGGCCAGCGGGATGTACAGGTAGCCATCCGAGCAGGGGCTGGCCTGGTAGGTGGCCGGCGTCCCGTGGGAAAGGCCGGCGCCAATGGCCAGCCGGGGCACGGTGGCCAGCCAGCACCAGGCCACCACGGCCCCACATGAGTGGATGAGGAGGGTCAACAGGAGGCACTTCCAGTGGGACTCCCGACAAAGGGAACCTCCCAGAGACTGCTTCAGGGGTCGCTGCTGTGGGGGGGGAGATGGGGGAGGGAGAGGCAGTGGGAGAGAGGGGGGAGAGAGAGAGGAGGTGGCGGTCAGGTGGGCCCAGAAACCAAGGGACGTGGGGGGGCCTGTGGCTCGGCCCTGGGACTGACAGGATTCAAGAAAGGGAGGAGAGGCGGGAGCGGGGGGAGAACAGATCAGGAAAGCAGGCAGAGGCTGGGGCCGGGAGGGCAGCACGTGGACTGCCCCCCCCATTTCCCATCTGTACAGGGGGAGGGGTGCTCCCAGACAAGCTGGGTCTGTGGTCGCGAGACTCCTTCCTCTGCCCCCTTCTGGGAAAAGCCCCCCAGGGAACACCTGAACTCCCCCCTGCCTGGCTGAACTCCTGGGGAGCCTTTCCCCCTCTAGCCCCAGGACTCCTTCCCCAGCAGCCCCCAGCACAGACTCACACTCACACTCACTGAGGGAGGAGGGGGGGGAGGGGAAGGAGGAGGAGGAGGAGGACGACGACGATGACAACTGGGGAGTAAAGCAAAGGCAGAAATGGCTAAGGAAAGGGGAGAACGGGGATGTGGGAGGGGCAGCAGACGGGAAGTATAAGAAAAAGAAGAAAGAGGCAAAGTGGCAGGGAAAGTGGATTTGAGAGTTCCTTTGTCTCGATCTTTATTGCCTGATCGACGAGTTCTTTATTTTTTGAATGCAAAATTTTTTCTTTTTTTCGAAATTTGTCGAGTTCGCCGAAATCTTTCGAAAACGTCTGTTTTTCCTCGAAAGGACGCGCGATCTGACGAACGGATGCCGGACTGACCGGAACGCGAACGCTGGCGATCTGACGCGAACGAATCTGATCTGAACTGAACTGACCTGTTCTGGCGATCTGAACGTCTGATCCCGAATCTGATCTCGAACGCCTGAGCGATCTTGATCCTGAATCCTGATCTGACCCGCGATTCGATGGTCTGATGTGAAAAGGAAGGAAGGAAGGAGGAAGGAGGGGGGCAGGTCCCAGAGGGGCATCCTGGGGGTCAGAGCCTTCTCCCGCTGCCCCCGGCCTGGGAGCCTCGTTCCTCTCCTTCCCCCTCCTTCCTCCTCCCCTTGGGGAAAGGAGGGTAGGAGCAGCAGCCAGAACCCAGAGGGCTCTTCCCTGCCCCCCCCTTCTCCTCCCTCTCTCCCGCCCCGGCCCCAGCCTCCGTGCTGCATTGCAGGCTGGGGCTCCTGAGCCAACACCGGAAGGGAAGGGGGTGCCCCGGCCTGGGGGGCCTAAGCCCCGTCCCCGAGACCCTGCGGCCCGAAGCCTCCCCCTCCGGTCCGTGAAGGAGCCGAACGCGGCTTCCTCTTGACCTGACGTCATGGGATGGGGGCGGGGCCCAACCTGGGGGCGTACTTGGGGCCGGGGACCCCCGCCCCCCCACATTTCTGCAGCCCCGGGAAGCCTGGCAGGCGGCCCCGGAGGAGGGAGGGGGCCGGTGGGCGGCCCGCGGCCCCCGTTCTTTACCTCTTCCCGCAGCGGCTCCCCGCCTGGGATGAGCGTGGGCCCCTCCCCCCCGCCGCCGCCGTCTACGCCGCCCTCCGACTCTTCTTGGGGCATCGTGTCCGCGCCGTCACCTCCAGGGGCCCGGGCATGATAAGGGAGACGGGCCCCGGGCCGGGGGCATCCGCGCGGCTCGGCGGCGCGGAGGGAGTGCTGAGCCAGAGCCCGGCCCCGCCCGCCCGCTCACCCCGCCCCCGCTGCACCGGCGGCCGCCGCCGGGAGCGCCTGGCACCGCGGCCCGCCCTCCGCCCCTCCCCGCCTCCCTCGCGTCCCCCCGGTGCGTGCGTGGGGGCGGGGCGGCGCGCAGGGAGGCCCCTCCCCGCAGGCGCGCCACGCCCCTCCCCCGGCCGCCTCTCTCCGGGGTCTTGGCGGGGGGAGGGGGTGGGGGCTGAAACCGGCACCAGGCGGTCGGAGGCTCTCGGGAAACAAGTGCGGTCCCGGAGCGCACTGCAGCCCCCCCTCCCCCCCCGCACATTTGTCCTAGAGACTGCGGGCCCGGCGGGACGGTCCGGGAGAGGCCCGGCTCTCGGGGCACCACAAGGTCAGCGCCGCCCGGCTGACGGGCACCGGGCCTGGCACACGCCCGCGCGCGCATGGCCCGCCTCCGCCTCGGCCCCAAGCGCTTCCCCTTCTTTCTCCACTTATGTTACGGGGCTCTGGGAGGGGCCGCAGAGGCATCACCGGACCCCGCGCAGTGAGTCGGGGGCAGGGCCCAGAGGCCGCCCATGCACCGCGCCCGGCTCCGGGCGTCCCCGGGAAGCTGCGAAGAGCTGACTTCTGTGTGATACGTGGACCCCGCCCCCTCCCCCCCTTCCCCCCCCCCTCCCCCCGCAGGAGAGGCTGCCGAGGGGGTCCTCAGCCCGCGAGTCCGAGCGCCAGGCCGGGAGGAGGCCGCCTTGGGGCCCGTTCTGAGGCGCCTGCGCGCAGAGGGCCCGGGAGGCCCGCTTCAGCACTAGGACAGCTCCCGAGCCCTCCCGGGCTGCAGGGGGAGGTGACCCCGGAGGGAAGCCGGGGCGGCGCCACCCCTCATGGCCCGGCCCACAGAGTCTCCGCGCGGTGCCGAGGTCAGTGGGTGGAATCGATCACGCGGCGCCCCGTTCAGGGCCCCGGTGACAGGCCGCGGAGAGCTCCGGGCCCGGGAGGGGGCGTCCCCGCCCCGCAGGGCGTAGGTGCGAGGCAGGCGGACGGGACCAGGCAGCCCTGGGGGCCGCAGTCCATTTGTGAGGGGGGCGCCCTAGGAAGGTCTGCAGCACCACTGGCTTGCAAGGAGGGGGGAAGGAGCAGAAAGGGGCCCCGAAGAGCCAAATGGGAAGGTGGTGGTGGAATGGAAGGGGCTGGAGAAGGGAGAAGGACAAAGAGAATGGGGTGGAAGGGGGGGAATGATAAAAGATGAATGAATGGAGGGGAATGGAATGGAATGGAATGGAATGGAAAGGAATGGAATGGAATGGAATGGAATGGAATGGAATGGAATGGAATGGAATGGGGAATGGAATGGAATGGAATGGAATGGAATGGAATGGAACGGAATGGAATGGAATGGAATGGAATGGAATGCAATGGAATGGAAGGGTTACGATAGGTGGGGGGAGAGGAGGGAACCAGGCCCAGGCCTTAGCGGTTCCCAGGTGTCTCGCCCCACCCCGTCCTCGCCCCCAGCCGGCCCCGCCCGTCGGTGCAGTCGTGGCAGGGAGACCTTCACCCGCAGCACTGCGCAGGCGCCTCAACACGCCGCTAACCCACTCAGCCCCGACAAGCTCATTGGACCGTCTTGTCCCCTTGGACAGCTCTATCGCCCAGTCAGACGTCTCGGCGTCGACTCCGCCCCACCCCGCTTCCGGAAGTCGGGTTGCATCCAATGTGAGGCTGGAGAAGAAGCCGATAGCCAATGAAGACAGGAGGCGGTGCTTCCGTCACGTGGGACTGTGGCCAATGAGAGCCGGGGAGAGTGACGTGTGGCCATGGCGGCTGCGGCTGACCCGCGGGTAGACGTGTCTGGCGGCCCGGGAGCGGCAGTTCGCGCCCGGAGGCCGGAGCCGCGGCTCCGTTAGTGTTTACACCCGTCAGGCCCCGCGGAGGAGGCGCCTTGCTCATGGCCTATCACTCGGGGTACGGGGCCCAAGGTGAGCGTGGGGCGACACGGGCAGGGACCGGGAAGCGACCCAGATGAAGGGAGAGGGGCGGGGGCGGGGCTGTGACGTCACCGCGAGGGTGCTCCCCTTGGCTGCGGGCCGTCCGCCCCCACCCCCGACTCCCTCCGGAGAACACAGCCGACCTGGGCTCGGTCAGCCGCCGGCGCCGGGAGCTCACTACCCGCCCAGAAAGCAGCCCGGCCCCTGCGGTCCGGGGGAGGGGGGCGTGAGCCTCGGTGCTGCGGGACCGAGGCCCTTAGGCCTGTGTTCCAACGCCGGCCCCGCCCCCGCCCCGAGGCCCCGCCCCCGCCCCAGCGATCTCCTCAGGAGGCCCCAAATCCTGCTTTCCCAGAGTTGTCCCCCCCCTTCCCCCGGCGCCCACTAGAACAAGTCCGTGTAAAGAAGCCGTTTCTTCCTCAGGCTGATTCCCCGCCGGTTCCGGGGAGGGTGTGTCCATAGCCCCCCCCACCCCGAGGGCGGGATGCGGGCCGGGCTCTCCCGGCTCTGGGACCTGGGGGGCGGGGCCGCCGCTGAGGCTGCTAGTGCTGCCTTGTGGGGGGGAGGGGAGAAGATGGGGGGCACCGTGCGCACAGGGGGAGGGACACCCCTCGGGGCTGGCTGGGCCGAGGCCCAAGGCCTGGACGGGTGGCCGCCGGGCGCCCTGCCCAGGGAGGGGCCTGAGCCCCCCCTTTCCCAGGGTTCCCGGGCTTGAGAGGCCCAGAGAGGGAGCCCCAGGGGGCAGCCGGCCCCCGGGGTCCCTCCCCCCTCCTGGGTGGGCGCGCCTTGCCCGGGCTCTCCCTTCTCTCCGCCTTGGCGGGGCTAAGTTTCCACCCGTGGGGCGAACCGGGAGGGGGCGGGGCCGGCCCGGGAGGGGGCGGGGCCTCGGAGCTGGGGCTCCGGCGCTGATGGGACGCCGGGTCCGCCCCCAGCGGCCCTGGACAGCGGGCCCCTTCCGGGGGCTCAGGGACCGGTGGTTCCTGCTCGGGGCAGCGGGCGTCCCTCTTGGCCGCCATCTGGTCCCCAGCTGGGCACCGGTCCGGCCCGAGCCGCCCCCGTTGCGAACGGGAAGGGGGCGGGGCGCCCAGCGGCACCCCTGGCCCGGGAACGGGGCCTTCAACCGCCCCACCTGCTCGGGGACCCCGTGGCCCGTGGGCCTCCCTGGCCCCATCGCCTCCCCAGGGCAAGGACTGGCCAGGGGGAGAGGCCTGGCGGGCCGAGGGGCCGGGCCAGTGAGGGGGAAAGGGCCAACCTGAGCCGCTCTCTCAGAGCCGCCGGTTCCTCCTTCCCAAAATAAGGGTCTCTGAGGTTCCCTCCCGCCCCAGCCCCGGGTCCTGGGCCCCCTCCGCCTGGCGGAGCAGGGAGAAGGCGCCCTTCAGGAAGGAGGCCGGGCTGCTGCCCCTGAGAGCAGAAGGATCAGATGTTGGGGGGGTCTCAGACCCTCCTAACTCCCTGTGCCTCGATTCCACCTCTTTTCAGCTCCACAGGTTTGTGTCCATGAACAAGCTCAAACACTTCTTCGCTGTGGACACGTCCTACGTGGCCAGGAAGCTGGGGCTGCTCGTCTTCCCCTACACACACCAGGTGAGGCTCGTGGCCTCCGCCCTGGCCTCCCAGCCTCCCTGGGGGGGGGGGGGGGGAGTCCTGCCATTTCTGGGGCCTTGACCGTGTTTCCGTGTTTCCCTCTGCTCCTAAGAACTGGGAAGTTCAGTACAGCCGCGATGTGCCTCTGCCCCCACGGCAGGACCTCAATGCCCCCGACCTCTACATCCCCAGTGAGTCTCAGGCCGGGTAGGGGGAGGGAGCTGGACACTGGGCCTGGAGCTGGGGACTCAGGGTTTGAGGACTCAGGGCTTGGGACTTGAGCTGAGCTTGGGGCTCGGGGTTTGGGGCTTGGAACTTGGGGCTCAGGCTCAAGCGGGGCTCGGTGCCCAGATCTCAGGGCTCACCGTACTGAGCTTTTCTGTCTCTTTGGCAGCCATGGCGTTTATCACATACATCCTCCTGGCCGGGATGGCGCTGGGAATTCAAAAAAGGTTGAGCCCCCCCCTCCTCGGGGAGCCCCCGTCTTCCTGGGTCTTGCGTGTTTAAATTGGGTTCGAGTGTCGCTTGCCCACAGCAGGAGGGGCAGGGCTGGGGCTCGGCAGTTTTCAGCCAGGACCCCCAGCCCTTCCCTCTGCCCTCTGCCCCCTGCCCTGGTGCTCCCCACTGCCAATATCAGCCTCTTCATCTGTAGAATGAAGGCAAGACTCTTTAGGGTTTCTGCCTAACAGAGTATTTTTGAGGGGAGGGGAAGGGAACTGGCCAAAAGGGTCATTGGGCTTCCCCTGCCCCCGAGATAACTGGCCCTGGGGCAAAGACAGACTTCCCTCGAGGAAAACAGGGGGCCACTCAGGGGTCCCTGAGCCCTGTCACTCACGGCCGCCGTGACCCCAATTCCCCCGGGGGGATCCGAGGAGGAGCAGCGGGACCCCCCCCAACCGTCCTCCCGCTCCGCCCCAGGTTCTCACCCGAGGTGCTCGGCCTGTGCGCCAGCACGGCCCTGGTATGGGTCGTCATCGAGGTGCTGGCCCTGCTCCTTGGCCTCTACCTGGCCATGGTCCGCAGTGACCTGAGCACCTTCCACCTGCTCGCCTACAGCGGCTACAAATACGTGGGGTGAGTTCAGGGCCTGGGAGTCGGGGAGGGGCGGCAGTGGAGCGGGCGGCCGGGCAGGGCCGGGCAAGCCCCCGGATGTGGACATGGCTGTTCTTGGGGCCGGAGGCTGGCGGGCAGCAGGGCAGGGGGGAGGCTAAGGAACAGAGCGAGGCTGGGGGAAGGCAGTGGAGCTAGCCTAGAACCCCGGATCCCATCCTGACCCTGGCCCTGCACTAGCTGGTGACCCTGAACAGGTCCCACCCTCTCAGTCCTGCACTGCCCCGCGGACAAGTGGGGGCGGCGGAGGGGCAATAGGGCGCACTGAGCATAGCATCCTTGGCCAGCGCTTAGCGACAGTCACCCAGCGGCTTCTGAGGGCGGACAGAGCTCCCCAGAGCCATGTTCCTCCTGCCGGGAAACCGGCGCGGGGCCTGGGGAGGAGGATGTAAGTAGGGAAGAAATCCCAGCAGGTGAGGGGAGGGGTTCTGAGGGGGGGGGGAATTGTCTGAGGCAGAGGAGGGGAGGGAGGGCACTCTAGGCATGAGCCAAAGTGCAGATCTTGCTGCAGGAGAAGAACAGAGAGAACACGGGGCGGGGGAAAGTGGTCAGTTGCAGGAGGGGCCGAGTGGGGGCAGCTGAGCGGGGAGAAGGGGCCCTTCAGGAAGGAGACCGCGGCCGCTGCCCCTGAGAGCAGAAGGATCAGATGTTGGGGAGGAGAAAGGAGGCTGGAGGCAGGGCGAGCCTCAAGAGAGGCTGCCTTGGGGGAGTGGGATGTGCCCAGCCCTTGGCAGGGAGGGCCCAGGCTCAGGAGAGATCCTTGGGCCGGACTCGGGGGGTGCTGGTTCTTGTCTATGGAGCCCCTGGACATGGATGGAGAGAAGGGGGGGGAACCAGGCCAGTAAGGGAGCTGACCGGAGAAAGGCACAGGGGTGCCCCTGGGGGAGGCCGAGGGGGAGACGCGAGGACAGTGAGCCGGTCACTGAGAGTGCCGCAGGTGGGAAAGCAGGCAGAGGCTCGAGGCAGCCCCACGTTGGGTCATAGACCACAGACCTTAGAGCCCGACCACATCTGGGCTGGGACCTGGAGTATTGCAACTGGGAGGAACCTGAGGGCAGAGAGCCTCAGAGCGCCCTTAGAAGCGAGACCTGACGGAACTCGGCGCCGGGGGTCCCAGGTCCTCTGTGCGGCTCCCCAGGGCCCGGGGAGGGGCAGGTGGCTGCCCCCCATTTCCTGTGGTTCGGGCCCCCAGAGCCTGACGGTCCTCCTCTCCTCCCAGCATGATCCTCAGCGTGCTCACGGGACTGCTCTTTGGCAGCGATGGCTACTACGTGGCCCTGGCCTGGACCTCGGCTGCCCTCATGTATTTCATTGTGAGTCCCCGGCCCCGGGCGGTGAGGAGGAGTGTCACTGGGCCTGGGCCTCTGTCCCTCCCCCCGCTGAAGGTCTATCCCCCACAGGTACGTTCGCTGCGGATGACCTCGTTGGGCACCGACGGGATGGGGGGACCGGCCCCCCGGCAGCGCTTCCAGCTGTACCTGACCTTGGCCGAGGCTGCCTTCCAGCCAATGATCATCTACTGGCTGACCTTTCACCTGGTCCGGTGACCCAGATGGGGTCTCCTCTGCCCCCAAGGAAGACTCCCGTGAAGATGACGATGATGATTTTTTCCCTGTACATTGAAGATTTTAATTGCTTCCGCCACATCTGTCCCTCATTCCTGGGAACCTGGCCCTGGATGGGACCTTGAGGGTCTGAGGCCGTGGGAAGGAAGGGCCGGCCAGGGACAGGCCTCCCTTGGGGGGCGTGGGCCTAGGGGCAAGAGGCTGCTGCCCCGCCGGAGCAGTCCTCGGGGGGCGACTCCATGTCACCGATGAGACTTGGCTGGGTCGGAGAAGCCCGCGATGTCCACAGCCCCCGGTAAAGCTTGCGATGGCTCCACACTTATGGTCTCATTTGGTGCTCAGTCCCTTTTGGAGAGACCGGGAAGGGGGGGGGGGGGGGGGGGAGGCCGGCCATCGCCCCCCAGCCATACTCGCCTACGGCCCCGAGAGCTGTCCCAGAGATAGGGTCCCTTCCCTGCCTGGGCTGACTTTGAGCTCCAGGACCAAAGGTCAGAGGTGGAGGTGTGTTTCTCACCCCCCTCCCCAAAGGAGCATCAGAGGCCTTAGAGTTGGACCACGTGGTCAGGCGCCCTCACATTATGAGAAAATGGAGGCATGTGGGAAGGAAGGAGTTGGGCCGAAATCACACAGAGGGGAGCTAGGGTTCGAGTCCAGACCTCTGCCTCAGAACCTCCGGTGGGAATGTTGGGCAGGGCCAGAGGTCATCCTTCCTTTGTTTGCCGGGGAGCTGACCGCTCCCCCAGGAAGCCCATTCCCGGTTGGGGTGGGGCTGCCTCCTTTGAGATTCACTCAGAATCCACGGGCTGGTCAGCTCTGATGGACTCCGAGACTCACCCCCTCCTCCCGACTGAGAGGGCTGCCGGGCCTGGTTTGTTGGCCAAAGGTTGGGGGGGCCAGACCCCGGGGTGGGGCCCTGCTCTCCGGCTCTGCCCCTGGGCTGAGTGACCTTGGGTGGCCAGTGCCTTTCTCCAGGCCTGTTAACTTATCAAGCATGGCTATGCAACAAGATGCCCCCAAAGTCCTGTGGTCTATACCAGGGCAGGGGGGGAGGTCACTGGCTCAGCTCAGGGCTCCCCATGAGGAGACCTCATTTCCTGCCCTTTTACGCCCCCACTGCACACCTCTCCGGATGGTTGGATCCGGCCTTCTCGGATGGCCACCAGGAGGTGATGACCCGGAAGGACTCCAGAGTGCCTTTGGATGGGGCAGGAGCTCAGAGGAGGGAGTGAGAGGGATACTTAGGCATTCCCGGGCGTGCAAGTGACCCCTTCCCCCCCCCCCCCCCCCCCGGCCCCCCCCCCCCCCCCATGGCCATATCCTGGCCCCAAGTCTTTGCAATTGTTTATTCAATCACAAGTGGCCAGGGCTGGCCTAGGGAGACTGGGGTGTTACACATAAACTCCTCCGGGCGCTGGGAAGGGCCAGGCCTCCAGCGCCTTCGAAAACGGGGGCTCGGGGCTGGAGGAGGGGGGCGGGGGCTGGGGAGGGCACAGAAGAGCGAGCCGAGAAAAGGCTGGGGGGTGGCAGGGCAGAGGGAGAACTGGGAGCGGGAGGTGGGGCTGAGGAGGAGCCCCCGGCTGAGCCTGCTCACGCCCCTCCCCTCCCCGGGGCCCCGCCTCCCGACCCCCGAGGGACGCCCTGGGCCGGCGGGCCGAGGGCGGAGGGACGTCCGGGGGCGGGGTGGGCCCAGTTCCCCTCCCCCGAGCTCAGGCCGTGGCCGGCGCCCCCGTCCCCCGTCCCTCGGTTATCCCCAGAGCGGATGAGGACCCAAGGCCCCTCCCCCCACCGCCAGGTTTTCCAAGTGGGGGCTTGGGCCTCCAGGGGCGGCCGGCTGCCTTCGGGAGGCGCCGCTCGGAGCGAGGCCGGCGCGGCGCGGGGGGGCGGGGCGGGGGTGGGGGCGAAGGTGAAGGGGCGGGCCATCCCATAGCAGCAATTGGGGGGGGCGGGGCTGAGGAGGCCCGGGCGCCCCTCGCCTCCCCCCAGAGCCTTGGCTTCTGAGAGACGGGGGCGGGGAGTGGCTCTTCTCCGCTGTCCGCGAGGGGCGCGGGGGTGGGGGTACACAGGCGTCCGGTCCGTTCTCGGGCTTCATTCCCTGGCCGGCTTCCCCCTTTAGAAACTCACCAACGTATAAACCATACTGTGGGAGAGAGGGGCGCGCTGGGACGGCGGCCGGGCGGCGAGCGCCGGCCCGCGCCCCTCCCCCCCGCCCCCGGCGCTCACCTGTACAGGTAATAGAAGAAGGAGAGCAGGTAGAAGGCGAGTTTGCACCAGGACTCCTTCTGACAGTAGTTGAGGATGTCTGCGTTCATGATGGACACGGCGTCGTACATGACCTCGGAGCCGTCCGCCGGGCGGTGGAAGTACCTGGGGGGGAGGGGGGGCGGAGGGAGCCGGGAGTGGGCCCGGGCGTCCCGGGAACGGCGCTCCACTCCTTCCCCAGACATCGGCCGGCTGCGCGGCGGCCAGTCCCTCTCCTAGTCGTAGCCCAGACATTCGGGGAGCTCACTACCTGCCACGGCGGCCAGTCCCTCTCCTCCTCGCCCAGACACTCTGGGGAGCTCAGCCCTTCGCTTTGGCTGGGACTTGCGGCGACTGAAATCTGCGCTTGGGGCCCTCCTCCCTCCCGGGCCTGGGCCTCCAGTCTGGGCCCCCCACGAGCACCCCCGGCCGGGCCCGCAGGCTGATCACCTCCATAGGTGGTAGAAGAGGAGGGGGATGTTGAGCCCCAGCGTCACCCACTCTGCGGCGCACAGGAACATCAGGCAGAAGAGGCCGTGGATGGAATACTCGGGGACCACGAGCTGCAGGGGCCAGAGCAGCGCGCGGGGGTCAGGCTCCGCCCCCAGGGGTCGCGTGGGGGGGGCCGCCCTCCCCTGACAGGCCCCGGCGGCGGGGCGCTGAGCTCCGGCGTCTGGAGCCGGTTAACCCACCTGTTCTGTGCTCCTGGGGCTGGGAGAGGGAGTAGGGGTCCTGGGGTGGGGCGTCCCTGAGCCTGCTGGGAAGAGAACGGCTGCACCGGGATGCCTAATTTGCATTGCACTGCACGGCATCTCGACCCGCCCCCCCCTTCCTGGGGCATAAGGAGCTGAGGGAGGAGAGAAGGGGGCGCCAGAGACTCGGGGATGCGCCTGGAGTCAGATCATCCGGGGCAAGCCCGCCCGGTCCGAGCGTCTGGGCCCGGGCTGAGCAAGAGCGGACGCTAGGGGACTCGCCCACAGTCACACACACACACACAGAATGGCAGCGGCAAAGCGGGCCCGGATCCCCGTCCGGGGCTCCAGGCAGATGGCCAGACAGACAGACAGGGGGGTCCTGCGACCCCCGAGACCTCCCACTGACCTTCCTTAGGAGGCAGCAGATCCGCTCAATGTTTTTCAAACGCTCTCGCTGTGGGAAGGAGAGGAGGGTCAGACCGAGGGAGCCAGGTGAGGGAGGGATGCAGGAAGGAGAGTCGGTGGGGGGTGGGGCGCCAGGTCCCCGAGAGCTGGAGCGGCCCTCCCCCATTCTGCCGGGGAGCCCAGCTCTCTGCTGCCATGGGGACTGAAGTCGTGTTTCCATGGTGATGTCACCACGGAGGGAGGCAGGAGCCGCCATTGCCATGGCAACCGTCGCCATGGAGGGCAGGCACTTCACCCGGATCTCCCTGGCGACGGCCGGGGCTTGAGCTGCCCGCGAGAGCGGTGGTCGAGACGCCTGGGGGGGGGGGGGGCGGGGGGGGGCTCGGCCATCCGGGGCCGGAGCCGGGGGCCGGAGGCCGGCTGGGGCGGTGGGCGGCCTCCCCCCTCCCTTCGGGGCTCGTGGCCCAGCCCCGGCTCCCCTCACCCCGCCCCCACACAGAGACGGACAGACTGACGGACACGGCTCGGCACGGCACATGTATTGACTTACTGCCCTGGCAGGGTTGCCCTGATCTATGGGGTTCTTGAAGTCGGTCCTCAGCTCGTCAAAGGCGATGATCTGGGTAGGGGTGGAGGCCTGTCAGGCTGGGGGCACCCGGGGGGGGGGTCCCCCCCCCCGGGCCCCTCCCGCGCTCCCCGCGGCCTCCGCGCTGACTCCCGGGGGAGGGGGAACTTTGGGCCCACGGGCCATTTTACTGGGGAGGAGCCTGAGGCCGGCGGGGGCGGGAGGGGGGACGGGGCGGCCTCCTCCCCCGCCCTCCGGACTTACCCGGCGGCAGAGGCCGGGCTGGGAGGGGGGCAGGGAGCCCCTGCCCCCGGGGCCCCTCCCCCTGGGGCCCCCGCCTCCTGTGCCCTCGGAAGCCGGGACCACTTGAGCGGATCCACCGGGGGTGGGTGGGAGCCGGGGTCCCAGCGAGGCGGGCTGGGCAGAGGGGCGTTTGTGCCCTTGGGTGGGGGAGGGGCCCCAGCAAACCCAGACCCCCCCTGCGTGTTCCCGCGGCAGCCTGGAGTGGGGGGGGGGGGAGCTCTGAGCTAGAGAACATCTCGCCTTTGCTGTTCCTCGGTGCCATCTGGAGCCCAGGGTGCCACGGCCCCGGGCGGGGGGTGGGGGTGGGGGTGGCAGAGAGCATCTCCTCTGCGCCCCAGCACGAGGCCAGCTGCACCCCAAGTCCCACCGGAATGAACGGACCCCCAACCGACACCTGTCACTCACCCCTGGAACCTGTCAAAAGCCCAGGGTGCCCTGGGGTTGCCTAGCAACTGCAAACACCGCCTCCTCCCCCTCCCGCACACATGGTGTGGGGCTGGGAGGGGGGAGGGCTCCAGATGGAGGGCCAGGCAGGAGCTGGGGGGCTGGGGCCCGGCTCTGCCTCCGTCCTCAGCTGTGACCTTGGCCCGTCTGGGGCGGCACATGAGGAAGGGGAGTCCCCGGGAGGGAGCGCGGGGAGCCCTTCCTGCAAACTCCCGCCCCCCGGGACAGCCTTCCTCTGCCCTGCGCCGGGCCCTTCCCCCCCCCCCCTCAGCCCGAGGGCCCCTGGGAGGCTGCTCTGCCTCCTGGGAGAAAGCCTGGGCACTGCTGGGCTCTGCAAGGTGGGTCACCTGGGGCTTCCGAGGGGGCTCGGTGAGCCCTGAGAGGGGTGGGGGGCTCCATGAGCCCTGGCAGCTCAGATGGTCAGGAAGGGGGGGAAGTCTCCTGGAAAGCCCTGCCTTTGGCCAGCTGCGGGGGGCGCCCCGTTTCAGTCCCATTCTTTCTGCCCCCCCCCCCAACTGCACGATGCTGTAAGTCCCCAGCCCTTTTCTGGACGTTTTCCTCCCTAAAGTTTCTGGGTCTTCTGCCCTCTGTCGGCTCCCTCGGGCCGGTCTCCTCTTTCTGCCCACTGGATGGAGCCTAGGGTGCTGCTGGCCTGAAGGCGAGAGCCGAGTTCAAATCCTGCCTCAAGATCACCTGAGCAATTCCCCCAAATCTCCATTTGCCTTCGTTTCCTCCACAATAAAAATGGGGATGTTTCCACCAGCCTCACAGAACTGGGAAGATCAAATGAGATGTTCGGAAAAGCACCGTAGTGCCTGGTACACAGGAGGTGCTAGATAAATGCTTATTCTCTCCCCTAGCTGAGCTGCAAGGGAGTGGGGGAGGGAGGAGAGACTGAGCCAGGGGGTCTGTGCCTGCAGATGGCAGAAGTGGAGCTGGGGGGGATGGGGAGAAGGGAGAGAGAAGAGGAGGGGCAGCCGGCCCCAGATGCCCCCCAGGCAGGGTCTGGACACAGGACTGGGGCGCACTCAGCACTTGGGGAGGGACAAAGAGCCAAAGATGAAGGGGAGGGCTGAGATGTGACGCACAGGGAGGGAAGGGGAGGGGGCAAGGAGCCCCAGCCTGGGGAGGCGGTGAGCCCTGGGAGGGGGAGGAGGGAGGTCGGGAACCGGGACAGGGATGGAGAAATACAAGGCGGCTGACAGGGAGCAAGCCCCGTGAACACGGTGGCGAGACTGGCACCAGTGGCAGAGATCCTGAAGATGGAGGAGAGGGACAGGAACAAGGGGGGGAGGGGGAATACCACGGGGGGGGGGGGCAGGAAAACAGGAAGAGAAAGGAGGAAAAGGAGCGATGAGAGGAGAGAGAGGAGGAAGGGCAGGGAGAAAAGGGGGAGGTGGGGACAGAGCCGAGGCTGGCGCGGGGAGAAGAGGAAATGAGGAGGGGGAAACAGATGGCGAGATGGCAAAGATGGAGCGGGGGCCATGTGGGAGAGGAGACAGGAAGTGCCGAGGGAAACGGAGAGATGGCAACTGGCGGTGGGGCCAGGCCGGCCCAGGCCGGGGCTGTGGGGAGCAGGGCCAGGATGGCGGAGCGCGGGAGGGGGGGCGGGGCGGCCGGGGAGATGCGAAGTCCCCCGGGGTGGGAGCCATGTTCCAGAGCGCCGCCCCCCCCCCTGCCCAGTCCAGGTGCCCAGGAAACATTTGTGCAGTGAATGAATGGAGCCGAATGAATGAATGAATGGGAGGAGGGTGCTCGGAAATTGGGAGAACGGCAAACAAAGCCCCAGCAAGGAGGCTCGGGGTGGAGAGGAGAGCCACTGGGGGTGGGGAGCGCAGAGGGAAGTGGGGGAGGTTTGGGGGGAGGGGACAGGAGCTGTAGCATAGGACGGAAGGTTCGAAAGGACCCCGACCAAGGCCCCCCCCCTTCCCCCCCCCCCCCCCCCATCCCCAGACTCCGCGGCCCTGGAGCTGATAAGGACCTGGGACAGCGAGCGGTGGAGTTGAACAGTTCTGGGAAGAATCAGGCCAGAGGAAGAATGGAGTCCGGGAAAGGAGAGAAATGAGCAGGGGGGAGGGAGGAAGGAGGGGGAAGGGAGAGGCAGGAAGATCAAAGGGGTCAGTGAATATATTGGGGGTCCGACCCGCTTAAGACCCTTCCTCCACGGAGGCTTTGGGGGGACGGGGTGTGAAAGGGAAGGGGTTAAATGGGTTCTGGTAGATGTGGGTCTTGTAAACAGATGCAGTTGCTATGGCAACTGGCTCCATCACTCGGCTGGAAAAACCCACAATGGAGAGGAAAGGAGGAGGGGGGACAGACAGACCTGGTACAGACAGAGGGAGGCTTGGAGAGCTGCCCTGCCAGGAAGAGGGGGAGGAAGAGCAGAGCTGTGCTGGAAGAAATTAAGCCCCCGAGTGCAGAGCAACGCGAACCCCCCTCCCCGCTCCCCATCGAGCTGCAGCAGGGACCACAATGGGGTGTCGGGGACGGGAGAAAAAGGGGGGGAGGTGGGGAAAGGGGAATTGGAATGGGGGAACAGGTATATGGGGAAGGAAGAAAGAGCAGAGGCAAGGGGGGAGAGAATAAGAGGAGGCAAGTTTCCCCTCGTTACCCTGAGAAGATCCCCCCCCCACGGCGCGGCGCGCCCCCGCCCCCGCGGGCGCCCGGGGCCGGAGACCCCTCGGCCCTCGTCAGGTTCCGTCCCCTGGCCCCCGGCCTTACGTGCCAGATGACAAAGAAGATGAGGGATGCGCACAGCACCAGCGTCAGCATGTAGCAGAACGCGGCGAAGGTGAACGCCATGGCCCCGGGGCCCAGCGCCAGGCCGGGGGGCGCCAGCCTACGCCGTCGGGTGGCCCCGTCGCCGGGGGGCCCCGGCCCGGCCCGGCTCCCGCTCCGGCCGCCACCCCGCCCCACAGGGCTCAGCGCTGGCCTGGCATGGCCGAGGGGGTCGCCCAGGCGAGCCCCGCAGAGAGACGCGCCCGGCCGGCCGGCCGGCCCGGCCGCTGGGGGCTCGGGGAGCGCGGGGCGGGCAGGCGGCTCGGGGGGCGCGTCCGCTGGCGCTGGCGGCTGCTCCTGCCCCTCTCGCTCATCCTGCGCTCGCCCCGCGGCTCCCTCTCCAGCCCGGGAAGCTGGGGGGGCGGAGTCAGGGCGGGGCTCCCCCACCGAGGGGCAGGCCCAGCCTCCGGGCGGGCGGGGCCCCAGCCCTAGAGAGAGCGGCCGGGGAAGGGGCGGGGAAGAACCCGAGGGTCCCCCGGGGCGGGAGGGGGGGTGGGCGAGTGGTAAGGGGCCAGCGCCCCCGGCCGGCGCCCGCCCCCGCAGACGCGCGCACGCGCGCGCACGCCCCAACTCGCAGCCGACAGCTCCCCCCCACCCCCGGCGCCCCACATCGCGCCGCCAAAGCCGAGCACGAAGGACGCCCCGAGCTCTTGCAGCTCTCGGGCTCCCCGCCTCCCCCCGCGCTCGCACACACCCGGGCCGACAAGGCGATCGCACGCGCCCCCGCAGATTGCCACCGAGGCTGGGGGCGCCGCGCTCGCTCGCGGGGCCGGGCGGGAGGGAGGGAGGGACGCCGCCTTGGAGCCGGGCTGAATGGCTGCCGCTGGCCGAGTCTGCGCGCGGTCGGCTCCAGGGCTGTGGGCCCGGCCCGGCCACCTGACGGGCGCCAAGGGCGGGGGCGGGCACAGGTAGGAGAGGGAAGCGGGGGAGGGCCTCCCGCCACCTCGCCATCTTTCGGCATCGCCAAGCTTCCTTCCCTTCCGGCCCGACCCTGCTTGGGGGGGAGGGGGGCGAAGCTCCCCGGGACCCCCTCTCCAGATGCAGGAGGTGGGCCGAGCTCAGCCCTCCCCGGGCCCGGGCGTCGGGGTCCCCTCAGCCCGAGCCACCCAGAGGCCCCCAACCTCCCAGCCGGGTCGCAGCCCACAAACCACACTGGCTGGCCGCCAACTTCCTTGCAAAACCTCTGGGGGGGGGCTCTCCCGAGGCCACCGGAGATTTATTGATTTATTTTTGTCCTTGTCCCTTTTCCCCAAGTGGCTTTTCCTTGCAAAATGCTGGACGAAACGTGACTAAAGGAAGGATTGGGGGGGGGGGCACCTCCGAGGGAGGGCTTCCCTGCCCGTCTGAGCCAAGCAAAAACACGTGTCCCCGAGCGCGGTGTCACACTGACCAGGGACCACGGGACAGGGGCAGGGGGGGGAATGGATCCCTAGACCGGAGCACTCAATGTCTTGGGGTACGGGAGGGGGGCAGAGATGGGCCCTGGCCAACACCTGGACCGGAACTTCGCTGGGAGAAGCGCTCAAGCTGTTTGGGAACCAGGGGGCCATGACACAGGAAGAAATGATGGGGGGGGGGGGGCGCACACAAGTCATGGAGCCAAGGCAAGAAATACCATTTACTCTATCCTGGGGGAGGAAAAAACCAGGAGTGAGTAAGCCGGAGGGGGAGAGGGGAGCCCCCAGAGGGGGGGTGGGGAGCCGGCCACAGTGGGCCCTCCCCCTCCCCCCCAGGCCAAGAAGGGGAGCGGTGCCCAGCACACCAGGGGCAGAGGGAGGCCCTGGGGGCCCCTCCAGCACAAACCAAGCCTCTCTGGCTTTGTGCAAAGCCTGCTCTCCCCCCCCCCCCCAAGCCATTATGGACGGATGGAGCTGCAAGCTCAAGGCAGGGGGGGCAGGCTGAGGGGGTGCAGGAAGAGGGGGAAGGGAGCCAGGGTCCCAGGGCTGCTCCCTCCTGAGGTCTGGCCCATCCTGCCCAGGACCCACGTTCCCCACAGTCTGGGCCTCAGGTCTGGCTCTCGGACAATGAGAGCCAAGGGGTGCGGGGGATCGGGAATGGGGGACAGGCTACCCAGGACTCACTGCAGCTCTGAGGGAAAGCAGGGGGAGCGAGCCGGGAACAAGGCAGATCCTCCCCAGGAAAGCTGGGGGGAGGCCCGGGCTGCGGGGAAGGGCTCTCCAAGGACTAGGGAGGCAGCAGTGCCCAGAGCAAGGCCTGGAGGCTCGCTCAGCTGCCCCTGCCCGTGCCCGCAGCAAAGATGGAAGGAGGGCTATGGGAGGGAGGTCGGGTGGGAGTGGGCCCCCAAGCCACAGAATCAAATGCCCCTGGGTGGGGATGGGGGGAGGCGGGGGCCTCCGGCCTCCGGGGCATCATCTGAAAAAAGGTGTGCTCCCGCCCTGGGCCCCGGCTCCGCCCCCTAGCAGCAGCCTCCACTGGCTGGCTTCACCGGGGTGCTGTCTATCTTGAGGTTGGGCCGCTCGCCCCCCGAGGCCGCCCCGGGGCCCATGCGCTTCTTGATCTCGGCGGCCATGGTCATGAAGGCCTGCTCCACGTTGGTGGCGTTCTTGGCACTGGTCTCCAGAAAGGGGATGCCCAGGGAGTCAGCGAACTCCTGAGGGGAAGGGGGGAGGGTGGTCGGAGGTGCCCGAGGGAGCCGCCCCCCCCACCCCCGGCACCGAGGCTCACCTTGGCAGTGGGGTTGTCCACCACCTTCTTGGTGGTGAGGTCGCTTTTGTTGCCCACCAGCAGCTTGTTGACGTTCTCGCTGGCGTATCTGTTGATCTCCTCCAGCCACTGCTTGACGTTGGCGTAGGATTCCTAGAGGAGAGGACGCCGTGAGCTCCCCACGAGCCCGAGGGGAGGGGCCCCAGCCCTGGGAGGGGGAGAGGAGCCAAAGGCAGAGGGTGTGGGCAGCGCGTCTGGGACCCGCCAGGACCTGAGGGAGGGTTTGGAGAGAGGAGCCCCGACATCCACAGGGGACTGCAGGGCGGGGCCTCGAGCTTGTGGGGCCACAGCTGAGCTACGTGCCCGGGGTCTGCGGGCACAGGATGCGGCGGCTTCTGCCACAAGAGTGAATTAAAGCCTCGTGGGGGGGGGGGGGTGTATGTGTCTGTGTCTGTGTCCACGTGTACATGTCTGTGTGTCTCCCTGTGCCCGTGGGCCTTCATTCCAGGAAAATGTCCCACACTTCCGGGGCCCGGCCAAGTTACCTGGTCGGTGACGTCGTACACCACGATGATGCCGTGGGCCCCCCGGTAGTAGCTGGACGTGATGGTCCGGAAGCGCTCCTGACCCGCTGTGTCCCACTAGGGCGAGAGACAAAAGGTGGGGGGCGCAGGGTCAGGGCCCCAGGCCGGGAGCTCCCAGACCCACGGGGAGGGGGGGGAGCAGGGGGAGGCAGTGGCGAGCGTGCACTCACAATCTGCAGCTTGATGGTTTTGCCGTCCAGCTCAATGGTCCGGATCTTGAAGTCCACCCCGATGGTGCTGATGTAGCTCTCGGTGTACGTGTCATCCTGAGGACGTCAGAGAGCGCGGCCTCTGAGACGGGGCCTGGCCGAGGGCCTAGTGCCCAAGTAGGGCGGGTCCCGGCCTCCTGATCCCCTCCCCCCGCCCCCTCCATAAGACCCCCCACGTCCTCGGTCGTGGTAGCTCAGAAGGGCAGCTGGCACCCCCTGGGCTCTGGGGAAGCTGGCGCGCCCTCGTGCAGCCCAGACCCAGAACAAGGTGGCAAATGAGCCCGGAGGGGGCAGGAGACTCACAGCAAAGCGCAGGAGCAGGCAGGACTTCCCCACACCTGAGTCGCCGATCAAGAGCAGCTTGAACAGGTAATCACTGGAGGAAGAGCAAGAACGTGGAGATGTGGGAAAGAGACCCCAACACCACGCTCCGGAGGAGAGGTCCGGCCCGCAACCCCCCTCCCCAGGCTGCAGGGAGTCGGGGCAGGGGCTGAAGGTCTGAGGGGCAAGTCACAATCGGGCGGGGACGCCGCCTCCCCCTTTTCTGCTGCGCAGCGACCAGGGGGCCAGCGAAGGCCGGGATCCGGGTGTGAAGCTGCGTCCCGGCCCCTCCGGCCCCAGACCTGCCTCGCTGGCTCCGTTTAACAGGGCAGGACCAGGCTTCCCGGCTCTTTGCGAAGGCCCAGGAGCGAGGGGAAAGACTACAAGGGTGGCCCGGGGCAGAGGCAGGAGGCTGCCGGGGGGCTGAGAAGGGCATCTGAGCCCAGCGACCATCACATGCCAGGGGACTTGCAGGGGCGGGCACCACTGGGACTACTCCCACTTACAGAGAAGCAAACTAAGGCTCGTGGGTCAGGGAGACCTCCACAGTGGGTGGAGCAGCAGTGGGTGCGCCCCCTCCCCACTTTCTAGCATTAGGAAGCCAAGCCCCCCTGGCCCGAGGCCCCCTCCGAGGGATGGACGACAAAGATGAGACACCACGAAGCCGCAAGGGGAAGCTGGCGCTGCCGGACACTGGGGGGGGGGGGACGGGGGGAGAACTGGACGGGAAACACTGACTCTTAAAACTGCTTCTGAGGTAAAAAATAAAAGGTAAAGTCGGACAACCAGAAACGGGCTCTGCCAACCCCGGAGGCTCCTCCCGGACTCCTGGGGCCCTTTCCCAGAAGGCTGTTTTTAAACGAGGGAGCGGCTCGGTGCTACTTGAGGGCAGCAAACATCATGTCGGGGTCCCAGAGAGCCAGGAAGGGCCACAGCCGGGAAGCCGGGCCCGGCGTCCGGGGCACAGAGAGGCCGTCCTGGGGCTGAGCTCCGGGGCCGCCGTCAGGCCCTCCCCGCGATTCCTGCTAAAGCCTCAGGAGCCGAAGGCGCTTCTGGGCCGCCAAGCAGAGGGGGGGTGGGAGGCGTCGGGGGCCCAGGGCTCTCCCCACCAACCCTGCCGGCCCTGCCCCCTCTCACGGCTTGGTCACCTGTGTCCTGCTCGTCCCCTTCTCGGGGATCCTCACAGCGGGCCCAGGGCTCCGCACCCACTTAGCTGGGCCCCTGGTGCCCTGTCCCAGCCTCCCTATTCTCTCCCTGAGCCTCTGCCCGCCGTGGGCCTCCAGGTCCCCGGGTCTCCCCCCCAGCTCAGACTCCTCGTCCGGCACTCAAAGCCTCCCCCTGCCTTTGCGGCCTCAGCCCAGCCCCGCGGCCCCCAGACCCGTATCTCCCTCCCTCCTCCCTACAGGACCCGCCCCCGAGTTGTCGGCACCCTCCCTGTCCCTGCAGCCCCCCAGGCTGATGTGTGGCCCCGGGCCCCCGGCCGGGCTCTCTGCGCCCATCGCAGACTGGCCCACTCGGGGTCCTTCCCTGCCCAGAGGGGGCGCCTTCCTCAGCGCTGCCGCACTTATTAAGTGCCTGCTGTGTTCCAAGCCCTGGGGTCATGGGGGGGGGGGGGCCTACGAAAGCCCAGACAGACAGAGCATGGCCGGGACGAGGCTGGGGGGCTGAAGGCTGTTGGGGCCGGGCTCAGAGACGGGACTAGAGCCGGACAGTGTGTGTGTGTGGGGGGGCTGCGTCCGGAAGGTGCCTGTCAGGGGTATGGAGATGAGGCCCCGATGCCAACCAGGCTTTAGTCTCCCTTGGAAACCAGAGAAGCGAGGGGAGGGGCCGGGCCGGTGGAGGATGGGCGGGAGGGGGAGACCGAGGCAGGCTCTGCGCCTGGTGGGGGCAGGGGCTCCTCCGAGCAGAGCTCCAGGGCCCGGACTCGGGGCGCTTCACTTCTGTCCGCTCTATGTCTGGAACACAGCAGGCGCCTAATAAGTGCTTACAGGAGTTAGTTGCTCAGGGCTTGGTTTACTTCTCCAACACTGAACCACAACCTGAAGGGCGCCCCTGAGCCTGGGCGGAGATCCTGCCCCGGGGCGGGTGGGGGAGCGGACTGACTGTGCGGAGGCCTGCAGGGGGAGTCTGGGCCCCGATACTGGAGGGCGCCCCTGGGGAGGTGACGGGTTAACCCCGTCTGCACCTTTGGGGGGCCCCACGGAGGGGTCTGGGGCTGTTGGGGGGTCAGTGGCCCTGGGAGGTTGTTCCCAGAAGTGACAGATCTGCACACGTGTATTGGGGGGGAATTCTGACCCAAATCTAGAAGATTCCAGACCACCACAACACCCCCCCCCAGTGAGCTGGGGTGGGGGGGGGAACGGGACAGGGGGAGGGGGAGGGGAAGCGGACGGAGGCAGGGAGAGCAGAGGGAGCGCAGCCTTCTCGGCCCTTCCCAGGCGGAGGGGGGAGCAGGGGTCCTGGCCGGGCACCCCCTCCCCTAAGACCCGGATGTGGGTGGGGGGGGTCACCGAGAGCAGGAACCCGGATGTCAGGGAGGACAGCGGGGTCTCCGGGTGGGGGTCCGATGAAGGGAAGGGGACAAGTCGCGGACACGGGCCCCGAAGCCTCCCCGGTCCGAGGAGCGGGGGCTCGGGCGAGGGTCACTCACTACTCGGGGTTCATGGCGGCGGCAGCGGCCCGGGTCGGTCGCTCCCTCCCTGTCTGCTTCGCTCCGCCTCCCGCTCCAAGATGGCGGCGGCTCCGCCCCCGAGACTCCGCCCCTCGCGCGGGCGCAGGCGCAGACCCTCCCTTCTCGTCGCACCGCGCTGCCTCCTGGAAGTCGTAGTTCTCGCTTGACGTCAGCCTCGCTCCGGCTGCGCAGGCGCCCGGACTCCCCGGCGCACGCGCGGCTCCTCGCCCGGCCCGCCTCCGCCGCTTGCTGGGATTTGCAGTTTCCTGTTCGTGCCCCTCGGGCTTCTCCCGAGGAGAACCCGCGGCCAGTTTGGGGCGATCATCCCCCCCACGACCGAGGCCCACACAGCGCCCGCCCTCCCCTCCCAGCCGTGGGCCCCCGAGCAGGTCGCCTCCCGCCCGGGCTCCTCTGTAAAAGGGCGGCCTGGCCCCCGGCCTTCCCCGCTGGGGCTTCCGTCCGCCCGCGAGGCTCCCACCCCCAGAGCTCCCCGCCCCCGCTTCCCCCGAGAGACCGGATGACTTGGATTCAAACCGTCTTTATTTCTACAGCAACATTTGAACAAAGCAAACGGGTTCCCGGCCCCGCCCCCCCGAGCCACAGGGAAGGAGTGCAGCCCCGCCCCTCGCAGTCCGAGGGGGAGAACCGGAAGTTTCCGAAGCGGCAGGGGCGGGGGGAGGGGCGGCTCAGCGGGCGGTACCGGGGGGGGGCGGGGCAGCAGAGAAGGGTTACAAGTCCCTGTAAAGTGGCTCAGAGGGAGCGGGTTTCAGGCTCAGGCCCCGGCCCCACCACCCGGAGGGAAAGAAGGGGGGTCTGGAAACCGTTCCCAGCTATCCTGGATGAGGGAGGAAGTGCGTGGGGGGGCGGGGCCCCAGTCCTACGCTAGTGACACTGCGGGAGTGGGGGGGGGGGGGAGAAGGCGGCTCCCGTCCTCTGGGAAGGAGGTACTAAGGCCTGTGGCGCCCCGGTGAGACGGGGAGGGCTGAGGGCGGTACCATGGACAGGGCTCGGGGGGCGGCGGCCAATAACTTAGTTCTCTATATACAGAAGCAGAGGCCGGGGGAGGGGGGAGCTGCTTAGTGTGGTCCGGCCTTGGGGGCCCCCCCGGGGCCGCGGGGCTGGGACTGCTTTGGGAAGGTGTGTCAGGCCCTGAGGAGGCGGTTCACTTTCCTGGCTTCCGCTGAGAAGAGGGAAATAAATACAGGGGGGGGGCTGGCTCCTCTCTGCACTCTGTCACCAAGAGGACACCTCTAGGCTGTGTGACTAACGGTGCTAGACTGTGCGGGGGCGGGGACTAAGCCTGGAGCTGCTAAGCCTGAAATGACAGGGGGAGAGGTTACCCTGAGATTGAACAAAAAAGAGGGGGGCCTGCGGGGGGCAGCCTCGGGGGAGGGGGGCGGGTGCTTGGGAATCCCCCTGCGCCCCCCGCCCCGTGGGACAGGACCAGCAGCCACGGAGGGCCCAGGAGATGGGGGGGCGGGCTCAGCGGGAACTTAGGCCCACCCTCCACCCCTGCCCGTTAGCCAATGAGAGAGCTCCGTCGAGAGAGGTCAAGAGAACTGGAACTGAGCATGCGGCTGTCGGACAGGTTGGTGTTGCTGGACTGTGGGCAAACACAGGGAGGATTAGAGGGGGGGCCGGGAGGGGCCCGAATCGCGCAGCCACGAGGTCCCGAGGCCCTGGGCCTGGCCGGGGTCCCGCAGAGAAGGCGCCGAGCGGCCTCTGGCCTGGACAGGCAGGATCCGAGCCCGCCCGCGGTTACTGGGGGTCTCCTGCTGCCAAAGCCCCCTCGGCCTGTGCTCAGGGAGGCCAGACCCGCAGCCGCTGGTCCCCGCTGCCCCCAGGAAGCCCATGTTCTATCCCAAAGGGGCCCCACACTGGGTCTCCTTACCTGGGTGGGCTCTTCTGTGCTCTTGTGGAGGAAGTTGAGGGAACTGGCTCGCTTCATCCTGCAGGAGGAGAGGGGGAGCTGACATTTTTCTAGGGGTGGGCCCGGGGCAGCTGAGAGAATTTAAGGCCCGTGGGACCGAGTTCCCATAAGGAGGGGACAGGGGGAGGGGGGGCTCTCACCGGGGGTTTGGAGGCTCTTGGGGGCCAACCCCCTGCAGCTTCTTCACAAGCATCTCACTGCTGCGCCTCAGGGCATCACGGAGTTTCCCGAAGGAGCCACTTCTCCGGAGAGAACCGCTCCCGTCCTGTGGGCGGGAGAACCGTTCTTGCCCACTCTCCCGCTCCCCTCCCCCGGCCCATCCCTCCACCCTGACTGACCCCCATCAGCCCCCTCACCCCAGACCATTCAGCAGTGGGCCCTGAATCCTCGGGCTCCAGCTCAGCCCGAGACCCCGCGCTGCCTCCGGCTCCCTCGCGGCCACTGCGACGATCCCCTCGCCCACTGCCATCTTTCAGCAGCTCCACCACCTTAGTCTGGCTCACGGCATCCAGGCCCTGGCAGCAGCAGGAGGTAGAAGGTGAAGCTGAGAAGTTGCTGCTTCCTCCCCGCCCCGACCGCCTCGGCCTTGCCCCCACCTGCTTCCGACTGCGGCTGGCACAGTCCTCCAGCGTGTGAGCTGCCTCCATCTTCCCTTGCCGGCGGTAGAGGGCCCCAAGACTCCGCAGCGTAGTGTTCACCGTGGGGCTGGAGGATGAGGCAGCCATGAGAAGGGGCCTCCCCACCTCCTCCCCTCCGGGCCCGCAGGCTCAGCCCCCTTCTCACCTGTCCACTTTACAAGCCTTGTACCAGCTGCCGTATTCTCCGTAGGGGGTGCTGTCCCGACGCTTATCCTGAAGGGGAAAAAGGTCACCCTTGGGGAGGGAGCCCCAGCCCCCAGTGAAAGCGGGAAGCTTGGCTCTGTGCCTCTCCATACCTTGCTCTCCTCCCGTTCTTCAGCATGCATCCAGATGGGCTTGTTTTCTCCTGGGACAAACAGCAAGGAGGGGCTGTCACGGGGCTCTAGGGCCCAAGGCCGACCCCAAAGGCCCGGTGCGTTCCCAAGGGCTGATGGGGGTTCGGGGAAAGACGTACCATTGACTGAGCCAAACTCCTTCTCGTGGGCACGAGTCAGGATCTCCTTATACAGGGTTTCTGCATCTTGGTATTTCCCCTGCTTCAGATAGCAGGAGGCCTGAAGAAGGGGAGCGAGGGGAGAGAGTGAGGGGCTGGCCCAGCCCAGCCCAGCCCCAGGATCCTGGCTCAGCCTAGCCCAGCCGCTCTCAAACCTCCAAGGATTAGGTACCAAGTTATTCTTGGTCTTGGCCACGTTGGGGTCGTCGGGGCCCAGCCGAACTTCATAGATCTCCAGGGCCCGCCGGTAGTAGTATTCCACCTCTTCGGCCTTGCCCTGGTTCTGACAGAGCAGGGCCAGGTTATTCAGCTGCTTGGCCACGTCCGGGTGGAATTTACCCAGCACCTAGGAAAAGGTCGAGACCTCCGTCACTCGTGCTCCCATCTAATTCCTCCAGGCCCCCCCATCTCTGACCTGGCAGCTGCCCACCCGGGCACCCTGCCGCTCCCACCACCCCAGGGACCTGATGGGCTCTACCTTTTCTCGGATCTCCAGGGCCCCGAAACGGGGTCCTTCCTTGTGCCCCCTCCCATACAGAACCGATTTTTTTCAAGGTCGCCACCTGGACCAGAGCAAAGAAGGAAAAACTACAAAAAAGGCGGGCAAAGCCCTTGGCAGGGCCCTCCCCACCCCGCCTACCTCCCTCCCAGAAACCAGGGTCTCCCCTCCAGCCCGGATGGTCCTTATCTTTTTCCGGATGGAACATCATTACAGATGGGCGCCTTTGTTTTTTTCCATCCTTCAGGGACAAGAAATCATTGGGGGGAAGGAGGAAGGAACACCGACCCAGAGCCCCAGGGCTTCCCAACCACCCCTTTCCGTTTTAAAATGGGGCTCCCCCCACTTGAAACTAGGACCGCCTGGGCTTTGGGACGAACTTTCCCTTTCTCAAGGCCGGGAAACAAAGGACTAATGCGACTGCGGCACCAGGGTGGGTTTCCTTAGAAGGAAACCTAAAGTGTCAAACCCTCGACGCTTTAGGGCCCAGGGCTGCTTCCTATTTGGTCGTTCCCTTTCTTGTCCAACTCTCCTTGGTCCCATTTGGGTTTTCTGAGCAAAGGTATTGCAGCAGTTTGCCATTTCCTTCTCCAGATCATTTTACAGATGGGGAAACTGAGGCAAACAGAGTGAAATAAAACCCCTCCCCTGCCCAGGATCACACTAGAGGCCAATTTGAAATCTTTTTTCCGCTCCAGGCACCCCTATCCATCTCCCCACCTGGTTTCCCCCCTTTTCATGAGTCCCCCCCAAGGCCAAGATGTTCACATGGTGCCATCAGTGATGTTCCAGGGTCTTTTCCAGGTCCTCCAGGGCCTGCCCCGGGGGCCCACCTCCCTTCCGCGCCCCTGGGAGGAATCTTCACCAGGGTTTGGGGTCCGGGCCGGGGATCTCGGCCTCCTTGGCCCTGTGTTTTCCACCCGGGGCCCTGGCTGGAGGGAAGCAGGGGTCAGAGGGGTCCGGCTCACCCCAAAGTAATCAATACCCGGGCACCGGGAACTCGTTATCTGCTTCTTCAGGTCCTCACGTCCCGATCACCTCCCGGGCCCCCACCCCCGGTCCCTGTGGACTGTGACCTTCTGGCAGGTAAGAGACCCGTGTCCTCCCCCCCACTCTTACCTGGATTCTGTTCATCCTCATTAGGGAACAGGTCATCCAGAGAATCCTTGGAAACATCCCTCTTCTCTTCCTGAGGGAGGGAAGTAGAAAATGGGAAGGAAAAAGTCACACATGGAAAAGAAATGGCCGGAGCCTAAAAGGCAAATGGAGGAGCGTCTGGGGGGAGGCCGGCCGGGAGCCCCGGGCCGCCGGGTGCAGGAAGGGCAGCTGCTGGTTTGGCCCAGGGGAGGGGAGTCTGGGCCCCAGGGGCTCACACTGGGAGAAGGGTCCTCGTCCAGCTTGCGGATCTGGCTCATAAAGAGCAGGTGCTGCTTCTCCTCCTCCAGCTGGACCACGGCCTGCTCGCTGCGCTGCAGCTTCTGCTGGGTGCCCGCCAGCTCCTCCCGCAGCCACTGGTTCTCCTGCACCAAGCGCCGCACCTGAGCCCGCAGCTTCTGCTTCTCCGACTCCACGGCCCCGAGGTGGCCCGACAGCGCCAGGATCACCTACGGCCCCCCGGCCAGGAGAGGAGGCTGAAGGGGGCGCTTCGGGCCCTTCCCCCGCAGCCCCTGCCCGGGTCTCACCGCCCCCCACCCCCACCCCGGGCCCCGGGTACCTGAGCCTCCCCAAGCCCCAGCTCGATGGCCTCCAGGGACCTGCGCAGGAGCCCCGAGCGTTCCTGGGTTCCGGGCTCGGCCTCGCCTGCCTCCCGGCCGGCCACGTTCTCCAGCAGGGAGGCCAGCAGGGCCCGGTGCTCGCCCCGGAGGGTCTCCAGCCCCTGGATGACGGCCTTGGTGCCCAGCACGATCTCATCCTGGCTCAGCTTTTCCTCCCGGGACATCACCAGGGTGGCCATGGCTGCAGGGCTCGGATCTGGGAGGAGGCCCCTGTGGGGGAAGGGCAGGAGCTGAGGGTGGGCAGCCTCTGGGGGGCCGCGAGGGTCCTGGCCGGAGCTCAGCCGCCGCTTCCTGCCAGTGGCCTCCAGGGGGCGTCTCCGGCAGCCGCTCTCCCTCCCAGACGCATTGCGGTGGGGAGCGGGCCCGGCCCCCGGCTGCCCCGGGCAGGGGGGGCCCCGGGCAGGGGGAGGGGACGGGAAGCCCCCAGAGAAATCCCCGGTTATTGGGGGGGCACGGGGGGCTGTCCTCAGGCCAGCCGGGCAGGAGGGACAGCCGAGCTACCTTGCCCATGGGAGGGGATGCAGATCCTTCCTAAAGGGGGATCTCCACCCCGAAGCCCCGCTTCTTCCCTCTCTTCTGCACACAACTTGCGGGGTCTCTGGAGAGTTCTTCCGGCGCAGCCCCTTCCCCAGGGCCCCCTCCCCCCTTCCCTCGGAAGGTACCGCACGATGGAAGGGGGCTCCCCCTCCCCGGGAGCGCTCAGGGATAGGAGTTTCCCCTTCCCCCGGGCATCCTGGGATAGGAAGGGGGGATAGTCCGAGAAGGCGAAGCGCTCCCCCAGCTCCTGGGGGCGCCCGCAATAGGGGGAAGCTCCCGCTCTCTTCTGGGCACCCCGAGGATAGACGGGCGCTTCCTAACTCCTGGGACCCCCCGCGAATACCCCGTGACAGTCACTGCGGTCCCCGAGAGCGCCCAGGGCCGGGGGGAGGGGGGCCCGCTCCGTGCGGGCTCCTCGAGGCGGAGGAGGGAGCCCCCGGCCCGCCCAGCCCCGCCTCCCCTCACCTGCGCGCCCCGGCCCGGCCCAGCTCCGGCCCAGCCCCGGCCCGGCCTCCTCGGCCTCAGCTGCCCCCCGCGGCCCGCGCAGCCTCCATCGCCGCCTCTCCCGGCGGCCCCCGCGCCCACCCCTGCGCCTGCGCGGTCGCCGCCGCTAGTCTTAAAGGGAAGGGAGGGGGCGAGGGGGGCTGCCCCCTCCCCGCGGCCTTAAAGGGGAAGACCAGCGCGGGAGGGAGAGAAGGGAGGCGGTGGAGGGCGAGGGGAAGGGGAGAGGAGGGGGCGCCGCCCCCCACCCTCTGCTAAATGGAAGGGTGGGATTTGCTGGGAAACAAGAGCGGGACTGGAAGGGGCGCGCCCTCCTCAAACGCCCCCATCCTTTGCTCGGTCCCTGCCCTCCTCATCCCCTCACCCTCCCTCCTCCTGTGCCCCGCCCCCACCTCCCCTCTGCCCCCAAGCCCCCATTTCCCCGCCCCCTACCTCTCGCCGGGCCCCACAGCGGCCGACGCCGGCCCGAGGTAGAGCTGTGAGCCCGAGCGGGGCGGGGCGGGGCCGCGCCCGCCGCTCCCTCCCTCCCCCCCCCCCCCCCCCCCCCCCCCCCCCCCCCCCCCCCCCCCCCCCCCCCGCCCCCGCTCCGGCTCGGGCAGGTGGAAGCGGCCGGTCTCGGCCCGGAGCCAGGGCAGGGACGCCCCGCGCTCCCGCCGCCCCTGGCGCCGCCTCCCCCCCCTCCCCCCGGGGATGCTCCGGGCTCTGCGGCGTCACCGCTGGCTCAGGCAGCCCTTCTCGGGCCGAGCGCGGCTTGGGGAGTGGGTTTGGAAGCCGGGCCGCCCCGCCCCCCCTCCCCCCCTGCCCCCGGCCCGGCCCGGACTCGCCTCCCTTTCCCTTGACTATGAAGGACGTTTCCATCTTTCCCTTCTTGAGGACGCTTTTCCTCCGCTTCCAGGCCTAGAACTCTTTGGGTTCAGCCCCAGTCAATCCACGGGCGCTTCTCAGGCAGAGGGACGGGGGCCCCTGGGTAACGCAGGGCCCCCGGGGCTCCGAAAATGCCCCCTCCCGGCCCCTCACTCCGGACTCCTTCCGGAGGGGCTGGCGGTGGCTCAGGGGGCAGAAGACTCGGGGACCCAAAGCAGAACGAAACAAGACGCTCCTCATGTGGATAAGCCCCCTTTCCGTGGCCTCCGCATCCGATCCCGGCCTTCCCTGCCCCTCTCTGGGGCGCCCTGGAAACAGCTGCCGCCAGGAGGATCAGGCCCGGCCCTTCTCAGGGGGATGCTCAGCATCTCCCGCCTCCCTTTCCGCCGTCACGGCCAAGGATCGCCCCAGACCCTGAGCCCTTGGGCCCCTCTCCTGGGACCGACCTTTGCCACGGGGCCCAGCACCGCCGCCCGGACTGCAGCTAGCAAGGGCTGAGAGCTGGGGCGTCCCGCAGGCTTCCGGAGTCGGGGGACAGCGTTTGGGGGGGGCTGCCTCTTCCTGGCCCCCCAGGGAGATTTCCCAGCAAGGACACAGCGGTGATTCACCACTTCCTCTCCAGCTCCGTTTTACTGAGAAGGGGGGGAAACTGAGGCAAAACAGGGTGAAGCGGCCTGCTAGGAAGTGTCTGGGACTAGAGTCTTCCCAACACCAAGCTGCCTCTCTGTCCCGTTCTCTTCTTGATGGCCTCGCCAGATCTTATCGTTTCTCTCATTATCACCTCTCACATATGGCTGTTTCTTGCTACCCACACAGCTACTGTCATCTTAGGCCTCTCCCCTGGAATCTTTTCTTCTTCCTCTTCCTCCCTCCTTCCTTCTCTCTCTTCCTTCTTCCCTTCCTTTCTTTTTTTTCCTCCTCTCTTTTTCTTCCTTCCTTCCTTCCTTCCTTCCTTCCTTCCTTCCTTCCTTCCTTCCTTCCTTCCTTCCTTCCTTCCTTCCTTCCTTCCCTCCATCCATCAGGGTTGAATAACTCCCCCAGGGTCACACAGCTAATAAGTGTTATGAGGCTAAGGTCACACTTGAACTCAGGTCTTCCTGGGTTCTCTAACCACTGGGCGACCCGGCCATCCATCCCTTAGATTCTTACTTGGTCTCCCTGACTCATCTCTCCTCAGCCCAGTGCATCTTCCAGGAAGCTGCCAAAGAGCTCTTCCTTCCCCACAGATCCTATGACAGGATTCCCCCATTCTACACTCTATTACCTCTAGGATAAAATAGAAAAAAACACAACTTCTTCCTTTACAATCTGGCCCCAAAACCTGTAATCCTGGACATTGCTCTCCCTCCCACACTAAAGGGCAGCTGAACTGGGTGCTGGTCCTTATGCCATGCTCTGTCTCGGGTCTCTGGGCTTCTGCCTGGTCCCCCTGCTTGGAATACCCTCTTCTCTTTCTCTCTGCCTCTTAGAATCCCCCCCCCCTTTTTTTTTTTTAAGAATCCCTTACTTTTTTTTCCTAAGACTCAACACAAGCGCCACCTTCTCCTTGAATTCCTTCTGGATGCCCCTCGCTGCAGGTTTCCTCTCCACCCTCAATAATTCAGGCTTTATTTTGTACACAGTCAATACATATTTACATATGTAGGTCTCCCCTGAAAGAACCTAAGCTCCCTGAAGTCAGAGACGGTTTCATTTTTTAATCATTGTATTCGATTATCTTTTTTGTTTTGCAAGGCATGGGATTCAGTGATTGCCCAGGGTCACACGGCTCATGAGTATTTAGTATCTGAGGCTGGATTTGAACTCGGTCCTCCTGACTCCAGAGCCGGTGTTCTGCCCACTGCACCGTCCGACTGCCCCTATATTCCATCATTGTAAATACCCAAATTAACTACAGAGGACATGCAGGAAGACACTCTGAACTGAGAGAACCGATAAATGTCAGTATGGATAGAATGGTTTTACATATGCCTCCGTATTTGGGCCTGATGGTAGCCATGGAGAGGGAGGGGAGGAGGAGAGAAGAAAGAAATTTATGGTAAAATTTTATTATATATTTAAAAGGAAGAGCAAGTTGTATACAATAGACTTGCAGTTTCACGTGCAATTATTTTATTTTTATTAAGGCTGTTATGCTGGAAACTGAGTGGCTGCCCATCAATTGGAGAATGACTGAATAAATTGTGGTATATGAATGTTATGGAATATTATTGTTCTGTAAGAAATGACCAGCAGGACGAATACAGAGAGGCTTGGCAAGACTGACAGGAGCTGATGCTGAGCGAAACGAGCAGAACCAGATCATTATACACGGCAACAACAATACTGTATAAGGATCAATTCTGATGGACCAAATCAGTTCCAATTGATCAGTAATGAACAGAACCAGCTACACCCAGAGAGAGAGCACTGGGAAATGAGCGTGGACCACAACAGAGCATTTGCACTCTTTCTGTTACTATTTGCTTGCATTGTTTTTCTTCCCAGGTTATTTTTACTTTCTTTCTAAACCCGATTTTTCTTGTGCAGCAAGAGAACTGTATAAATATGCACACATATATTATATTTAAGATATACTTTAATATATTTAACATGTATGGGACTACCCGCCATCTGGGGGAGGGGGGGAAGGAGGGGAAAAGTTGGAACAGAAGTGATTGCAAAGGACAGTGCTGAAAAATTACCCAGGCATATGTTCTGTCAATAAAAAGCTATAGTAGTAATAATAAAAGACTGTGTTATGGAAATGTTTGTTTTATTCCATAAATTAAAAATAAAACATTTAAGGGGGGGGGGGTTATGTCCTCTAGGAGGCTACATTTTAATGGGGGAGGATGCTGAAAAGTGAGCGAGAGGTGGCACAGTGGGTGGAACATCAGTCCTGAAATTGAGGACCTGAGTTCAAAGTTAGCCTCAGACACTGACCTAGCTTCATTAGCTGTGAGATGCGGGGCAAGGCCTTTAATTTTGATCTGATGGCCTCGACAAATAAAGTGGGAAGGTGTAAATGTTCCATGAAGAGCAGAGCTGGTGAGGTTAGGACCGATCAGAAGGGGCTGCGGGGGCAGAGGTGGCTTCCGAGGGAGATGGGGAAAAGCCCAGAAATCCGGAGAATCCAGAACCAGGTTGGCTTAGAAGTGAGTGCAGGGGAGGTTAAGTGACTTGGGTAGGGTCACCCAGCCAGGCGCTTTCCCAATCTCAAGCCCGGTGGTCTTTCCCTCTCCATACGCTGAGAGCCGTCAGGTGGACGTGGCTGGGACAGGGGCTCTCCTCAGCGAAGACCCGTCTGTCCACGTTCGTGTGCTTTTGGGGCCCTTTACCATCTTCCACCCCCGGGATGGAGGGCCCCTGGGAGGCCGCCCTCTCTCTGGCCAGCAGAGCCAGTAAAACTTATCAAGCGCTTTTGAGTCCCAACCCTTCCAGGCCTCTTTGTTGTGTTGACTGATTTCAATCAGCAAATCTAAGAAAGTGAAAGGGCGCTCAGCACTGTCTGTCCCATTCAGAAAGCCCCGGGGAGACACATGGGACAGGGGGGCGGCCCCGCTGCTTGGAGACCCAGAGAAGCTGCAGGGTTCCCCTCCAGGCTTCCATGGTTGGCCTTTTCCAGCCTAAAATGACCTTTTTGCGACCCTCCCAATTCCTGGCTCTGCTCTCAGAGCAGAACAAACCTAATGGCTCCCCGTGGGACAACTCTTCAGATATCGCCCTCGAGTCTCCCCCGGCTAAATACTCTGTCACCAAGCAGATCTTGGATTTTAAACAGTCCGAGGGGCCCCAGCCTGAGGACAGCTCCTTGGGTCTTCCGCCAGAGACCCTCCATCGCGTGGCAGCCGCCAACAACTCCCGGTTAAGGGTCTGAATCTCTCCGGGACTGAATTCTCAGGCAACTCCTTGTCTTCCCCGTCTGCAGAGGAGACAAAAAGAGCGTCGCTGTCCCTGGGTGGAAGAGGGTCAGGGGTAACGTCTACACACAGCATACGATGTATGTTTGATGTGTCTGTGTGTGTGTGCACATATGAAGCTGCGGGCTTGCTGTTCCATGCACCCACCATGGTCTCTCCAGGGAAATTTCTTTTTCTCTCCTCATTGGAATTGTTCCCCCTTATATCTCTGGGATCTCACTCTCCAGTGTCTCCATCCCTCCTAGGCTGACCTCCTGGGACACATTTTAGATTATTGCGTCTTCTTTTCCCTCCTTCCTCCTTCTTCTCTTCTCTCTCCCTCTCCCTCTGTCTCTCTCGTCTCTCTATCTCTCTTGTCTGTCTCTGTCTCTGATCAACGCGGGGCCTGCTGGGTGCTCCCCCCTCACCATATTGGGACCAGACTCAGTCCACGGAAGCACTTCAGAGCCCAAACAATCCCGGTCTCAGCCTCCCCAGGAGGGCGCGTGCCGCCTCCACGGTCTCCTTAGAGCCCCCGAAACCCCCTTTGTAAGATATAAGGCTCACGTCAGACCCTGACGCTCTCCCCTTTATCACAAATGTAGGACGGAAGGATCTAGAATGTATCCCAACGACAAAATCACTTCTCTTTGCTTTTCCTTTGACCTTCAGCTCAATTCTGCCATGTTTCGGCTTCTGCTTGCTGGATTTCTTGTATAGAATATGACCCTCTGCCCTTTTCAGCCGCCATGTTGCTTTTCTTTAAAAATTTTAATATAACGTAACTTAATCTTTTTGTTCTACGTATACATTTATTTTTTACTTATTTCCGCGAGTCGGGTCGGGAGAGAAAAATCAGACCCAAAGGGAAAACCGTGAAAATAATGTGCGTGGATCCACATTCAATCTCCGTGATTCCGGATGCAGACTTTCCATCACAAGTCTATTGGAATTGCCTTGGATCACTGAATTGCTGCCAAGAACCAAGGCTACTATAGCTGATCATTGCATAATCTTCTTGCTGCTGTGTCCGGCGCTTTCCTGGCTCTTCACTCAGCATCAGTTCCTTCTCTCAGATCATTTTTTAATAGAAATATTCCATTATCTTCATATACAACTTGTTCAGCCATTATTCCCCAATTAATTGATGGGCATCTATTCTTTTTTCCCCCCTGAGGCAATTGGGGTTAAGTGACTTGCCCAGGGTCACACCGCCAAGAAGTGTTAAGTGTCTGAGGTCAAATTTGAACTCAGGTCCTCCTGACTTCAGTGCTCTATCCACTGCGCCCCCTAGCTGCCCCATCTATTCATTTCCCAATTCTTTGCTACCACAAAAAGGGCCGCCACAAACATTTTTGCACAAGTGGGTCCTTTCCCTTGTCTCATGCTTTCTTTGGGATACAGACCCCGTAATGGCGCCGCTGGGTCAAAGGGCATCCAAGTTTTATAGCCCATTGGGCAAAGTTTCCACATTGCTCTCCTTTACGATCGACTCATTTCACAACTCCACCAACAATGCATCAGTGTCTCAGGTTTCCCACATCCCCCCAACATTTTTCATTACCTTTTCTTGTCATCTTAGCCAGTTGGAGAGGCGAGAAGTGGACCTCAGGATTTAATTTGCACTTCCTGGACCGACGATTATGTAGAGTGTGTTTTATGTGACTAGAAACAACTTTTATTTCTTCATACGAAAACTGTCCGTTCTCACCCCTTGGCCATTTGTCAGTTGGGGAATAGCTTGTGTTCTTAGACATTCGAGCCGATTCTCCTAGGTATTTTAGAAACGCGGCCTTTATCAGACACTCCATGTAACATATACCTTGATTCTAAAATTTTTTCCCAGTTTCTTCCCTTCTAATCTTGGCTATGCTGGTTTGTGCAAAACCTTTTCAATTTAATGTGATCGACATTATGCATTTTGCATTTTATAACATTCTCTAGTTTTTTTTTGACCATAAATTCCTTCCTTTTAAAAAGGTCTGATAGGTAAACTGGTTCTGATAGTAAAATAGAAAAAAAAGTAAAATAGCTCTCTTCATTTGTTTATAGTATCCCCCCTTATGCCTAAATCACATGCCTATTTTGCCCTTATTTTTGTTTGGGGTGTAAGATGTAGGTCTGTGCCAAATTTGTGATGACTGTTTTCCAGTGTCCCCAGTGATTTTTGTGTTTCTTTTTTTTGGCTGAGGCAATTGAGGTTAAGTGACTTGCCCAGAGTCATACAGCCAGGAAGTGTGAAGTGTCTGAGGGCAGATTTAAACTCAGGTCCTCCTGACTTCAGGGTTATTTTGTGTTTCTTGTAAGTAAAGTATAGCCACACAGAACCATAATCGAACAATGTGTTTCATCCCACCAATTCCCAGTGATGTCCAGAAGGTCAAATTTGCCCCCTCGCATTAGGCCCACCGGTTTCTGGGATGTTTAAAAGCGTGGGTAGATGGTTATGGGATTTTACTGCTGGTTTCTCCCTTGTATTTTTTTCTCCTGTGAGTTTCTGGCCGTCCCACCTGCTCTTCTCCATTCCCTGTGACGGCTCTTTATAACATCGAGCTTTGGAGAATCGCCTTCTCCTGCCCTCACGCCCTTCAGCTGCAAGCCCTGGATCGGATCTTCCTGACATCTGGCAAGTGCTTCCTTTCCAGCCTGGATGAGGACCCGCCATCTCTGGTCAAGGATCTGTCAGCCCAAACCCCATTCTCTGACACCGGCTCTATTGCTCAATGGCCTCTCCTCCTCTGCACCCCTTTGCCTCCGAAGAGCCACAGTGGGGAAAACGGCAGCCCGAGTCCCGGCGTCCTTCGTTTTCTCGGCCGAGCCTTCGTAATCACGGACGTTACTTTTTAGCTTCCTTCTGGAGCGCGGCTCCCGCCTGCCTCTGACCAGGTTATCTGTTCCGCTGAGTCTCGGGAGGATCGTCGGCACATCTTGGATACATGCGCCAGGGAAACAATGGCCTCCGTTCTGCTTGCTATCAGGTCAGCAGATAGCCGCTGGTGGTCCCAGTGACTGCTATCTTCTCTTCCCTGCTCCTTCCTCTCTCCGGATTGCTTATCACTGTTAGAAGGACCTTCTTCCTTCTCAAAACACTCAGCTCTCTCATGAGGAAATCTGTTTTTTCCTGTTGTGATTATCTGTATCTCCATATTGCTCTTTTCTTTCCCTCCCTTCCTCCCTTTCTCTCTCTTCTCTTCCTCCCCCCTCTGCTCTCTCTCCCTCCCTCCCTCTCACTGATGGGTACTGGTTCACTGGTTTTAAACTTTATTAATATAACTCTCCTCTCCTTCTCTCTTCTCTTTGTGGCACTTTTCCATCTTCCATCAATCAGAGAAGAGCCAATCTCCTCTCCTCCACCCCCTGATCCCCTTTCCCTCCTTTTTTTTTTTTTTTCTTTTTATAGCTTTTTATTTACAAGACACATGCCTAGGTAATTTTTCAGCACTGACCCTCGCAAAACCTTCTGTTCCAATTTTTCCCTCCTTCCCCTGCCCCCTCCCCCAATGGCAGGTAGTCCCATACATGTTAAATATGTTAAAATATATGTTAAAACACAATATACGTGCACATATTTAGACAGTTGTCTTGCTGCACAAGAAAAACTGGACCAAAAGGAAAGAAAATGAGTAAGAAAACAAAATGCAAACGAGCAAGAGTGAGGATGTTATGATGTCGTCCACACTCGCTTCCCACAATCCTCTCTGGGTGCAGATGGCTCTCTCCCTCACTGAACAATCTCACTGTTTGAATCCTCTCACTGCTGAAGAGAGCCACGTCTGTCAGAACTGATCATCATATAGTCTTGTTGTTGCTGTGTCCGATGGTCTCCTGGTCCTGCTCATTTCCCTCGGCATCAGTTCCTGTCAGTCTCTCCAGGCCTCTCTGAAATCCTCCTGCTGGTCATTTCTTACCAAACAATAATATTCCATAACGTTCATATGCCATAACTTGGTTATTCCCCCATTAATGGGCGCCCACCTGTTCCCAGCTCCTTGCCACTACAGAAAGAGTCGCCACAAACTATTTTCCATGTGGGGCCCTTTCCCTTTCTGATGATCGGAGTCATTTCCGGGTGTGGATCTGCCATCCACTGTGTGAAGGCTCATGGGCAGCCGGACCTTCTCTCTCCTGCCAGCTCCTTCTACCTGCCTTTCCTGAGTCTCTCTTCAGGTTGGATTTACTTTGATCCTCCCGAATCCATCTGCAGCCTCCTGAATTTTTCCTTATCCTGGATCATTGAGTATCTAGAAGTAGACTCTGAACCAGCAAATGTTATTTTTTCCCTAATTTTCCCCAAATTTTGCCAAAGTTCTCCCCAAATTCAACCTTTGACCTGTTTCAGTCGCCAAACCAATCCGAGGAACTTTCCTTCTCTTCTCCCTTGGAAACTGGTGGCAGAGGCCCGAGAAGCAGGATCGGTTCCATTTCTATTAGGCCTCTGTCATGGTCCTCTGCCTTTGGCAGGAGCATCCCCCCATTGTGAGCGTCAGCAGCGTTGGCTGTCTTGGGTCTGTCTCCACCTCCCGCTTCTACATTTTTTCCTCCTTTGGTTTTGCTCTTTAAGAAGGCAATGGTTTAAGTCAGTGCAGAGACAGCTGATTACAAAGTGACCCACGGCCCTCCCCCCGGCAACCATTCAGTTAGGGTCCCTTAAATAGTCACTTTCACTTTGTGCCGCCATTATTTGGGGCTCTATGGTGGTGGACGGAGCACCGGACGTGGGGGCAGGAAGACTCATCTCCCTGAATTCAAATCTGGTTTCAGACACATCCTGTAATTCTGTCTGCCTCAGTTTCCTCACGCATAAAATGAGGGAGAAGAAAAGGGCAAATCTTCCTGGTGAATCTTTGCCAAGAGATTCCCAAATGGGGTCATGAACAGTTAGACGCACCTGAAAAACAACTCGTCAACAAACATTCAACACTTCCCGATTCTTTTTTGGAATAAAGTACTCACTACATAGAGGTGTCAAATTCCCTCTGCAACTTTTTTTCAATCCACATTATTTTAAATTTTTTCCTTTCTCTGCCCCTTTGTCAAGTCACCCCTGGAGGGCCCACGGACCCTAAGGATCTTCACCCCTCCCAATCCATCGACAAGTCCGGCTGGCACAAAATCGCTCGGGATGGTTGGTGGTTTCCGACGGAAAAGGAAACTCCTCTTTGGCTTGACTTGCCAATCCTGAGGGGAACCTGGAAGTCCTCCTTCCCCGCAGCAAGGACTAGCTTTTGGTTTTCTGCGTTTGGTCAACGGAGAAGGCCTCGAGTTCAGGGGACGGCCTCTGACCTGGAACCTCGCCCGTCTCTGCTCCCCGCCCCCCCGTCACCCCCTGAGTCCCCTTAAGAGTGAGTTTTTCTATTGCTTTTCTATTTGTGCTTTGCATAAACAGGACACAGTAACCACATCATACATTTGTACGTACTAAGTGCTCTTTGTCCACAGCAGGCTGGAAGTGGGCCCGTGATCGGCACTTAAAAAAGCTTTTAATTAAGTGACTGATTCACCAATGGAAGGGGGGCCCTTGGGACCGTGGGCCCTTTGGTTTTTTTACTCCTCCCTCTGGCTTGCCTCGTGGACGGCCAATCGGAGAGCTTCCTGATGCCTTAGAACCCAGAGCCTCTGCAGCCCAGCAGGAAGTACCCAAGTTCCAAGAGCTTGGGCCACAGAGAGCAGCAGAGAAATCAGCCCGTCAGGGGACATCAGGCTGGCTCAGGGAAGACGTGAGCTTCCCATCCCAAGGCTCTGGGCCGGCCCCCGCCCCTCGGCCCCATGCCCTAGCAGGGACAGCCTAGAGAGGAGGGAGGGGCCCGGCCCCAGGCCCAGCACGGTTCTGGTCTCCTTAATCCCCTCCCCTGCTCCTGGTGTTGGAGCTGCTGCCCAACCTCAGCTGCCCCCACGGGGACAATCACTGCGCGCGGCCGGGCCCCAGGTGAAGCGGGCGCCCCTCCCGGGCCCCAAACGGGAGGGCGGGCAGGGGGAGAGAAACGGGGCCCCCCCCCCCTTGTTCCCCTCCCCCAGAACAAAAGCGGGCCCCTCATCACCTCTCGCAAAACCCTAACCCCGAGAAAACACACCCTCCCAAGCAAAAAACACCATTTATTGAAAAAAAAACAACAACAACTCCCCCAACCACCCCACCCCCCAAATCTAAACCGGGAAAACAAACGGGGCAAACGGAACACCTCCAGACAGAAAACTCGGAACTATTTTGCTCCCGAACTTTGAAAAAAACTCCCCCCTAAAGCTCCTTTAGGGGGCCCTCTCGCAAAAACCCCAAAACAAATCATACAAGAAAACCCCCGTAAAAGAAAAAACTCTAAAAACACAACATCAACAGATCTTCGGGTGGGGTTTCCCTCCCCAACCCTCCCCCTTCCAAAACTTAAAACGCTGAAAAGGAAACATGAACCCCTCTAACCCCTCCCCTCCGAAAACCCAAATCCCCCAAAAACAAAGGGCAAATCGCAACCCCGAACTCATCCCGGGTCCTCCAAACTGGGCGGAATCCACCTAAAAGAAACATTCAAAATTTGTTTACCCACAAAAACTCAAAACCCAAAGAAAGAAAAGGGTGAAACAAGGAAAGGTGAAATAACCAACCCCGGGGCCCAATCAAGAAAACCCTCAAACCCCAAACCTCTGTTCCCCCCCAAAAATCCCCCTTAACAACACAAAAGAGAAAAAAGTCCTGCGGGGCCCGTTTTCTCTAAAAAACCCACAAAAATCTTGCCCACTCGCCACTGAAAAAAAATCCCTATCCCTCCAAAAACACTAGGGGGAGGTGGGGTAAAAGGGCACTGGGGCAAGGCCAAAACACGAAAAAAATGAAACAAGGGTTTGAAATTGGCCCAAAAGCCCAAAACCCCAAACCCCCACCTCCACATTCTCTCTCTTGCCCCAAATAGCAAATTTCCCTTAACCTCTCTTTAAATCAACCTCCTTCCTAAAACTTCTTCTCAAGAAAGGTCACTAACAAGCACCCCATCAAGAACTCCCACAACAACCCCTCCCCCCTCCCCCCTTCTCCCAAAAGTCCCCCGAGAACCCCTCAGTGGGTCAGAAAAACCTTTGGGGCCAAACCCTAAAAGAGGAAAAACCCGGCCACCCAAAACCAAAAAAAAAACCACACCCCAGTTTCCAACCTCCAAAAATAAATCAAGATGAAAACTCCCAAAACCCCTCTCACCTTTTTTTTTCTTCTCTTGGGCCCATCATCCATGTCTGAACTGCAAACCCTTACCCTAAAAGCCCGAAACACCTCACCAGCAAAAACCCCCGAAAGTTTCAAACGCCCCTCTCCCCCCCCCGCCGCCCCCCTCCCCCAAAGAAACCCAAGGGTAACATCCCCTGCAAATGTTTCCCTCGGGAAAGAAAAAAAAACAAAAATTTACCCTTTTTCACCTCAAAAAACCTCCCCACTTCTAACAACACTGGGCATTCCCCAAACTCCCGGGCAGGACAATCCAAACCCAAAACCACTGCAAAACTTCCCCCGGGCCCAAAAACAGGGGAATGGCGCCACCCGTCTAGAAAACCTCACCTCTCTTCAAACGGGGTAACCGGAGGGAAGGCCGCTGACAAAACCCAGCAGAGCCGGGCGGGGGGCACTGGCGGGCTCGCTCCCTCTTCTGGCACCTGGAGCTCCAGGTAATTTTAGTGCCAGGGAACAGCAGCTGACGCCTGCTAGGAAGGCGCCAGACACAAGCGGCCCCGAGCCGATGCGCTCCTGACGCCTTCCTCCCTGCTCAGTGAGTTCATTTTTAACACTGAACAAGGGGAAGGCATGGGAGGCTGTGGGCAGCAGCCCTGGAGGCCGGGTGGGAGTCGGGGACCTGGAGGCCAGGTGGGAGTCGGAGGCCTCCTCCTGCCCTGGAGGAGCTGCCCGCCCCCCCAGCTACCTCTGCCAGACTCAGCCAGGAGAGCCCCACAGCATGGGAGGAGAGGCCTGAGGGCCGGCCGAGCTGACCGGGGCATCTGGGAGGGCCCAGTGAGGAGGCCTTAGGCACTTCCTTGGGGGACCACCCCCGCTGAGGCAGATCTCCCCCCGCAGCTCCCCACCTTCTTTACAAATAAGCTAGAGAGAAGCCCCCTCCAACATCACTGGGGTGGTCCCGGGGGGCTCATGCACCCCACAATGACGCAGAGATTTTAAATTCGCAGCCCTGAGGCCCTGGCCGACCCCTGTCCCCTGGGGACTCCCTCCTACAGTGCCGTCACAGGCCAGCCGCCGCAGGGACCCCGGGCGTGGCGCTTACCCGACCACCGCCAGGGCGTTGCTAAAGGGGCAAGGGGCGTGGCGGCCCACACGGGTGGGGCTGGGAAAGGGCGGCTGGAAAAAATATGACCCCACTTCCCATCACCCTAAGGCGGAAAATTTCCCCCCTACCAACTTCCTCCCCCAAAAAACCCCAACCTCTTCGAAAATCCTCCCACCCCCCACCCCACCTGAAAAAAAAAACGTTTCCCTCCCACGACCCCTTTTTCCCCGTTTTCCCCCTAAACCAAAACCTTTTGTAAAGTGGGGAAAACGGGAAACCCCCACAAAGACAATTCCCTCAAAACCTACAGAAAAAGGAAAATAAACCCCCAATTATTTATTTTTGAAAACGGTTTAGGAAACTTTGGGGGGCCCCTTTCTGGGAAAGAAAAGGGGGAAAAACAAAAACCCCAACCTCCCAAAAAAACCAATTCCCAAACTTTCCCACCTCTTTTTAAATCCCTCCTTTCCCTTCCCAATAGAAAGGGAAAGGGAAAAAATTTTCCCCACCTAAATTTTGGTATAAAGGGGTCCCAAAAATCCCGCTGGTTAAAATTCTAAAAAAAAAGGGGAAAAACACAAATCCCCGAAACCCAAAAACCAAGAAAACCCTTCCCAGGGAAAACCGTTTTTTTTTTTCTTTTTTTTAACCATCCCAAAAAAGAAGAATTATTGTTTTTAAAAAAATTTCAAACTTTGAAACCAAAACAAAAAGCGGGAAAAGGAAACCCCAAAAAAAAATTTGGAAAAATTTATTTCCCGGGAAAAAAAAAATTCCAAAATCCAAAAGAAAAATAAATCAAAGGAAGAAATTTAAAACATTGCATTAACCCCTTTCCATTAACTAAAACTAAAACTTAGAAAAAAAAACCCAAAATAAAAGTAAAGGGGTTTCCTTCCAATGAACAGAAAAATTTAAAAAAAAACCCAAATTTTTTTTCACCAAACCCCACCCCCCCCCTTTTTTCCTAAAATTTCCTCCATACCCTATCCACCCCACCCCCCCCAAAAAAAAAAAGGATAAAGGGTTAAAATTTAATTTGGCCCCTTTCCCCCAAAAAGAAAAAACCCCCCCTGCACCCTCAAGGAAACCCAAAAAAGTGGGGGAAAAATCCCTCAGGGGGAGGGTTGAATTTCCCACCAAATATCCACAAGGGGAGAAAATGAGGGGAGGGAATTTTGGGACAAATGACATCTCAAAAAGGAAAAATGAAAAAAATTTGTGCCAAAACCCCAACAAAAAAAACTCAAGATTCCACCCCCCCACCTTCCGGCCCATGAAAGTATTAAAAAGAAAAAAAAAAATGTAAAAAATCCCAAAATTCTCTCCCCAAAACTAAAGGGGCCTCTCTCCGTCAAACCAACCTTTGAAGAAACCTCCCCTTTTCCTCAACCGCCTCCCCTCCCCAATTCTCCGAAAAAAAATTTTCCAACCAAAACCCCCTCACCAAACCAAAAACCAAATTTGGGGTTTCCCAAAAAACGGAAACCACCCCTTCTAAATCTAAACAGCAGAAACCCCTGACTTCCGTAAACACGACACCACGGGCCCGGGCAAATCCAAAATTTTCCCCAATACTCGAAAATGGCCCCCTCCAGGCAAAAAACCCCTCCCACCCAACCCCCCAAACCCACCCTTTCCCCACGGGCCAAACCCCCTGAAAAAACCCCTCGGAAACAGCCCCCCCCCGCCCACTTTGCCCATCCCCAAACCCACCCCTCCCAAATAAACCTCCCCAAGGGGCTTCCGGGAAAAACCAAAATCAATTCACTTCGACCCACCTTCCAAATCAAAGAAATCACTGCTCCCTTCTCCCCACCCGCCCAAGCCCCCCTTTTTCCCCTTTCTGAAAAGCATTCCCCCCAAAACCCACACAAACGCAATCCCGCAGCGGGGCCACCCTCTGACCCTGGGAGGGACCCTCTGTAGGGGCGAGAACAACCATGGTCAAATCCCTACCACCAAACTCAGTCTCGGGATGGGCCCCAACGGATGTGGGGGCCCCCAGGGGGCGGGTAAAGGGTCCATGGCCCAGCGGGCCCTTCGTCCTCCTCGGCCCTACCTGGCTGCTGTGGCCAAGGTCGGGGAACCCGCTTCTAGCTGTTTCCTCCCCTCAACTTGGACTCCCCTCCCAGGGGGGCCCTCTTCTCCGGGGTTCCACGCCATCCATTTTGCTGCCAGAAAGGGGGAGAGGGCGGTGTCTGCGCCAGCTCACCCGCTCGAGGGGGCCAGTCCGAGAGCCCGGCCCGGCCCTACACGGTACCTGGGGGAGGCGGAGCCCTGCAGATCTGCCTTGCCCGACTTCATGGGGGTTTTGACTTTCTCGGGCACCACCAGCGTGTTGCTGCCGTCTCCAAACATGTCCTGGTCGCTGATGTCCTGTCACGGAGGGAGAAGAGGTCGCTGGGACCATGTGGGCCCACGGGGGAGGGGGCTCATCTCTTCTCCCCACCATCCCCCCCGGCCTGACCAACAGACCCGGCCCTGCCCTGGACCTTCTCAACAAGGAGGCCCCCATTTTGGCAAAAGCCACGGGACGCCTCGAGGAGGATCCGAACCCAGGCCTGCGGCAGACAGGGACGGCCCCGGGGCCGAGGGAGAGAAGGGGCAGCCGGCCTCGGGGAGGTCCACGTACCAGAAGGTCGTTCTCGGCCAGGCTGTCGTCCGGGTTCTTAATCCAGGAAGTGCCTTTGACTCTGTCCAGAGCAGTCAGCTCCATCTGTGGAAGCACCAAGACCCGGTTACCGTCGGGAAAGAGAAAACCTTCCCCGTCTGAGGTCTGACATCGTCTGAAAGGTGCTTACAGAACGCTCTTGGCTTGGGGGGCCTTTGGGAAGCCCGGCCCCCTCGCCCACATGTGGGAAGCAACGCTGTCAAGGCCCCCGACCCAGAAACCCCCACTCGCAAGACCCTAATCCCATGGCATCAATATGAAAGGCTTCTGGAAGGTCGCCCCTTGCCCCCACTGTACCCCCTGGACACAAGATGGCAGCTGGGTTGGAACTAAGCAGAGACCCCCGGCCTAGGCCTGCCCCCCCACCAGTCCCTCGAGGCCTCTGGGAGCCCACTACACAACTGGCAAGCTTCCCCCCATGATCCTTTCCATCCCATCAGGGACCACGCTGCACCCCACCCCCGCCAGGCCAAGGGAAGGGGAGCCTCTCCTTTTCCGAGGTTCACCCTGTCCAGCTCTACCTCTCCATATCTATATATCTAACACGGCGGCCGACCTCCTCTGAGGGCCCGGCCCCCTAAGCGCAGCCGCCACCCCCGGGTGTTCCACTTCTCAAGGGCTCTCCCCCCGCTCCTGCTCAGTCTCACTGCCCTGAGTGACCTTTGCCCTCTGGCCTCTCCAAACCTTTGTGCCACTGCTTCTGGCACCTGGTCGAACCCGTCCCAGGACAACGGGGCCCCCACTAGCGTTCTCCACGTTACACCTCCCTGACAGACGGGATCTTTGCTGCCAGGTCCCTGCCCATCATTCCAGCCCCCCACGTTTGGAAGCTTGGGGTCATCCTGCACTGCTCCTCACTCGCCCATCGGCCGCCAAGCCCTGCCCCCTTTATGGAAAACTCAACGACAGCGGTTGGTGTTCACGGACGGCGAGCCCCACACTTTACGGGCGTTCCCTTGCCGGGGGCTTCCAGGCTGGGCTAACCCCCGGTTCAGAGATGAGGAGACTCAAGCAGGCGAGGTGACCTGCCCAGCTCCTGAGGAAGCATCCGGGGCTAGACCCGAGCTTGGCGCCCTGCCCCCCCCCCCCCCCCCGGCCTGTCTGCTGTCCCTCAGCCCCCCTTCTGTTCAGGCAGCGAGGCGGCTGGTGGCTCAGTGGACAAAACACTGGGCCTAGAGTCACAAGGAGCCCAGTTCTAACGGCCTCAGCTTCTTCCTGGCTCTGGGGCCCCGGCCATAATCACTTCACCTCCTTGTGCCTCAGTTTCCTCGGCTGTAAAGTGGGGATAACAGCCTCGTCCTCACAAGGCTGCTATGAGCATCAAATGAGACAGTATCTGCAAAGTGCTCAGCACAGGGCCTGGCACACAATTGTTCCTTAGTAAATGCTCTGCCTAATCATTCCTTGCTGGACTCCTGTGATAGCTTCCACGTTACCCTCCCTGCCTCTGGTGCAGCCTTCCCACAGCGGCCGAGGCCTCCCCAGATAACTGGCGATCTCCCCTAGCTCCGCTGCTCACCGAGCCGTCCCCACTCCTCCCAGACTCCGGCCCCCGCGGCTCCTTCCTCCCCAGGCCCGCCTTGGGGCTTTGCCTGGATGTCTGTCTCCCCTTCCATCACGACTCCCCAGCCGCATGCCCAGGGCCCGGTACACAGCAGGAGCTTAACTGCACTGCTCTCCCTTCTTGTTAACCAAGGCACTGCAGAGGGGACGCGGAGCCCCCCATCTCTCTGGCTGGGCTTCCACCTGCTCTCGCCCTGAGGCCTCGGGGGAAGCTGGCCTTCTCCTCAACAAAAACAACTGGGCCCCAGCCTCCCCTCCCTCCGGCCTCTGCCACACACCGGGGAGAGCCAAACAGCATTGCGTCACTTCCCCAGGTGCTGACAACGAGCCCCAGAGAACGGGCTCCGAGTGCCGCAACCAAACATCATCAGCGATAGGACGCTGGTCTGGGAGCAAAGAACCCAAGGCCTCTGGGAGGGGCCCCTTGTGCCCACGGTTGCAGCCTCTGGGAGGGGCCCCTTGTGCCCACGGTTGCAGCCTCTGGGAGGGCTGGGCGGCTCCTGGGGTGGCCAGCTGCTGAGTCCTTGGCAGTTTCCACCAGCCCTGAGACTGCACGGAGCCCTTTGGACGAGCAATCAGCCCCGACTCGGGAGCCGCTCCTTCCCACGGCTGGTGAGGGCTGACTTCCTGGGAAAACTGGTCACTGGGGCGGCCCTGCAGTGGAATTCTGCGCTGTGGTGATCACCGGGGAGCCAGAGGCCAGGGCCTGCTCCACGGCCCGAAGGATCCCAAGGCACTCCACCCACTCCAGGCACGGTGGGTCTCGGCGAAGCTCCGGGAGAGGCCCCGCTTCCATGATGTTCTCACCCATCCCAAAAGGCAGCTCTCCTTTCTCTAAACCTGGCGAGACCCCAATCTCTGCCGAGAAGCCACCGTTTTCGTGGGCTCCCAAAAGGGCTAAAAGACCTCATTTTGTCATCCGCTGTCTGCCACGGCCCCCTCTCCTTGTCCCAATCCTTCGAGGGCCTGCACTTTCACCGGGTGATCCTTGGCCCAATGGGACTCGGAGAGCTGCTTCCCACCGTGGCTCCCCCCGTGGCCCCTCGAGCTCAGGTGGCTCTTGGGGGACAGACACGTGTCACTGGCCTGGCCCCGAGGCCCCCGTAGCTTTGGTGGCCTGGCCTCTGCAGACACAGCAAGGGGAGGTCGAGCGGTGGGACCCACAATGACACTCAACGGCCTCCTCTGCTAGGGGACTGCAGTTCTTGCTCTGAAAGCATCACCTTCCCATATGCACCAGCTGTGCCTTGTGTAGGTACTTGTACGTGTGCACAGGTGTGCCTTGTCTAGTACCTGCAGAGGTGTGCCTCACACAGGTACGTGTATGTGTGCACAGCTGTGCCTTGTGTAGCTACATGTGTGTGCACCAGGCCCTGAGATGGGGTACGCCGCTGGCCGTCAATGGGCTTGCCGGCGAGGAGCCCCGCCCCCAGCACAACTGGCTGTCCTCGGCCCGCCTCCCCAGTGTCCCGCCTCACTGGGGACTCCCAGGGGCCGCCCAGCACCATCTGCTCGGGCATTGCGGCTGCCAGGCAGCCAGAGCCGCCACTGGGGGAGGGTGGCTCCACCTGGTGACGACCCAGGGGAACACAAGGAAAAGCCTTCTAGCTTCCTGACCCAATTCATTTTTCATTTCCACTTGTAAATGAGTGACTCTGAGCGGCCTCTGACCTTTATCTGGAGGGTAACAGGTGGCACAACCAGGGCACCGAGGACTGGAGGAAGAAGAGAAGGGAGGCGCCCGTGGCTGCAGATACCAGCCCAGCCAGTGAGGGCCCCAAAAGCTCCCAGAAAGGAAAGGCTTCCATCTGTCCTGGGGCCCAGCAGAGCGGACTTTCCTGGCCCAGCCCAGTGGGCCCCTGCAGGACCCAGCACCTGGCACGCAGCTCCCCTGTCCTGGGGCAGCTCCCTCAGGGCGCTCCCCCCACATGCCCCCTTTCAGCCGGAGCGTTCTAGCCCTCGTCTCAACCACAGCCTCTTGTACAAGACGTTCTGGTGGAAAGAGGCCCCCGGGGACCCAAAGCCCCAGGCCAAGCGTGAGCCTGGTCTGCCCCAGAGGGACAAGGCCCCAGCCCTTGCCCTCCCCACACCGGGCTCCCGCTCACAGGGCTGCTGGCGTCCTTGCCCAGGCTGCCTTTACTGTTGAGGCTGCCGATCTCCGTCTGGGAACTGGACTGGGACATCCCCTCAAAGAAGGGCCTACGAGGAAGAGAGCACCGGCATCAGAGGGGTGACAAGGGAGGCCTGCAGGGGCCCCGGGGGAGGGCGCCCACCTCCTCAGAGCATGACTCTGAGCCACCTCCCAAGTCTGGGGGAGCGCGATGGCCGGGGGAGCAAGGAGAGGCTTCTGCAGGGCCTTGAGGCCCTGCCCTTGGTCTCCAGGCTGCAAAGGGACACAAAGGGGCCTAAGGGCTCCACTCTCAGGGCAAGGGCACTAAGGGGGGAAAGGGTCTGGGACAAGGAGACTAAGGGGGGGATAAGAGCTTCACTCCCAGGGCAAGGGCTCTAAGGGGGGGAGGGGCTCCACTCCCAGGAGGCAGGGCCCTCGGCAGGTCCCTGGGGCCAGGAGAGGGGAGCAGGGCCAGGCAGCAGGACCCACTTGAGCTTGGGCTTGGGGGTGCTCAGGACGCTCTCAGTCTCCTCCATCTCGGGCCCGCTGTCGCTGGGGTTGTACATCTCCAGGCTGTCATAAAGCTCATCCAGATCCTCTTCCACTTCCCGGATCTGCTCCCGGGACACGTGCTCCAGCCCGAAGCCCACCTACGGACAAAGAGGCCAGGAGTCAAGGCCCTGCCCGCTGAGGGCACCAGGTGGGTGGGTCCCTGTCCCTGCCCAGTGTGTCCTGCTCCCCACTGGGGACCCCTCTAAGTTAAGGGGGCCAGACTCGGGGCATGGTGAGGTCGCTACTGCACCCATTTCAGAGGAGGAGACTGAGCCAAGTCCTACCAAGGCCCCGAAGCCCCGGACAGGAGAGCCCACATGAATCTCCGGGAGAGCGCCAGCGCTTTCCCACTTACTTTCAGGGAAGCTCCCTGAGCTTTTGGAGGACGCAGGCCTCCTTCCTAAGGGATCAGGGACAAGGGCCCCGGGTCGGGATCTTGCTCTCGTCCCCCCGGGCTGCCCCACGTGCCGGGCCAGATGCACATGTTCCAGAAGTGAGCCGCGGCGGGGAGGGCAGTCCGCACTCCGATTGGCCGCAGCTCCTCCTCATGAGCCCTGGTATGGGGCCAGGACCCCTTGCACCTGCGACCCCAGAGCTCGAGAGGCTGCCCCTAAGGCGACGGCCCTCCCCGAGACCCCCCCCACCCAGAGCTACCAGCGTGTACCTCGTCAGAGACTTTGAACCTCTTCAGCAGCGCCACAAACTTCTGCTTGATGTTGGGTTGCTGCAGGGACACAGGGACAAGCAGGGTCAGGGGCCCACGCAGGCTGGCTGGGTGCGAGGGGGTCACAGGGCCGCCATTGGGGAGGAGCCCTGGTGCTGTGGCAGACCCTCCCCCTCCCCCCCAGCTGCCTAGGTGCAGATAACTCCTGGGGAGGGGGGGCATTTCTCAGCCAGACTTGCTGCAAATGCGGGTCAGGAGACCGAGGTGGACCCGCTCACAACTTCAGAGGGAAACCTGGGCCTGAAGAGGCTCCCCCCACTGAGCTCCCCGAGCCCCAGGGGCAAGGAACCTTCTGCCTCCGTGTCCCCAGTGCTCAGTCATGGGGGAAAGGGGTACAGGACCCAAAGCTGCCCCCCACAGCAAGCCTGTGACCTCCTGGAGGCAGCGGGGCCCAGCCTCGCCCTGTCCTGTCCGGGTCCCCAGAGGAGCTACCGAGGGCTGATCTCGGAGACGGCCGGAGGCCAGCCGGGGGGGGGGGGGCTCCTCTGCTCACCCGCGTGATGGCCGAAGCCGAGGTCAGTTTTCTCCGCGTCTTCTTCACTTTACGGAGATCCTCGTCCTCATAGAACAGGTCCTGCCGGGAGAACAGCGTCACCCCCCGCCCCTCTGCAGGCACCACGCCGGGGGGGAGGGGAAGGGGCAAGGAGGGGGGTTACCTGGCCGTGCAAAGGGTCATCGCTCCCTTCCTGCTCCGACGAGAAGCTCTCTTCCTCCTCCTCCGAGTAATTGTCGATGTCGGGAGAACGGTCTGGGGGAGAGTGCTGCCATGAGGCCGGAGCCGAGCCCCCAGGAGCCCCCGGGGCCGGCCCTGCATCTCCTGGGGGAAGGGGCCCTGGACGGCAGCCCGCCACAGGGTCTGTGTGTACTGGCCTGGGGGAGGGGCCCCTCTGCAAGTCTCGTACCGGACAACTTGGACTTGATCCCCTCCTGGTCGATGGGCTGGCTCGACAGAGAGTAGATCTTGATCTCGGCCACGGGGACAGAGACGTCCTTCACGTTGCTGTGCAGGCCGAGCACGAGGGCGCCTTCGCTGGGGTGCTGCATGACCTGGGGGGGTGCACAGGGGGCTCGGGAGAGGGCCCCCCCACAACCACCACATTCTGACAGTGAGAATCTGCCCGCTCTCAAATACCCGAGCCCAGAAGCCGGGACGAGCCTGGAACGTGGGACAAGCCCAGGATATGGGCTGAGCCCAGTAGCCGGGGCTGTGCTGGAAGGGCCACTCTGAGCTACGGAGACTCAGGGAGCCAGGCTCCTCTCCTCCCCTTCACACAACCCAGAGGCAGAGGAGAGCTGGCCGTGTGCTCCTGGCATCCGCCCAGCCCGGGGCCCGCTCCTGGCCGCAGCCTCCGGCACTGAGACAGCGCGCCAACCCCCGCTCACCTCCGCCATGTTGATCAGCCCCACGGCCAGCGTCTTGTAGCCAAGGATCGTGCGGTTCTTGTAGCGCTTTCTCCTCTGCAGCATGATCTGCAGCTTGTTGGCGTCGCGCTTCAGGAAGTGAGGGTACTGCGTCGGGCAAAGGAGAACCGTGAGACGGAGCGGGGACCAAGGGGGAGCGCGCGGCTGGGGAGTTCTGAGCTGAGCTCCTGCCCGTGGCTTAAAGCAGAGCAGCCAAGCTGCCGGCCCGGGCCGAGGACACTGAGGGGGCCCCGCCAGCCGAGACGGGCACTTTCTGGGCAGGCCAATGGCTGCAAGGAGCTTGTTTTTCTTTCCTTTCTTCTCTCCCTCCTGGAAATGGCACAGACGAGAGCCCCGGGACTAAGGGAACAGGGATTTCCATTCACTGAAACCATTTTTACAAAGGTATTTGCCGGGTGGGCTTTCTGTGGCAAAGGACAAGGGAGGGAGAGGGCCGCTCGAGCCGCGTCTCCCTGAGTGCCCTGGGGGAGCTGGGAGTCAGCCGAGAAAGGCTGCCGGGAAACACAATCCGAGGGAGAAGCCGGGAACAGAGCCCACGCTCTGGGAGCTCGCGCCTCTTAGACCCGGAGACCCAGAGACGCAGACCTAGAACATGACCCTACACATGCGTCCCTGGGCCCAGGCCAGGTGAAACATGGGGCCAAGAGTCCCTGTGACAGGCTGGCCGAGCCCTGGCCTCGGAGACTGGGGGCCTCCCTGGGCAGAGCTCACGGGGCTGGGAGTTTCAGGAGCCAGAACACTGACAAGCTGGAGGCTCCACCGGAGAAGGGCAGCCTCAAGCATGGGCATGGGGGAGGGCTTGGGGCAAGGGGAGGCTTGGTGTCCAAGAGGGCAGCGGGCTGCCTGTGGAGTGGGGGCTCCCAAGGGCAGAGGCTCACCTGGGAGGCCCAGTCTCTGAAATTCTGTGAAGGGACAGGAAAGGGGGAGGGGATAACAGTGGGAGGGGGAGGTTTGCACCCACCACAGCTTCCCCCACACTGGGGGGCACCTGCTCTGACACAACAGATGCGCCAAGGCCCCCAGTGAAGTGCCCGCCTGGGGCGCAATGCAGCCCCATGTCCATCATCACTGACCAAGGTCCTTCACAGAGCCTGGGAACAGTGAACTGGAGGCCGGAGCCTCGTAAGGGCTTCCTGACTCTGGGCCGGGGCTTAGTTTTTAAAAATCTGCTGCTTTTCAACCACCAACACACGCTGTTCCAAAAAGCCTATTCTGGGAGGGAGGTCACACCTGGAGGGAGAAGGTCAGCTGAAGCTCCGTCTCTGCCAGGCCGCTGGCCGGAAGGAGGATCTCATTGGACCGAAGGATCCTTTTGGAGCCCTGAAAGCAAAGGCAGAACCTGTTAGAGTCGGTGCAGAGAAGCCGTACCGCAAGCGCACTTGGCCTCTCCCCAGAGTGGGCAGACGCCTCCCCACCCTGAGCACGGTGTGAGGGGCACCGGGCAGCCCAGCCGGGGGCTCCTGTCCAGCACACCCCCAAGGGTTCTCACCCCGTTCTCAGTATCCCAGCATGCCCTCAGAGGGAGGAGGACTGCCCTTGCAGCCTCCTTCCCCCACACAGACATTGTGTGACTCCCACCCCTCCTGGCACCCCCAGGCAGAGGCAGCCGGGCCCAGGCCATCCCCGTCTCTTCTTGGGAGGCTTTACCCGGGCTCTCCCCAACCAACGGGCGGTGTCTGGGAAGCGCCACTTCCCAGGAGGGCCTCGGACGGCGCCCTGAGCTCAGAATGTCCACCTGGGCAGAGGGGCCGGCCGGTCTGCAGCCAGGGCGCCCGCGGGCAGCGAGCTCACCGTGCGGGTTACACGGGCTGCGGCCCCCGGGAGGAGCGGCGAGGTGGGCTTCTGCAGAAGTTTGTAGGTACAGGGGCCGGGTTAGCTGTCAGGGATCGGAACCTGAGCTCATTCGTTCCCCCAGAGAACACAAGGCTGTGCTTCTGCCAGGAGCCCGGGAGGATGTGGGTCACGGCCCAATAAGCCTAAGCTGCCGCACGGCCGGGAAGGACTCGAGGAACAGAAAGAACTGCCGTGTCCCCCGAGGTTCATTCCTTGATCACAATTTAAACGTGTCCTTTGCTGGGAAAAGATGCTCCCATCTCTCAAAATGGGGCTGAAAGGGTTTGGCAGATGGAAGAAGGAACACAAGCTCCACGGGGCCCGATCCCTCCCGCTGGGCCTCCGCCTCTCACCTGCAGGCAGCCCGCTGGTCCCCGGTCCCCCTGCTCCCGGGAGCCCTCTGGGGCCCTTCGTTTCCCCAGGCCTGCTTCTCCTCCCGCTCTGTTCCTCCAACCATCCTTCCAAGCTCCGGCCACAAGGCCCTTCCCTGTCAGACATCCCCAATCCTTCCCAAGCCCTGGGGCCTAGAACTGAGCCAATGGCAGTGGGCAGGAACCCTGGCCACGGCCTTGTTTCCAGGGGCCACTGCCCAACACAACCCAATCGCAGGCCTTGGGCGCAGCCCCGCCCCTCGCCTGCCAAGACTCTCTCTGGACTCGGTCCCCCCTTCTGTCTGTCCTTCCAGGTCACGGAAGCCCCAGGAGACCCCCAGGATAATCCCGACACCTCCCTCAGCGGCCCCTCGCCGCAGCCCCAAAGCCGTCCACTTTGCTGCAGACCCTCCTTCCGCCCAGGACCACTCGGCACTCTAGCGATGGCAAAATCACAAAAGGCTTGACCAGGAACAGAAAGCTCCCCCTCCCCTGGGCCCCGAAGGCCATCCGTGAGGCGTCTGTCTCTAGAGGGGGCAGCCCCTCAGTGGCAGCCACAGGTGCCCCCGGGCGGCAGGGCCCATCCAGGTACACAATCCCTCCTTCAGCTGGGCACAAGGCGCCACAGCAGGACTACTCGCTGGCATTCTATGGGCACGGTCTGTTCTTTAGTCCCCATCCCTGGGACAGGGGCAGGTGCCCACTCTCGGTGGGCATGTGGGAGGGCTACCAGCAGCCTGGCATCCGGTCCAACAGTGCCCGAGCACCTCCAGGGGCCGAGCAGTCCCAGAGACGCCGACGCAGCAGCGATCGTGCCCCCGGTGTGCGGCGGCCGACGGGGGCCTGTCTGGGAGCCTGAGCCGGGGGCAGGTAGACGGCGGGTTCAAACAATTCCGGTCGGGCTAAACTTTACTTAACCGTGCAGAGAGAGCCGCAGAAGCTGCCCAGGTGCCAGAGGACGTGTGTAAACCACGCTATTCCCAGGATTAATTTTCTCCACTTAATGAGCTGATGGCAGCTTCCCAGCATCGGGGAGGAGCCGGGACTCTGGAGACGAGCGGGAGGCTGCCCGGAGCCGAGATCCCCTGACGTCGGGGGAATCCCACGTCGCTATCGAGGCGGACGCGTGGCGCCCGGAGCCCCCAGAGGGCGGCGATAGTGGTCACAAAACTCCACCCTGCTGCGACGTCCACACGTGCCGGCCCACGGAGAGAGCGCTGAAAATGCTCAGTCACTCGTCAGATCCTTTGATCTGAATCAGTAAGCTTCGCGTGCCTCCAGCGCAGCAGGGGCGCTATTGGCCGGGGTGGGCTTGGAGTCAGTTCCTGAATTCGAATCCAGCCTCAGACAATCACGAGCTGTGTGATCCTGGCAAGTCCCTTCCCCATGACTTTGCCACGTGTCCTGAAGGACGTGGAAGCGGTCGGGCGATACTCCTTCTCCTGGGTGCCACGACACAGCAGCCCCTTCAACCCTGCGCCCCAACGATGATCCGGCGGATCCCCCGCCGTGACCCGTCTGTCCTGGGGCATCTCCAGGAAGAACTCTTGGTGAAGTCGGTCTCCAGGGCCTCGGGGAGCCTGGCAGCCCCTTGTCCGCAGCTATGCCCGAGCAGGCCAGATCCACTTTACTCCCCCCGAGTGCAGTGGATCAGGAAGCCTTTGGTCAGCCAGTCAGTGCACGAGCATTTATTAAGCGCTTACTGTGTAGCCAGCTCTGTGCTAAGAAGGGGGCGTACAAATAAAAAAAAGCTCCTGCCCTCACAGAGCTTACATCCCAACAGGGAAGACAACATGGGCACAGAGAAGGCCAGAAAGGGAAGCCAAGGCTAGCGAGGGGCTGACCACCTGTAGATGGCGTCCGTGGAGAGGCCCCAGGGTGGAGCAATTCCCTCCAGGCCGGGCCTGGCTCTGAGTCTCTCAACCTATGACCCCCCACCCCAGCGTCCCTCCATCTCCCTGCCCTGGGGGAGGGCGGTGGGTTCTCTCATCCACCATGTGAAGGGGACCTTGGCCTTGACCCCCCTTTCAGAGTGTCTCCCAGCCGTTTCAGGTAATCCCGGAGGCCGGGGAGGGGCCGCACGAAGGTCAGTCGTCCCTGCAACGAGCCCCTCGGAGACGGCGAGCCGCAGACTCGGGACAGCTCAAGGAACCGCTCTGTAGGAAGCTGCCCTGCTGACGGGTCCAATGAAGACCCGAAAAAGGCACCAGCTCCTCCCTGAAGACCTGCAACGGCGAGGAGCCGGCGTCCTCAAACACGGAGAGGTCGGCTCCGCTCCCAGACATCCCTGATTCTGGAACCTCCGGTTCTGGGGCGTTCCTCTGGGACTTCCCCTCTGGGGCACAGTCCTGAGGCCTTTCATCTCCTCATGGGCTCATGTATCATCCCAAGGCCACACGGGGCTCTGCTCCCTGCCTCCCCTGCTGCCCACCGAAAGCCCTTATTTATGCGGCTAAGGAGGAAACCGCGCGTCTGAGCAGCGAGCGAACACGGTCACCGAGATTCTGACGACAAAACAACAGAGCCGTGAGAAGGAGCCAGAGACCCTCACTCGGGGACAAGCTGACCTTCGGGGGGCATCGGCCGGTGTCCCTTCCCTTTGGGAAAGGGGGGCTTTCTATTCTCCCCCCACGAGTCCGGAACCAGCGGGTGTCCCTTAGACTGGGCCCGGCCGTGACATTCTCTCCACTGATCACAAGGGCCCCAGGCTGGGGGGGGGGGGGGCGCGCCGGGCACTCTGCAAACCCTCAAGTTCTGAGTGAATGATTCTCTGGGCCTGGGGGGCGGGCAGCAGCGACCCCCCCCCCAGCCTTTCCCTCACCCGTGGGTCCGGGCAGTTGGCTTCCCACTTAGGGGCTTCCCCGCTGTTTCCTCATCTTCTTAGTTTTCCCCCAAAGAGCAGCCTGCCCTCCCTTCCTCCCCGAGGAGCCTCATCCCGCTGTCCCGAGCAGACAGACCCCGGCGGGATCCTTTGCCCTGGGCTCCTCTGTAGGAAGTGGGGCAGCCCTCAAGAACCCTGGGGAGTCACCGTGTAAATGGCAGCTAGGTGGCGCCACAGCACGCTGGGCCTGGGGTCAGGAAGAACTGAATTCAAATCCAGCCTCAGACACCAGCTGTGAGACCCGGGCAAGGCGCCTCCTCCTGTCTGCCTCAGTTTCCTCCCCTGTAAAATGGGCTGGAGAAGGCAACGTCAACCTACTCCTGGCCCTGTGACCCACATGGGGTCACAGAGACAAATATGACTTTAAAAGGAATGAACTTTAAAAAGAAACCCCCCCCCCCCCCCCCCCCCCCCCCCCCCCCCCCCCCCCCCCCCCCCCCCCCCCCCCCCCCCCCCCCCCCCCCCCCCCCCCCCCCCCCCCCCCCCGCCTGACAATTCCGCGAGGTCGGGACGTGTCCAGCTCGGCCACCGCTCGGTCCCCGGCCGTCCACCCCCCAGCTCACAGGCTGGGCCCAGCAGCGCCCCACGGGCCCGGGATGCCCGTCCCAAGGGAGGGGCGCCGTCGGCCCGGCCCGTTTTCTTATTTACAGCCCAGACTCCCGGAGACACCCAAGGTTCCTTCTGAGGAGGAGCCTCAGGCGCGCCCCCCACTGGTGCACACACGGCATCTGCTGTGGCCACGCTCTGCCCCCAGACCCTGCCCCCAAAGCAAACTCTCTTCCAGCAGCACCAGGGCCTTCTGGGTCACTGCTCACGCACCAGCTCCCTCCCAACCCGCGGAGGCTGGAGACGTCGGGATCCCCGAGCAGGGGCGGAGGGGCTGCAGGAGGGTCCCGGAGAGAGGGCGGGGCCGCGGCCGCTCACCTGCAGCTTCACCGCGATGACCACCGAGCTCAGGTCTTTGTCCATCTCCTTCAGCATGACGAGCTTCTTCAGGGTCAGATTGAACAGCCTGGAGAGGGCAGAAAGCAGCTTGTCAGAGGGAACACGAGGGAGGGAACACGAAGGAGGGAGACGAGGGGCAGCTTTTCTCAGGCCAAGGGGCCCTGCCCATCCCCAGGGAGCCTCCGGCCACCGCTCCCTCCTCCCCGCGCCCCCACAAAGGGGCACAGAGAAGCCGGGGGGTTACATGGGCATCACGAAGCGGGGCCAGGCCCGGAGCAGGCCCTCCTACTGACCCCCACTGGGGGAGGGGCCTTGACCACAGACTTCTCCTCCCCGGGATGGTAACGTAGAGGAGGTTTTCGGAGCGCGGCTCCCGCCAAGCTCGGGAAGAGAGGCTGCATTCCCTTCTTGCCCCAGCCAGGAGCCCGGCCCTCCCAGTCGCCCCAGGCCCTTCCAAGAGCTGCACCTCCACCCACGGACGGTGGGTTTGGCACGAGAAGGGCTCCCGGACTCTGCCCAGGAGTCCAGCTGTCATTGAGCACGCCGGCTCTCCCCTCCTGCCCTCCCCATCCACGGCCCCCCTCCCTCTGGGCCCCAGGTTCTGAAGCAGGAAACCAGGTGGCCCAGGACCCTTCTAGCTTTAAAGGACCTTAGGCCCTTCCAGGAGTTCAGCGAGGACTGATCAAGTGTGAAGACTGGCTCCCTGCCCAGCCCTCAATGCCCCAAGGGAGGTCCCGGGGCCCAAGCACTTAGGGTCAGGTCCTTGGGGCCAACGTGGGGATGGAGCGGACGGAGATCCCCCTCCCTGCTGGCCAAGACCCAGGAGGCCTCCGTGCTGCACCGGGGCGACGCGTGCCCACTGTCACTGCCAGCTGCCGAGCCCCCCAAAGGCCAAGATGCCCACGAGGAACAGCTGGGGGGCGTCTGGCGTTCTCTCGATGCCCCAGGGGCCCCCCCAAGGGCCAGCTGAGCTCCTCCCAAGGCAACAAGGAGACAATCTCTGCTCTGCTTTGCTCTAGCTGCTCCTGGGACGGCCTGGGTGGGCAGGGCCTCTGGGAGTCAGGCCCTGTTCAGGGAGGGCCCACTCCGGGTGAGGCAGCCCAGCCCCCCATGGAGCTCGTGGCCCAGCAGGGGCAACACAGGCAAATGAGGAGCCCAGTCAGCTCTAAGGGATCCAGGATGAGAAGTGGCCTGAAGAGACAAGCCAGGTTTGGATTGAGAGGGGGTGGGCAGGGAGAGCGGCGGGCACAGGGAGGGTCCAAGACGAAGCCCCAAGCTGGGCCATGGAGGGAAGAGCCAGGAGGCCGGGGACACGGGCGGAAGTGCTGGGGAGAAGGGGCAAGAAGGCTCTGAAGGCCAAAGAGAGAACCTGGAGTTGGTCCCAGAGGAGGCTGATGGATCAGAGTCGTGGCTGGAAAAATTGCCAGCTCATGGGTTGGAAGCCAGGATGGGAACGTGGGGGACCGCAAACTTAATGGGAAGCTTCACGTCCCCCACCCCAACACGCCGAGTACCCGAGACGAGGAAGCTCCAGAGCTGCCTCGGAAGCAGCAGCCTGGGGTCCTGGGGTCACTTCTATTCACCCGGGAGCTGTTAGTCAGACTGTGGCCAAGACATGGCCCTGCTGGACACAAGGCGGGGGGAGGGGAAGGGTTCTCCCTGGCCCCGGGAGAAAGAAGCCCAAAGGGGGGGCAGCCTCCGAAACAGGGGAGAACTAAAGCGAGGGCACCTTCCCCCCATATTCTCTCCTTATCTGATTACCTTGGAGGTGGTGGCTGAGAAGCCTCAGGAAACCTGGCTCCTAATCCCCCACCCCTCGCACAAGAGAAAGGAAGGAGGCCGACATGGCTGCCTGACGACCCGCTGGAGCCAGGCCTCTGAGAAGAGGGCCGGCAGCCTCTCCATCCCCCTCTGCTCCCCCCTCCCCCCAGGTCTCTGATCCCACAGGACACCCCCTGCCAGGGCGGCAGCCCCTTCCAGCAGGCTTCATGACCGTGCATTAATTAACTCGCCAGACGCTCTGGACCAAGCCAGGTCGTGGTCACCAAACATCCCCGTTTCTCAGCCGGAGAGCGCTGCCATCTGCTGTGTCTGAGGTCTAGGGACCCAGGGCCTGCTGGGACAGAAGGCCGAGAGCCAGGGGGAGATGCTGATGGAAGTCGGGGTGGGGGGTCTCCAATGGACTAAATCCTGCCATCTCAGCCACTTCCAGAAGCAATCGGGGCCAGGTGAAGACGATCCCAATGCAGGGCTCGAGCTTCCACCTGCCTCCTCTCGCTCTATCCTTCCTCCGCGTCCCCCTCACGCCCTCTGAAGCCCCAGGCTTCGCTCAGTGCCTGGGTCGGCCACAGACTCAGGCTACATGATCCACCCCCCACCCCCCCAGACCTTCCAGATGCCAGTGGATCTCCCGCCTCCTGGCTGGAGCAGACGATGGATGCAGAGGCCATGAAGCTGGGAGCTCCCTCTCTCGCCCTGCCATCTCTCCCTTCTTCCCCCTCTTGTGGGATGCTCCATCTTCCTCCTTGCTCCCACGCCCCCTCCTCCAGGACCCCCCTATCCTCGGCTGCCCCCTCCACCCCTTCTCCCTGCTAGGGCCACCACGATCCCCTGCAGAGGGAGCCAATCGAAGAGCGGCGGGGCCTTGTGCACCACTGACCACCCTCTCTCCCTGGGTGGGTCCTGCTCCCCGCCTCCTCAGCAGGCCATGCCCACTGACCAGGCACTCAGGGGGGCCTCCGGGGGGGGGGGCCTGCCAAAGACTCTCCCATCTACTCCTCTCTCCTGGCCCTGGCGGCCTGTGAGGCGAAATGCCAAAGGGCAACTACAGCTCGGGGCAGCCGGAACGCAGCCCACGGTCCCTTCGGCGGCTGTCCAGGCGCCCCAACACGTCCCAGGCTCCGAGGCTCCTTCCCACTCACCCAACCCATCCTATCCGTGGCCAAGGTCTGCCCTTTGACCTTGCCACCCTCCCCAGTTTCCCAGCTGCCACCTGTCCCAGGCCCTTGCCACCTCATTGGCTTGTAAGTGCTTCCCGGGTGCCAGGCTTAAGTTCTGGAGTTAGCTGGCAGGGCCCCGGAGAGTGCCCAGGCAAAGCACCCGCACAAGCTCCCCGCAGCCCATGAGCAAGGCAGGGAAGATTCTAGAGCTGAGAAGGGAGAGCCCTCCAGGGGACAGGGCCCTGCAACGAAGCTGGGCCTCGGGACACAGAGCGTAGAGGGCCTGGAAGGATGGGAGGCGGCAGGAGAGGAAGCCAGTCCCTGTGGGACCCTGCGGCAGGGAGTCCGGGGAGTGTGCGAGTAGGGGGTGACGTGGTCAGACCTGCACATGGGGGGGCTGAAGGGAGGGTGGATGGGCATAGGGAGAGATGGGAGCTGGCAGCGGACCCTTCCCACCCAAACCCCCGCCCCCCGGGCATTCTGGGCTCTAGTCGGCTGCCAAAGTGACCTTCCTGCTCAATGACCGCCCCAGTGTCCTTCCTTCGCTCTTCTGCACGCAGGACTGACACCCCAGCCCGCTCTGTTCTGGCCCCTTCTCCTCCCCCTTATTCTCATCCTCCTCCCTGTCTTCCTCCAGACACAGCTAAAATTTGGACTTTCTTTTCTGGGCCCCCCCTGGACTCCCAATACCCTCCCCTGGAGGTCGCCTCCCAATTACACGTTTATGTCTGGAACAAGCGTCCACCAAGGCAGGGGCAGCCGCCTCATTATCACGATAACTAGTCCTTCCAAAGCACTTAGTCTCAACTGGATCCTCACACTCACAGGTCGGCCGGGGAGGGGCCACGGGGAGTGGCTCAGAAGGACCCTGGATTCTGGGAGGGGGGGGGGGGGCTGCCTCTCCAACCCTCCCATTTGCAGACTCAGCTTCTACAGAGAGCCCCAAGCCCAAGGCCGGGGCTCAGGGTGCGGCTGGGGGCCCCGAGGCCCGGGGCTCTGCTGGTGCAATCTCTCAGCCCCACAATCTCATGGGTCCCGCATGTATGTGGAAGAGGGCGCACTCCCAGCACCCCCAGCCTGGGTGTCCATACCCACTGTATCTATTCTCCTTCCTGAGAAAAGGCGAGCTGACTAAAAGACTCGGGATGAAAAATGCTCTCTCACTTTCATATATATATATGGTGGGGTTTTTTTTTTTTGCAAGATGGCTAATAAGAAAATGATTGTATGATTTTACATGTGGAACGGATTTCATTTTGCTTTTCTCAGTGGGTCAGGGAGGAAATTGGAGCTTGTTTTTAAAAGAAAAGAACTTTACAGGAACCGATACCGAGTGAAATGAGCAGAACCATGAGATCCTTGCGCACGGCAACAGCAAGATTATGTGACGCTCGATTCTGACGAACGTGGCTCTCTTCAACGATGAGATGATTCAGACAAGTTCCAATGGCCCCGTGATGAAGAGAGCTCACTACACCCAGAGAAAGAACCATGGGAACGGAGTGTGGATCATAACAGCATTTTCACTCTTTTGGTTGTTTTCTTTTTTTCTTTTTTTGCTGAGGCAGTTGGGGTTAAGTGACTTGCCCAGGGTCTCACAGCCAGGAAGTGTTAAGTGTCTGAGGCCAGATTTAAACTCAGGTCCTCCTGACTCCAGGGCTGGTGCACTACCCACTGCACCCTCTCGCTGGCCCTGGTTGGGGTTTTCTTGCATTTAGTTATCCTTCTGTGTGAATGTCTGAAGATTATGTGCCCATCACCTCTCTTCGGCTCTCCTCAACAACGTGGTGATTCACGGCAATTCCAACAGACTTGGGAAGGGAAGCACATCCAAATCCAGAGAGAGACGGTGGGGCCCGAGTGTGAATCAAGCCCGTACACTATTCTCACCTTCATTGTTCTTTTGCTGTTTGTTTGTTTGCTTGCTTTTTTTCTTTCTTGTGTTTTTCCCATTTTTGCGCAGCGTGATGATATGGAAATGTGTTTAGACCTGCACAGGTTTAACCTAGACTGGATTGCTCGCTGTCTTGGGGACGGGGGATGGGAGAGAGGGAGAAAGATCTGGAACCCAAGGTTTTGCAAAGGTGCCTGTATTTGGAAAAATAAAGTACTATTAAAAACTGGTCTTAACCCAGCAGATCATCTCTGTCATACAAAGCCCTGGGGACAGACCAGGAGGGAGGCTGCAAACAGACGGCGGCTAACAGAGAGACAGGCCCAGACTTGGGCCAGAGGTACAGGTCAGCGGGGAGCCGGCTGCCACTTAACCCCTCCTGGCTTCAAGGGCCAATTTAGGAAATGAGATACTTCCACCTGCACTGGAAGGATCGAAGCGACCTACGAAGAATGTGGTGACAATGGAAGGCAGCGGGCCCACGCAAGCCATCGCCACGCTTCTGGCTCATTTTACCGGGGTGGTTCTGCCTCAAAACGTGGGGTTTTCTAAGTACTTGAGTCTCTTGTGTGGCCGTGGAGAAGAGACCCACAGCTCGCACACTCCACGGCTCCTTTCCCAGCAGCCTCAGTCTGTACGTAGTGACACTCATGAAAACCTGCTGTTCTATCACATTTTAATAATATTACTAAGTGGAAGATTTCCCCCGACCCCTTGGATAGCTTCTCCATGAGGACTGAGCCATAAGGGCTCAACTGTGTTTCCTTCCACGGATGCGGATCTAATAGAGCCATTTCCCCACCTTTGCTGGGCCTGGCCTGGGAATCCAAACCGGATTAATTCTACAAATAAGTTTCTATGCTTCTCCAGGGCTACTGTGAGCTCTCTTTTCTCTCCCTCGCTCTCTGGCACGGATTTCAAACGCTTGCTGACTCCAGTGATTTTTTGGCTCTTCTGCTTTCCTTGTTATGACAACTAACAATTAAGTTTCTGTATAAAATTATAATGGTCTGTGTCTTTATCTTTTCTTCCTTTGGGATCCCATTTTCACCCTCAGTCACTTGTATAAATAGGTCAAGCTCAAGTTGTTTTAACTGCATACCATCTCTTTTTTCATTTCTACTCTTCTAGCTTTCAGTTAACTGCTATTCTTTTAATAATTCGGCAGTCTACGTATAAATAACTAATTCAGGACTGACCCCTCTATTAGGAACTATTTCCTCTCAAAATAGGCTTATCTCATCTGCCATGTTGTTTGGTGCTCACCATGTCCTATACCTACCTACTAATTCTTTTAATATTTTTATTTTCAGTTTCAAATTATCTCCTTTCCTCCAGCCTCTCCCCCACCCACCAAGAAAGCAAACTGAAATCCAGAAAACATTTCCATTATTAGGCACATTGCAGAAAGAGAGAGTGAAAGAGTCGGCTTCCATCTGCACTCGGGGTTCATTAGTGCCTCTGGAGGTGGAGAGCGCTGCGGTTCACTGTACTGCACGGGGCAGCCAGGGTGCTCACGACTGGTTATGGTTACAACAAAGCTGGACGGCAAGGGGAAAGGGCAGAGAAGCTTTGCCACAAGGGACTGAGAAGATGTCCTGGTAATCCAACGGCCAACTCGAGGGAGCTTTCTTTTCTTTTTCAGTTTATCATGTGAACTTGACAATATCGGCAAATACGAACGCTTCTTTATATAAAGAACAGAAAATGAGGATTGTCTATGACCCTTTGAATCCCTGCTTTGTGCAATCGGGCAGGTTTTTAGCCCCTTTCTGTTCTGTGCATACTGCCGGTTCATGGTTCTCAACAGCTAAGTAGCTGTTTTCTGAAAGAGCCAAGCCCCTTCTGAGAGGGAGTCAACCAAAGCCTTCCATGGCTCCGCTGCCCCTGCCCCCCAAAGCACTAAGGAGGAGTCGGGGAGGCCTCTCAGCATCACTGGGAATTCGTTCAGTCCAGTCACTGAGAACTATTTTCAGCACAACAAGCATGGCAAAACCCAGTGTTTTCTACTCAAAAAGACACTTCTTAATTGGACAGGAAGAATCCAGATTAGAGAACATTTAAATTATCCCCTCTGAAAGCAGCAGATACTAATAGGCTTTCTACCACTTGAATTGGGCACCTTTCCAAAATTACTTAATTACATTTTGTGGCTAATTTCTTAATCCACAGCAATCCCGTGCAGCTTATTTCCCGGGAAGGAAAAGTAACGTGTGTGACCATACTGACCCCTGGGTTTCTAGAAGCTTGTGGACTGCTCTGGCCCATCTCAGAGGAAGAAACCCCCAAACCAGAAACTCCTTCTCCTACCAACAAGGTCAGGCGACACCCTTCTCTCCTCTCCTCATTTGCACTTCAGATCTGCAGAATCCTCCCTCTAGAGTGCGGGCAGCTCCACCAGTTTATAAGCAGTGAAGATTTAAAATCCCAAATAACGGCATCTCTATGGCCAAGCCTCTGGCCAGATGACCTTGGCAATGTGCTGGGTCAAGGGCACTGAGCTAGAACTGTGCCAGGGCCCATCAGGTGGGGATTACTTTCTCTGAAGGCAGAGAAACAGCCTCAGGAAGGGGAAGGCCTTACCTGAACCAGAGTATTGCTGAAAAATGGGGCTGAGTTCTAAGCCTTCAGCCTTGAAACTCATCTAAAGCAAAGATCCGTGGGTAACAGATGACGGTAGGAATCTCTACGGCCTTCCACTTAAAATAACGTGGACATACGAGCCCGCAGGTGGTTGGTTTAGAGACAGTGTGGTCCGGGGAGAGAGCCCCGAGGCTGGAACGTGGGGAGGGGGCATCCAAGAAGGGCCTGTGATCATCACAGTGGCTTCAACACTCCCAGAGGAACTCTGCCTGCTGCCTCTGGCTTTTCCTCTCTCTGGGCCTCTTAAATAAAGTGGAATTATGGAAACAGTTACTATGCTGATTCCATCTTATGAATCAATTCTGGGGTTTGTTCAATTCCCTTTCTATTCAATTATAATGGGACTTGTCCGATTTCTGTCTTGTGAGAAAAACTTGATTCAATTATGGGGATTGTGATGTCATTTTGTTGCATCGTTTGAAGCGAGCTGAGTGGCTGGGAAACTGGACCAGCTCTCCCTGCTGCTCAGGGGCCATTAACTCAGGACTCTGCTTATGCCGGCCAGAAACCCAGTGAAAAACTGATGCAAGGATTTTTCTCCCAGTTACTGGGAGCCCAGGTCCCCCTGGGTCTTATCTGAAAACCAGGCCCAGGCCGGCCAATCGGTCACTGTTTTCACAGTCCTTTGACTGTTTCTAGTTACTTGGGGCGGGGGAAGACACCTCTTTTTCTGAGGTCAGAGAATTAAACCTGTTTGCTCTCCCCCTCTCAATTTAGAAAGCCCCAAGAAGAAATCAGACAGCTACCCTTTTATCCAGCTGTTTCTCTTCATGCATAAGCACCTGTCCCCCGTAGTCAGGATCCAGTGCCAGCGGAGGAGGCCCGGCCCGGCCTGTCTGGCAGCTGGCACGCATGGCTTTAAACTGAAATGCCTGGGAGCTCAAACCGCTGTTTTCTGTCATTTCAATGGTCAGGCTGGAAGTCTATTACAGGCTCTCCCAGGGTTTTCTGACTACCATGCAAATCAAGCTCAGGGTAACAAAAAAAGCACCTCTCCCTCCCGGGACCTGCCAAAGCCGTCCCTGGCCTGGCGTCCCGGGCCCCGAGACAGAAGTAAAATAGCCTTTTAAGAGATGGAGGGTGGCGCTGCCCGACCAAGGCAACCCAGAGCTGGACTTCCTTCAGAGATTTCTCCAACCACCCGTTTAAGATCCTGTCTGTAAGGACTCTGTCTGGGGCCTCTTAAAAGACATCTATAAACTCTAAAAAGGGCCAGTCAGAGCCAGGAAGGGAGAGGCCCCGGAAGCTCGCTCTGTTTGTTTATAGAAACAAACCCAGTCGGAATGTTTTGCTCTTGCCCTAAAAGCCCTTATCAGCTCGTTAGGGCCTTGTCCAGTCACCTCCCCACCCCCACCCCCGACCGCTCACATGCGAATGTGGACCTGACAGACAAAACCACGAGTTGTCTGGGGGTGATCAGGAGGGCAGGGAGGCTGGGGCCCAACAGGGCAAAGGCCTGGAGCACGGGACACAGATGTAGGGAGCGACGCCCAGAGGGACAGAGGAGGGAGCCCGGACAGCCAGAGAATAGGACTGAAACAGGGTCTGAGCAGACACAGCGCAGAGGCAGCTGCTGCAATCTTGGTCCAGGAGGAGGGCCACTGTGAGGAGCCATCGACAAAGAGGTGGCTATGAGGGACGGGGAAGGAACTGGAGCTGGGCCTGGGACACCCTCAGTCCTAAATGTGCCACAGGAGCCCAATGGGGTCCCAGGGGCTGAGTGCTCCTCAGAGTCCTCCACACATACACAGAGCTGAGCCCAAGGCAGAGGATGGGGCCTAGGAGCCAGGGCCCAAGACCAGGAGGGAGATCAGAGGAGTGGCTGAGGATCCAAAAGCATCTCCTGAAGAAGCCTGGGAAGGCGGCAGTGACCAGGCCTCTGGGAGCGGAGAGGCCCATGCCAAGGGGCGATTCACCATCCTTCCCAATAAGAGCCACGGGCAGGAAAAATGGTGGCCAAGGTCTTCTCGAGCACTCACCCAAGAAACAAAGCAACAGTAACAAGAGACCTGAACTCAAGGGGGTGGGTGCAAACACCTGCTGGGTGATGATGGATAATCAAGGCAAGCATTTATAGAGCATTTATAAGTTAACAAGTTAAGGTATATGAATGTTCTGGAATATTATTGTTCTGTAAGAAATGACCAACAGGATGATTTCAGAGGGGCCTGGAGAGACCTACATGAACTGATGCTGAGTGAAATGAGCAGGGCCAGGAGATCATTTTTTTTTGTTTTGTAATTTTTTTAATAAAGCTTTTTCTTTTCAAAACATATGCACGTATAATTTGACAACATTGACCCCTGCATAGCCTTGTGCTTCAGATTTTCCCCTCCTTACCTCCATCCCTTCCCCTAGATGGTAAGCAATTCAATATATGTTAAATCCAACATGTGTAAACATTTATACAATTCTCTTGTTGCACAAGAAAAATCAGATCAAAAAGGAAAGTAAATTAGTAAGAAAACAAAATGAAGGCAAACAACATCAAAAAGAGTGAGAATGTCGTGTAGTGATCCATACTCAGCTCCCCCAGGCCTCCCTCTGAGTGTAGATGGCTCTCTTCGTCACAAGACCATGGAACTGGCCCGAATCATCTCATTGTTGAGGAGAGTCGCGTCCGTCAGAATCGATCATCGTACAGTCTTGCTGTTACCGTGGACAATGATCCCAGGAGAACACTGTACAGAGTAACGAGATTATATGATGACCAACTCTGATGGACGTGGCTTTTTTCAACAGTGAGATGATTCAGATCAATTCCGGGGGACTTGTGATGGAGAGAACCATTTGCATTTAGAGAGAGGCCTGTGGGAATTGAGTGTAGATCACAACATAGCATTCTCACTCTTTTCTCCTGCTGTTTGCTTCTTTTTCTTTTCTTTCTCAGTGTTTTCCTTTTTGAAATGATTTTTCTTATTCAGCATAATGAACATGGAAATAGATACAGAAGAATTGCACATGTTTAATATATATTGGATTGCTTGTTGCCTGAGGAAGGGGGTGGAGGGAAGGAGATAGAAAAAATTTGGAACACAAGGTTTTGCAAAGACAAATGTTGAAAATTATGCATATATTTTAAAAATAAAATGCTACTATTAAATACATAAATATATACACATACATATATATGTATATATACAAAATAAAAGATGGAGCACAAACCAGGAGAACAGTGACTATACCTTTCATGAGATCATACCACCTTGGAAGCACTGGAAACATGCTGAGCCCCAGAACTAGCTATGAAAACAGGAGCATCCAAAAGCCTGAAGCTTAAGAAAGCATCTCCCTACTCCCTGATGTGCAGAACCCAACTTTAACAAAGTTCAATGTCAAGATTTAGACCACAATTATGAATATTATGGAATATTATTGTTCTGTAAGAAATGACCAGCAGGGGGATTTCAGAAAGGCCTGGAGAGACTTACACGAACTGATGCTGAGTGAAACGAGCAGGACCAGGAGATCATTATATACTTCAACAACAATACTATATGATGACCAGTTCTGATGGACCTGGCCATCCTCAGCAACGAGATCAACCAAATCATTTCCAATGGAGCAGGAATGAACTGAACCAGCTACACCCAGAGAAAGAACTCTGGGAGATGACTAAAAACCATTACATTGAATTCCCAATCCCTATATTCATGTCCACCTGCATTTTTGATTTCCTTCACAAGCTAATTGTACAGTATTTCAGAGTCTGATTCTTTTTGTACAGCAAAATAACAGTTTGGTCATGTAAAAAAAAAAAAAAAAAGAATTAAGACCACAGAAAATGAACAAGCAATGAAAAAATAACAATAAGTTATTATGATGGCAGGAAAAACCAAAACACAAACTCAGAAGAAGCCAACAAGGTGAAAACAGCTACCACCAAAGAAAAATGCTAATTGCAACCAAGCCCAACAAGAATTCCTAGAAGTGTTAAAGGAAAAAGACAAAGTTGTAGAGGAAAGATTGGAAAAAGAAATGAGTGATTAAAAAAAAATTACAAAAAAAGAAAACAACTTGGTAAAAGAGACACCAAAAAAATGATCTCAAAAAAAGAACTCCTTAAAAAGGCAGAAAAGGCCAAATGGAAAAAGGAGGCATGAAAATTCCCTGAAGAATTCATAAAAAAGCAAAAATTAGCCAAATGAAAAATGACCTATAAAACCTTGCTGAAGAAAATAATTCCTTTAAAATTAGAATTAGGCAAATAGAAGTTAACAATTCCGTTAAGAACAAAAAAACAAAGTCAAAAGAATGAAAACATATTTAAAAATATGAAATATTTCATTGGAAAAACAACTGATTTGAAAAATACACTGAGGAGAGATAATTTTGAAATTACTAAACTACCTGAAAGCTATGATCAAAAATAGTCTAGACATTATATTTCAAGAAATTATAAAGGAAAACCACCAACATTCTAGATAAAGAGGGCAAAAAAATTTTTTTAATCAATCCATCCCTTTTTAAAAGAGATTCCAAAATGAAAACTCCCAAGAATATTTTCCTCCTTAATGTATTTTTTTTCAATTATGTTAAAATAATCATCAACATTCACTTTTGTAAGATTTGGAGTTCCAATTTTTTTCCTTTCCCACTCTCCCTTACTTTCCCCCTCTCTAAAACAGGGAAAATTTGTAGTCAAATTCCAGGACTCCCATATCAAGGAGAAAATACTGCAAGCAACCAGAAAAAAACAATCCAAATATCAAGGAGCCACAGTCAGGATCACAAAAGATTTTAGTAACTATCACTCTAAAGAAGCAGAGTGCTTGGAATATAATATTCAGGAAGGCAAAGAAGCTAGGATTATAACTGAGAATAACCTACCCAGGACATGTAATTAAGTAAAGGATTTCTGAAGAAGAGACCAGAGTTTACTAGAAAATCTGACATTCAAACACAAGACACAAGAGAAGCATAAAAAGGTAAAGAAAAAGAAATCATAGAAAACCAATAAAGCTAAACTGTTTAATATTTCTTTAAGGGAAGATGATACATGAAATTCCCAAGAACTTTATCATCACTACAAAGTTATAAGGAATCTACATAAACAATGGGCATGGGTGTGAGTCGATTATATTCGGATATAAAAAGAAAGGGGCAAGAAAGAGAGATGCTCAGGGGAAAGGGGGAAGAAAGAGGTAGAAGGGGGATAATTATCTCATATAAAAAAAATGTTCAAGGAAGAACTTTTATAATGGAGGAAGAGATGAGGAGGCAATGCTTAAACTTCACTCATGAGAACTGGTCAAAAAGGGAAGGATAGCTACATAGATAGATTAATAATAATACATTCAGTTGAATATAGAAGTTTATCTTATCCAATATGGAAAGAAGAGGGAAAAGGAATTAATAAAGGAAGGGGGGGGGGGAGATGACAAAAGGGAGAGTAGATTAAAGGAGGCAGTAGTCAGACATAAAATAGATTTTTTTTTTTTTTTAGAAGGGACAGGATAAAAAAAGAGGAAAAAAAGATAAACAGAATGAAATAGGATGGCATGACAAAATCATAACTTTGAATGTGAATGGGATGAGCTCACTATAATTTGGAAGCGGATACCAGAATGAATTAGAAACCAGAAGCCATAATGTTTTTTACAAGAAAAACAGAGTTAAAGGTGATGCAACAGAATCTATTATGCTTTAGCTGAAGTAAAAAAGAAAAAAGGCAATTATTATCTCAAACAAAGCAAGAGCAAAATTAAAATTAAAAGAAATAATCAGGGAGACTAAATCTTGATAAAAGGCATAATAGGCAATAAAGTAACATCAGAATCTCTGATAAAGGCCTCTTTTCTCAAATACAGGGCACTGAGTCAAATTTATTATTAACAAAACCAAACAGTTATTCCCCAACTGATAAATGGTCAAGGAATTTTTGTTCCTTGTTCCAACAGGCAATTTTCAGAATAAGAAATCCAAGCTATCTGTAGTCATATGAAAAAGTGCTCTAAATCACTACTGATCAGAGAAATGCATATTAAAACACATCTGAGGTTATCACCTCACACCTCTCACAAATGAAAAATGCTAAAAGGGAAAACAGGGACACTGGTGCACTACTGATGGAGCTGTAAACCAGTCCAAACATTCTGGAGATCAATTTGGAACTATGCGAAAGGACTATGAAACGTGGGTACCTTTTACCCAGCAATAGCCACTGCTAGGTCTATACCACAAATAACTATAGCTCCTCTTTTTGTGGTGGCAAAGAATTGGAAACTGAGGAAATGCCCATCATTTAGGGAATGGCTGAAGAAGCTGAGCCATCTGGATTGGAATAATACTGAGAAATGAATGAGAAATGAAGAGGTGATTGGTTTCAGAAAAACATAGGAAGATCTAGATGAACTGATACAAAGTGACGTAAACAGAACTAGGAGATCATTGTGCATGGTAATGACATTGTAAGGGATGATCAACTTGAGACAGAGGCTTGGCTACACTGATCAATACAGAGATCGAAGCCAATTCCAACTTCTCATGAGGAAAAATGCTTTCTGTCTACCTCCAGAGAAAAAAAATTGATGAACTCAAAACACAAAGTACAGTTTTCTTGCTTTCTTTTCTTGCTTTGTGTGACATGCCTAATATTGAAATATGTTTTGCATGATTTCACATGTATAAACTGGCATATTATTTCCCTTCTCAAAGTGGGTGAGAGAGAGGCAGGAGGGAGAGAATTTGGAAGTCAAAAAAGTTTTTAAAAAGAATGTTTAATAAATGTTTAAAAGAAAGAAATCTAAATTACATGAGTAAGGCTGTGAAGTAACTGCCCAGTAAAACTGTAGCCCACCCTCTCCAAAGACATGTTTCAATACCCCCAGATCTGTGACTGTGTAAGTGTGTATTGCAGGCAGGGAGAGGATGAGAAGGGATGGAAAGGAGGGGGTAGACAGACTGAGAATTTATTTTTATAATAATAGCTTTTTATTTTTCAAAATACATGCAGTTTTCAACATTCAGCCTTGCAACACCTTGTGTTGCAAATTTTTCTCCCTCCCTTCCTTCCACACTCGTCCCCTAGACAGCAAATAATGCAATACAGGTTAAATATGAGTAATGTTTCTAAACATATTTCCACATTTATCATGCAATTCCCCCTTATCAAAAGGGGGAAAAATGAGAAAGAAAAAAACAAGCAAACAACCAAAAAGGTGAAAATACCATGTTGTGATCCACACTCAGTCCCACGGTCTCTTTCTAGGGGTAGACGGCTCTCTCCATCACCAGACCACTGGAACTGCCCTGAATCACTTCAATGTTGATAAGAGCTAGGTCCATCAAGATTGATCATCAGATAATCTTGTTGCCATGTACCATGATCCCCTGGTTCTGCTCATTTCCCTCAGCATCAGTTTCTGTAAATCTCCCCAGGCCTCTCTGAAATCAGTTCTTCCAGAAATAGTTTCTTACCTATGAATCGGATTCTAATTAACAACTTAGTATGTGCCTGGCCCTGAACTAATCCAGAGGAATACAAAAGGAAGGCAGTCCAGGCCCAGGGAAGGGGAGAAGTCCGGGATCTCCTGGGCTGGTCAGGATCTGAAGGGTGCATGAGCCTGGGATGGCTGGCTGGACTCAGAGAAATGCAGAAGGCACAGGTGGGCTACGACTGCCTTCCTCGCACCCTCTTCTAGAAACTGCGTGTTCAGCTATGGAGACGGCAATTTGGGAAGCATGATACCACATTGAGGGTGTCCAGGAGAGCCACAAGGATGTCACATGAAGACTGGCAAAAGGCCAGGAAAAGAAAGCTGGGGCCCCCAAAGACCCCTTATCATAGCTTTCCAGCATCTGAAGGAGGATCTGACTGGGGAACAGCTGCCAGGTGACCAACCAGCAGTCGTCTCCAAAGACAGCGATGGCCCCCCCCCTTCCCCCAGCAGGGCTCAGCAGGAGCATCCCCCCAGAGGGGATTCCTCTGCAGGCTCGGCTTGGATTTGTTGGCCAATGAGGTTTCTGAAGAAATTTGGGGTTCTTCCCTCTGCCTTAGTGGAAAGCATTTCCACGACCTAAACAGCTTTCCTCCTTGTGGTCCCCAAATGCAAAAGCAACAAAGGATCAGTTAGCGTTTCTTGCTGCCAGCCCAACAGCTCACTTTTAGGCCAGCAGATGCTTGTTTGGACTTTAAGGCTGGGATTTTGAGGGAAAGCATGAAATTGGGAGCAGAGGCGGCTCCCTGGAGAGTCACAGCCTGAGAGGCAGCGAGACCAGAGTTCAGAGCCAGCCTTTGACATTTACTAGTTATGCGACTCTGGGCAAGTCCCTTAACCCGGATTGCTTTGCCAAAAAGAAAAAAAACCAAGTCACCGATTACGGAAAGTTCCTCATCACTACAATGCAGGATACTTGTTTCTTTAAGGTCTGATTAAAACTAGATTCCGATCATCTAAAAATTGTTACCAAAAATGACATTGGTGAGTGGGGTTGGGTCCTCTCAGATTAAAGGCAGCTTTTATTTCTGGGCTGGGCTTTACACAAAGTAAATACTTTCATTTCCTGAGGCTCAGGCAGATACTAGATGAATCACAACAAAAAGAGAAAGGCCAAGATTCACCAGGAAACTGGTCTCAACAGACTTAATTTCTTTAACAGATTTAACTTAAGTTACTTAACTGCTCCATTTAAGGAATAAAGACAATTCCCAGCTCTAGTTTCCCCACACAGCCAGCTTTATTATTCCTGGGGATGAGGGGGAGATTGTTCCCAAGAATTGAGATGGCACAGATTGCTGGCAACATTCTATAATAAGAGATTTGAAGAAAACCCAGCAAGCACCAGGACCCAAGACTGATTCACTGGTAGGAAGTTAAATGCCCTTGGTGGATCAGGGGAGCCTGGTGATATAAATCCAGTGGATTTAAACAAAGCATCAGACATTTCCCAGGATCCCTTTGTGAATGAGATGTTAATGCGCAGTCAGCGGGGGGCAGAACAGGGTCCACAAGATGGAGGTGGGAGAGTAGGCCTCTGGGTCTGCCCACCGTCCATGACTTAGGGGAAGACTTGGGGGTTCTGCTTGTCGGTCTACACAGGGCAAAAGTGAAAAGGGTAGAAAATTCATGGATAAAAGGACGAGAATGAAACAACTTCAACCTCAATGGGCCGTGCTATTTTGCGCTAAACAAAAAGGCTGACAGTCAACAGACTGTCATCCCAACAGGGATAAACACAAACCTTCCATTTTTGTTCCAAAACATCACCGGTGCAAGTATGCTGAGGTGTCGATAAATGAGGTCTAGATTTGGGTACCTAAATGAAATTAGGGTTTAGTTAAAGTCTAGTGGCAGGTTTGGAGTGCAGGGAGCCAAACAGAGTTCCCCTGCAAACCCCTTGGATTTGGCGCAAGGATACAGCAGTATTTGAGGTCTAGTAGGGGCGCGGAATTCCCAATAAAAGCATTTATTGGCCCGGAGAGTTAGATTGATAAAAGAGGTTTATTATTGAGTTTAGACATAGGAGATAGGTGAAGGTAGAAATAAGGAGGGCACTGGACAGAGGGTCCAGTGGACAGAGGGTCCTCACATGGCTGCCATGTTTGGAATCTCTGCAAAGAGGGGTTCCCAGCGTGGCCCTTTTAAGTCAGAGACTTAGCTCGAGGGGCTTTGGGGTGTAGCCCCAAAGCTGGCTCAGATCCGGTGGGGCTGGGACAGGTCCGGATCTTCTATTGGAATTCAAAGGGACCAGGATTTGTGAGTCAAAGGGTAATTTACATTAACTAGGGGGGTTGGGAATCAAAGACTGGAATCTTTCCTGCATCAAGTACAGATGGGAAAAACCTGGATTTGGTAGTTATACACATGGGAAACTTTTGGGAGATTAGTCAGCCAATAAGGATTTATTAAACCCTGACCACACTTAGCCAGGCACAGTGCCAAGTGCTCAGGATAAAAAGAGACAAAAACCAGGAAGCAAGGGATATATTCCAGTGTGAGAAACAACACTAAACAGCCACATACAAAGGAGGGGAAGGGCCCTGGGGAAAAGACCTCCAGGAGAGGCAGCACTGAGCTGAGTCTTGGTTTTTTTAAACTTTAACAAAATTTTCTTTTAATAAATTAATAATTAAATAATTTTGTAACACAATCTTCCCAACATTCTGCATCAATAAAGAAACAACTTTATATCCTATGAAAAGGGCCTTACTAAAATCAAATTTCTTTGTAGGCACAAAAATCCTAGTTTTTAGTGAAACTGTCACTCCAAAACGGGTGGAATGTTGGCACAGTGTCTACCGGAGGGACCCCAGGTTCTTGGGGAGTCGTAAAAGTCACTCCAGGCCAGGGAGACACCAGAGTTTGTAGCAACCATCCAGGATGGACTGACAGCGGAGAGCAGGATGGAGAAAAGGGATCTGCCCCAAGCTCTGTCTCCAGGGTGATTCAGGGGACACAGCGATCCCCATTGGTCCCATCCTGCCCACCCAAAGGACACAAGAGAAACCCAGATTAAAACTGTTGCCTCAGCTACACTGCCAGATACCAATCCGCAGTGGCCCTGCCTGTCTAAAACTTGGGGGTATTTCTCCAATTCTTGATGCATTACATGCACCCCCCCGCCCAAACTTGCTGAGTTTCTATTATTAGTTCTTCCCAACTCTCCCACACAGCCAGCACCCCCGTGTCACCAACAGGGAAGCGGAGGCCCAGGAGAAATGTGCAGTGAGTCAGCACAGGAGGTCTGGACTCAAAGGGAATCGGCAGCCACCCGGAAAAGCTGCTGAGCTCACCACATTTCTCCACATCTCCTCCCCACCTGGAGGAAGTTTCAGGGCTAAAAAGGCCTGGGCATTGAAAGTTACCTGCCCGAGTGCAGACAGGAAGAGACTGGGCTGCTGCCAACAGCTCAGGATGCCCGGAGTGCCAGCAGCAGGGAAGGGGATGGCTGCGGCCTTTTCAAGAATAACAGGTTTCTGACGGCTCCAAGTACAGTCAAAGAGAGAACCTTGAGCTCCATTGTGGGGGGAGAGGGGAGAGGGTTGAGCTTCCTCCCCACAGGGTCTTCCCCTGAAGCTCCCCAACTTTGAGCTCAGCCCAGCCTAGAGCAGCCTGCACTAAAACACTAGAGTAAAGAATTTCTTTGCAACAAAAAGCAAAGGATTTCAAGGATAAGTAGAATGGAAATAATCCCAAAGTCTTCCAAGATCTCAAGTCTGAATAAAAAAGCGATGAGAAATTATATTTAATTATATTTATTCGGATTTTAAGAGCTCCAGCTCTTTTCAGTTCCAGGACTGTCTATTAGAAGGAGCCCAGCCTTTTATCACATGGCTCAGTTCCATTAATTACCGGTCTGCCCATCAGCGAATAATCGGTGACCATGAAGCTAAATCTGCGACCATGAAGCTAATGAGCAAAGAGTGGGACAGTTATTCTCGAGGGACGAAGCTCACTTCGTAAAGGCCAGAATATGGCATTCTGCTTCCCTCCCCAGCTCTGTCCCTATCACACCATGGCACAGTCAGAAAACCACCCAAAGGCACATACATCATTTAGCTGGAAAAAGAAAACCGATAACTCCTGGCTCCCCCAGCCCTGGAGGGACCTGGACAGACAGCATGGAGTGCTGTGGTCGACAGGAATTTCTCCTCTTTCACCCAGGTTGCACTGGTCTCCAACATAATTTTTAAAAATATCCCTAGGAAAGCCTAGAGCACTCTGGGTAAGTGTCCTGTGGAATGGGTTCTCCAACAGAAGTCCAGGGACCTGGGCGGGCCCCAACACCTTTCCAGGGGCCTACACATAAGAGCAGAAGGACACTTTGCTAGCTAATCTACAAAAGCTCTTTAGGAGGTCCATGTAAAGAAGACCTGAAACCAAAAAGTCAGAGAAGTGTTTTTCCTTGGAAAGAGTGGGAAGAGCTCCCTCAGCACCGTGGCCACGAGAAGGAACAGGGGGCCCGCCCGCCCACAGGGAAGCTTCCCGAGGTCTGTGCCAGCAGCCATTCTCGGGCCAGCTCTGGCCTCCGGGCCTGCTGCAACAGGAACAAATTTCCCCACATGATGTGTTACAGCACATGTGGGAAATCAGGAGGCGAGGCCAGTCTCAGAGGTGAGGAGAGGGTCCTGGGGGACACTGGCTGTAATTACCCAGAGGCTGGAGCGCCCGATTCTCTCCAAAGCAACAACAAACCAAGCTGCTGCCATCAGGGAGGGGATGGCTGAGTAACCGGAGCCATTGTGGATGGCTCTCGTCACCCATCGATCCACCGGCATTTATGAGCTGTCTCCCATGTACTGACCACCTACCCCTTTCTCTCAGGCAGGAGAGGCGGAGCCCGAGCTTCCCCTGAAACTGAAGGAAAGGCGGGAGGGTGGCTGGGCAAAGGCAGTGGGGCTGGCCGTGGGGAGGCGTGCGGGAGGACCGAGGGGGCTGGACGACGGCCCGGCATCAGGCTGGGAAGGCAAGGAGAGAAGGCCTTGGAGTGTCCTTGGGGAGAACCTCAGCATGGAGATATTAGAAGGAGCTCTAGAAGTAATCCAGTCCAAAGGCCAGCTTCTGACGGCCTTAGAATGAGAGGGTGGGCACCCAAATGTGCTTCCCCTCCCCCCTGAGGGGAGTTTAAATCAGGGATACTAAAGCTAAGCAGTCCACTACACAGCTGTTTAACTTGCATGTTAGGGTGGAAAGAGACCGGGAGCCCCTTGTAGAGGAAGCATCAGCTCACTCCTTCGCCAGCCCCCGACCAGAGCTTCCCAGCAGGAGCGCAAGGAGGCCTAGGGGAGACAGGGTCCCTTCCTGACTTGTCAGCAGCCAGAGCAGAGCTGGGGGCGGCGGCAGCACCATAGTGGACCCCGGCTGGCAGATCGGCAGGATGTGAAGCTGGTGGAAACCAGAATATGATCTCATCTGTCACTGAGGTGGCCAGGGGAGGCTAGGGACCAAACACAGGGCCCGCTCACAAGAAGACCAGGATTTGAAGCTGGCGTGCACTGGCAACACGACCCTGCTCTGTGCCTCAGCTTCCCCATCTGTAAACCACGGACACACAGAAAGAACCGCATGTGCTCTAAGCTCTTGGAGTGAGAAGTGAGGGCTGTGGTCTGCATGTGACAAAGCCGAGGCAGAGGCTCCGTCCTGGATTTTCCAGGTCCAACAATTGAGCCACTGGTCAGACCCAAAAGGCATTTAATAAATTCTTAAGTCCTCTCCTCCACAGTCCAGAGGAAGCTCCTTCTCACACAGCTCAGAGCCCTTTGTGGCTGCTTGTAGTGTCAAGGAACTGAGTGGCTGTCCATCAATGGGGGAACGGCTGATTGTTCTGTAAGAAACGAGCAGCAGGATGATGTCTGAGGGGCCTGGAGACACTTACATGAATTGATGCTGAGTGAAATGAGCAGAACCCGGGGATCGCTGTACACAACAACAAGATTGTGTAATGATCTACTCTGATGAATATGACTCTTTCCAAAAATGAGATGATTGAGGCCATTTCCAATGATCTCGTGATGAAGAGAGCCCGAAGAGAGGATTGTGGGAACTGAATCACAACACAGCATCCTCACTCTTTTTGATGTCGTACACTCGCATTTTGTTTTCTTGTTCATTTATTTTCCTTTTTGATCTGATTTTTCTTGTGCAGCAAGAGAATTGTATAAATATGTTTACACATATGTTGGATTTGACATATATTTTACCATGTATAACATATAACTAGATGGCTTGTCATCTAGGGGAGGAGGTGGGGGAAGGAGGGGAAGATCTGAAACACAAGGCTATACAAAGGCCAATGTGGAAAATTTATCTGTGTCTCTGTTTTAAAAACAAAAAAGAAAAAGAAAGAAAAGAAAAGATCAGCAGGATGACTTCAGAAAGGCCTGGAGAAATTTACAGGAACTGATGCCGACTGAAGTGACAGAACCAGATCGCTGTACACGGTAAGAACAAGACTATGTGATGATTAATCCTGATGGACGAGGCTCTTCTCAACAATGAGGTGACTCAGGGAAATTCCGACAGACTTGTGATGGAAAAAGCCATCCCCGCACAGGGAGAGAACAATGCAGAGTAATGTGGATCAAAGCAGAGTAAGTTTCCCCCTTTTTTGTTGTTTGTTTGCTTGGGGGTTTTTTCCTGTGTTTTTTGCTCTTTTGATCGGATTTTTCTTGCGCAACATGACAAATATAGAAATATATTTAGAAGAATTACTCATGTTGAACCTGTACTGGACTGCTTGCTATCGCAGGTAGGGGGGAGAGAGGGAGAAAAATTTGGAACAGAAGGTTTTGCAAAGGTGAATGCTGAAAACTACCTCTGCATGCATTTGGAAAAATAAGATGCTATTTAGAAAAACAAACAGCAGTACAAGAAAGCAAACCAACCAACAAAGGAAGGCACTTGGATGATGCCCCAAAGGAACCTCTGTCAGTATCAGAGCCATCCTTCTTCCTGAAGCAGCTCCCCTGACATGTTCTCAGCGACCGATCTGCTGGAAAGCCTCTACTCTCACCTGATTCTCCTGCCGGCGAAGAGAATGCAGGTTGTTCCTGAAACAACATTTGTCAGCCAGGAGAGAGGCCTCCTTCCCCACGCAGAAGAGAGGGAAGGCAGAGGGCAAGGCCCAGACCTGACCCCTTCCCCTCAAACCATTCGCTGTACGTTGGTACACCCAGCAACGCAAACAACATAGTTTCATACGGACAAAAGTCACCTCTTAGTCATGTCGATTCGAGTTGAAACATGGGATAGATTTACCAGTTAAGGCAGGTCTGCAGCCTAAGCATTTAGTATTTCAAAAAGCCTGATGTCAGTAAAAATACGGGTGTGCTCCTGAAGCCAAACTAGCCAATTAAAAGGTTCAAAGCGCCAGAGAATTGTCCTGATTCTGTTGTAAGATTCCCTCCGCTTCGAATCTCAACCAAACTGTAGGCGATATAATGGAGGTGTTGCCTGCTCGGTAAAGGCCTGGTACCGCTTCACGCTAAGGCACCGCCCTTGGGTCATCCCGTTCTAACCGTGAGGGGGGAGAAGAGAACGGCAGACTTGGGCTCCCGCGTCACCCAGTGGCGGGCAGGGGAGGTGAGGGCAGGGTCTGAGGTCTCCCTTTGCCCGCCATCTTTTTTTAGTTCCTGGAATTTCAGAGATGTCTTTTCTGGGCAAAAGCCATGGAGTTCATTCAGCCCATAAGCACAGATGGATGCCATGGGAGCATTTTGGGCTAACGGCCGTTTGAAGGGAGCCACATCCAGCCCTCTTCCCTTTCTGCAGACCCAAGCTCCAACACGAGTCCTCAATGGCCCAGGAGTCCACCCCCTCCTGCAGTCGCAGGGACGCCACAAGCTGGCCGGTCCCTCCTGGCCTTTAGGGCATAGTCTGGCAAGACTGAACTCGAGTCTGGCCCCTACCTTCCTTTCAAGGAAAAGGTCAAGAAAAGTCACAAGTGATTATAAAAAATCTATGAGAAGCACCAGAGATAACAAGGAGAAGCTCCTGCACCAATGGCAGAGACAACCTGCAGACAGGATGAAATGGAAAAAGCCCTGAGGGAGGGCCTGGCGGGGTCAGACATGTGTCAGACCCCAGGTTCATCATCACACAAGTAGAAAAACATGAGCCTGCCGACTCTGCCCGACACACTGCTACTGTCACCGAAGCGGCTGCTGGAGACTCAAGGCTGGAGGGCAGCACAGGCAGGAGATCACCCAGGGAAGCGTCCAGAGAGAAAAGGGGACGGGACCTAGGGGGCCTGGGGCAGAGCTGCGAAGGGCCCTCGGAGTTACAGGCTGATCTGGAGGAGGATCCAGGAGAGGAGACAGCGAAGGAACGGTTAGAAAGGGAGAGAAAAGGCCCCAGAAACCTCAAGACAAGGGGACCGAGGAGGACGGGGTGGGAGTCAAAGGCTGAAAAATGTGTATTTACTCATTAACAAGAATAACCCATCACACCATTTTTGTGGAAAATCACTGACCAAAGCAAAAGCATTGGTGAGAAGCGTGGCTTGGTTCTGCACCAGAACCAAGTTCTTTCTGATCTCAGAGTCCAAGCGGACTCTCCCGCCTTCGCACTCACTGGGACTGACAGTGTTTTAGCCGAGGTGCGTGAAGAAAGCCGGCCTCCAGAAAGGACCAAACATGGCTTTACAACGGCCTCGGTGAAAAGAGCTGGCCCTCAAGAGCAGAAGGCCTTGGAGACCCTCAGGGATGCCCCGCAAGCTGTGGGACCTGCTGATCTCCTGGGGCAGGGAGCCAGCCTAATCCAAGGCACCAGCTCGGCCCATGGCTCCTGTTATCAGATTGCTGACTGGTGACAAAGGCTGCCCAGGTGAAGCCAGCGGGCTCACCTCCGACACGTGGCCGGCTTTACACAAGGTCCTCGGATTTCCAGCTCCGTGCCAGGATGGCCCTAAAAAGGAAATGCTGCTTTTCAAAAAAGTCATCTTCATTACAGTGTATTAGGCGGAGAAGAGGCAGCAGTTCGGAGGCAGGAAGCCAAGCACCAACTTCCTACTTAAGTGTCTCTGGGGCTACAGAGAGAAAAGTGAGCAAGAAAACAGAAGGCAGCGCCCCCCCAAAAAAGGAGCAAAACCCCACAAGGTGTCCCAAGGGCCGCTAAGGTGACAGATGCTCCTTTGGGAGGCAGCCTTCCATCACCCAAGTCCTGGAGCCCGGGGATGAGACAGACAGGCTGGACCCATGCTAAGGGGGTGATGGCTGGGCCTTCCACCCCGCTCAGTGGTCACAGCCTCCTCCGGGGCAGGCCTCTGCATTCCCAGCCCACTGCCCAGAGATGGCCTGATGGTGTCCGAGCCTTCCTCTGAGGATCCTCCCTCTAGCAGGGGATCCCCCAAGGCTGACCCACGCCCTCAGTTTCCCTCTGGGTGTTCTCACCTTAAGGCTAGAGAAGGGCTAGATAAGTGGGTATCGCATAATCGGCCACCTGCAGACTTCAAGGTGCTTTGGGTTCTACCTCTGCCCCCTCAAAGGTCACTTCTTGTAAAATACAAGGACCCGGCCCCTCCCCAAGCACCTCCAATTATGCAGGCCCAACTGGAGGTTCTGCAGACTCAGAGCACATGAGAGGCAGCTCTTCAACACAACATGTCCCCAAATGGACTCGTCACCTTCCCCTCCTCCTGTCCAGAGCCTGCCCCTTCTCTCCAGCCCACAGGCTCAACTTCACGCCTTCTCCCCTTGCCAAGTCCTTCTGATTCTACCTTCCCAACCACCCGCCCATCCTCCTCACCCCCATCTAGCCCACAAGCTGGCCCTCGTCTCCCCACCACTCAGCTGCCGCACTGATCTTGTCCAAAGGGAGGGGCCGCTCCCACACGTTAGCTCTAAGATCAAAGAAAAGGAAGGAAGCGTTTATAAAGGGCCCACAGTGTGCAAAAGCCCGAGGACCTGCTGAGAAAGGCCAGCTCTCTGGGAGCTCCCGCTGGGAGCCAAGGGGGAGACAACCCAGCAGCAAGTGGGTCCTGGGGAGGCAGCAGCCAGGCAGCTCTCGGGTCCCTTTGGAGGCCTTTGCTCCTGTCACGGAACCTCTGGAGATTTCCACGTGGGTCCTACCTCCCTGGGGCCGGCTCCATCCTGGTCAGGGGAGCCCTGCTTCTTCAAAGGGTCACCGTGCAGCTCATCTTCCCCCTAAAGCCACACTCCCCACTTGCCAGTCATCCAGGTTCTCAGACTAGCCCATATATCTAATCAATAGCCAGCCACGTTTGGTCAATGCTCCTGCTCCACGCATGGGCAATTCCAGCCCGGACTCCCTAGACCATTCACTCATTCCATAAGCATTTATTAAAAGCTTTAATCCAAGCCAGCTAAGTGCTGAGAATACCATCAAAAAGAAACTTCCCAACCTCAAGGAGCTCCAGTGTGGGGGCACACACCCTAAAGAGGGGGGAAAACTCTCCACCATGTATAATCAGCTAGTGGGTCACTGAGTATTCATCGCCCATCTCCAAGCTTTTGCTTCTCCCTCATCTTTCTCACTCCCTCTTAGAATTCTTGGCTTTCTTCAAGCCATTAGAAGGGCCGTCTTAGGATGGGCGCCATTTAAATTACAGTCTGACCACCAACTCCAGCTCCAGGCCCATTGGGGTCCTTGAGCTACATATAGGTTTTTGTTTTTTTTAAATAAAAATGTTTATTATTTACAATAAGATCTAAAAACTACTTCCTGGTTGCAGCTGGCAGACATCATCGAAGAGGAAGTCTTTTGACCCAGCAATACCATAATTAGCTCAGTTTCCCATTTAGGGAAAAAGCCTAGAAAGACTTCCATGAACTGATGCCGAGTGAAGTGAGCAGATCCGGGAAAACAATGTACATGGCAACAGCAAGACTGCGTGATCACTATGACAGACGTGGCTCTCAAAGCAATTCCAATAAACTTCCAGTGGAAAATACCATTCGCATCCAGAGAGCGAGCTCTGGAGATATTTTTTTTTTTTTAAATTTTAAAGTTTCTTTTTAATTTAAAAAATGCTCAGCGTGAGTACATCTTACATTGCCTCTCCCTGCGCTATTAAGGAGGGGAAACATTCTAAAAAGTTTACAGCAGCTTTCTTCGTGGTGGCAAAGAACTGGAAACTACAGGGATGCCATCAATTGGGGGATGGCTAAATGAGTTGTGTGTATGAATGTGATAGAAAACTACTGGGCAGTAAGAAAGGATGAGTTCAGTGATTTTAGAAAAGCATGGAGAGACTTCCACGAAATAAAGAGCAAAATGGGCAGAACCAACAGGACACCAGCAGTAGTGTTTGAAGAACAACCTTGAGAGGGTCAGCTAGATGGCCCAGTGGATGGAGCACCAGCCCTGAAGTCAGGAGGACCCGAGTTCAATTCTGGCCCCAGACACTTAACATTTCCTAGTTGTGTGGCCCTAGATAAGTCACTTAACCAGTTGCCTCAAAAACAAACAAATTGTATCATCACTTAATACAATTCTTGTCATTAATCGAAAAAAGAGCAAATATATTCCAGCTATTCGTTTTCACAGTTACTTAGGTGGCAAAAAAATCAATTCCCATCTCAGGAAAACTTGTAGAATTCTCCTACCATTCGGTACCACATATTTGTGTGTGAGCATTTTCACCTTATTATCATTTAAAATCAAAATACAGAAATAACCTGGATATAAACGAGAGCTTGGATCTTTCTGATATCGGGCCAAACGTGGCAAACTTTTGTTCAAATTAAAACTAATTCAACACAAAAATTAAGTTATAGGTTTTCATAGTATCATGCTAAGTATCTCCCACATTGTAAAATTCATTTAAAATGTGGACTTAAAATCAAAAATTTGTAAAAGAAACCGATTTATGTCTGTTATCAATATAATAAATAAATCAAAGAAAGAAAGGATTTTTACAATTGCTTCCAGAATGCCCCATATAAAGCACTGGTAATTATTTTATGACAGATTAATTATTTTACATTTTGTTTTTTCATAACTATGGGTAGAAAACATTTCTTATTTTATAATTATAATTATATAATGCAAATTTTAGTCATAGCTTTTTTTGGACAAACATTATTATTAGGGTGATTTTAAATCCTATGCATAAATCTAAAAGAATGTTGAGCAATATATTAAATAACCCTGGAAGACACATTTTGCTTTGTTTTGCTTTAGTGCATTCACAAAACAAAGAATATTGTGAATTCTTTTTCTAAACTATTGCTGCCTATGGCTGCTACATTTTTCTGGTAATTTACAGGTTCTTCCCCTCTTCAAGGTAGGGATAGAGATAATCTGTAAAATGGGATTAACCCCTGAATCAAGAGCTTCAAAGAATTGTTTTGTGAAATGAAGTTACAACGCTTAAAGTGCTTCCTACTATTGGTTCATTCTCCATTTTTCTGCAAGGTTGGAGTAACTCCCAGCTCATTAATTTTGTATTCGTGGGTCTCTCTGTTACCAATCCTCCCGGTAGGTTTGATGGGAACCCCAGGGTTTTTTAATTTGCAATTATTTTATTAGTTGTCATTTGAACGGTTTTATATGAGAGCTGGTTTGCATTTACTCTTTTGAAAATTGTTCCTGAGAGGCAGCTGGGTAGGGCAGTGGATAGAACACCAGTCCTGAAAGTCAGAAGGACCAGAGTTCAAATCTGGTCTCAGACACTTAACACTTCCTGGCTGTGGGACCTGAGCAAGTCACTTAACCCCAATTGTTTGGGGAGGGGAAGGGGGGATTTGTTCCTGACCTTTGACTGCTTAGTTATTGGGAAGTGGTCAGATTTTTGGCTGAAACACTGCCGCAAAGGCTTTCCCTGGCTATTGCAGCAGCACTGATAGGCTGCCCTCCTCCCCCTAGGTTTGGGGGATACCAGCCTCTCCGATCACTTCTGTCTCTCCCTGCTCCCCCTGACAATTTTACCTGCGATCTCGCCAACCCCCACAAATTTCATTTCTGTTTCCCTGCTGCTGATTCTCAAGTTCTACCCCCATCTCCCTGCCACCCTCCAGCCTTTGGGGCAGATGTCCCTCTCCCTCTCAGCTTACCCACAGTTCTTTACTCTTCCCCTGTGTCCTCCTCCATCCAATCCATCCCAAGGCCTGCCAGTTTTACCTTCCCACAATCCCCCTTCTCTCCTCAGCCTCCCATCCATCCTCCATTCAGGGCTCTTCCTATATTCACCACAGGTCCCAGTCTGTCACTACTCAGCAAACTCCAGGGGCTCCCTAAGGTCTGCAGGATCAGCTATACAATGCAGTCCAGCCCCGGCCCCCCCAACCCCTCCTCCCCGGCCCCTGCTGTCCCTCCCCCCATCTCCAGGTTCTGGGCACTCCCCCTAGCCCAGATCATGCTCCTTTTGCTCTACTCCTGGGCCTCCTTTCAATCCCAATGAGAACAGCCCCAATTAAACTCAATCTACAGGAACTCCCCTAAATGCACTTCCTGTTTATCCAGCAGAGTTTGCTTTGTGGGAGGGAGGGTCAGGTCCCTGTCTTTTGCCACCTTTCTCCCCCAACCTCGGCTTCACAATGCCCAGCGCGTAGTAGGACTAGAAACCAGAGAAATAAGAGGCTGGAACCTGGCTAGTTCCCCCCTCCCAAGGGAGCCCAGAAGGAATGTCCCGCAGACTGCCAGGCCAGCGAGGGGAAGCAGCCGAGGCCTCTGGGACACAGACTGGCAGGCCAGGCCGAGGCGCCTGGGACCCAGAAGGGCAGGAGCTGCTCAGAGTCCCACAATTTGCCCTAGAATTCCATCCCTTGCAAGGCAGGGCAACGCCAAGGAGGCCGCTCTCCTCTGGGCCTCCCTCTCCTGCACGGGGAGGCAAGCAGCAGGACGAGGGGGGGGGGGGGCCTCACTGCAGAAGCTGCCCAGGGGAAGCCTGGCCAAATGCAGCAGGCACAGAGGCAGGCACGGAGAGGAGGCCGGAGCCAGTCCCGGCTGGGCAGGCCCACTTCGTTGGATCATTTTTTATTGAAGCTTTTTACTTTCAAAACCTATGCCCGGTTCTTGCAAACCCCTTGGGTTCCAAATCCCCCCTCCTCCCCATACATGTTAAAGCCATGCATTTCTCCTAGCCATCAATTCTGGTTTAAAAACAGCCATCTCCCCACAAGTAGCTAAGCACAGAAGGCCCGAGCACAGAGGAAGTGGGGAGGGTCCCCCTCATTCAGTGAATGGCTTCCTCCACCCCTGAAGGGCCTCCAGCAGCAGCTTGGGCCCCCAGTCCAAGGCCCCCAGCAGGGGGAGCAAACCTTGGCTTCCCGGCTCCAGATAGGCAACCCCCCCCCCCTTGTGGCCTGGGGCCACCCCCAGGGACAAGAGCAAGATTTGCATTTTCAAAAACTTTCACCAGCACCCAAGGCCCTGATCCCCCCCCCAAAACCAAGGCAGGCCCAGCTTCCTCCCGCAGAGGCCCGAGAGCAAAGGGGAGAGAGGAAGGGAGGGAGGGAGGGAGAAGCCCCGTACTTCCTGCTTGTGTAACTTGGGGGGGGGGGGGAGGGCTGTTTACATAACAAACCAACTTAGCGAGTTTGGAAGCCAACTGGGCCGCCCTGGGGACTGAGTCTGTAGGAATGGCCCCTGAGCGGAGGAGGAGAAGCAGGAGAGCAGCTGCAGGACTGGGGGGAGTCGGGGGTCAGAGGGAGAGAGCAGGCACAAGCCTGAACCCCAAGTGGCCCCGTTCTGGGGAGGAAGGGAGGAGAGAAAAGAGGGAGGGAGGGAAGACAGAAGAGAAGGAGAGGTGGAGAGAGAGACAGAGAGCGAGAAACAGACAAATGATGTGATCTGCGATGTGGGGCAAATGGCGGCAGGCACCCAAAGCGGGGGTTCAGTCGTATTCTCTTTGGCAAATGGTAGACTTATTTAGGGAAGAGATTACCGAGGAAATGAAGGGATGCACAGACACCAGGGAGGGTAAATGTGAAATAGAGGGTGAGCGTAGGAAAGCCAAGCTCCTCAGGGAGCTCACAATTACCCAGGGGAAAGAGCCCCCCATGAGGGGAGTACGATCGGCGCCCTAAAGGAGTTAGTTAGTGGCATCCCTGTGACCCAGCAGTATTTCTATTGGGCCTGTGTCCCAAAGAGATCTTAAAGGAGGGAAAGGGACCCATGTGTGCAAGTGTTTGTGGCAAGTAACTGGACCCCGAGTGGCTGCCCATCAGCTGGGGAAGGGCTGAATAAATTGTGGGATATGAATGTTGTGGAATATTACTGTTCGGTAAGGAATGACCAGCAGGACGATTTCAGAGAGGCCTGGAGAGACTGACAGGAACTGATGCTGAGGGAAATGAGCAGGACCAGGAGATCATTATACACAGGAACAAGATTATGTGATGATCAGTTCTGCCGGACGTGGCTCTTCAACAATGAGAGGATTGAGGGCAGTTCCAATAATCTTGAGAGGGAGAGAGCCATTTACACCCAGAGAGAGACTGTGGGGACCAAGTGTGGAACACAACGGCATTTTCACTTTTTTTTGTTGTTGTTGTTCGCTTGCATTTTGTTTCTCTCTTATTTTTTTTCTTTTTGGATCCGATTTTTCTGGAGCAGTATATTATTTATGGAAACATGTATCGAGGAATTGTACATGTTCAACATGTATTGAACCACTTGCCCCCCCAGCAGGGAGAGTGTGGGGGGAAGGGAGGGCAAAAATTAGCACACAGAGTTCTGTAGGGGTGAATGTCGAACATTATCCATGCATATATTTTGAAAATAAAAAACTTTAATTAAAAAAAAAAAAAAAAAAAAAAAAAGGAACTAGGCCGGAGGCCAAAAATATCATATCCAGCAAAATTATCTATGATGTTGAATGAAAATAAATAGACATTCAACAATAACAACAACAGAGTTAATTGGCCGTTAAGGGGAGAAGTGAGGTTGGGAAGCACAGTGGGGTTTAGGGGAGATCCCACCCACCCTGGGGAAGGGGAAGGACACCACAAGGCAGAGGGCCATGGGGGGCTGATCCAAGCACGCCATGGGATGACTCATAAGTAGATTTCAGAGGGAAAACCACCTGAGGGACATGACTGGGATCCCTGCAGAGGGTGGGTCTCAGGAGTTTGACATAACTTGGATTTCAGACAGAGCCACCTCCCTGAAGGCTGCAACCTGGAGCTAGCCTGATCTCAATCAGAGCCTTCTGCCCGTTTGCCTCAGGGATCAATTCTTGAGCTTCTCTCGGTCCAAAACAACATTCAGGATCTCATTGCGGAGACAGACAGAGAGGCCTGTGCGCAAGGGTTCCCGCTCCTCAGTGGGATGGGGGTATCTGCCCACTTGGCCTTCTAATGGGGTTCCCACACTGAAAACCAGCAGCCACAGGAAAGGCCAAGAAGTGTGTCATAAAGTGTAATCCCGGTCCCAGAGGCCGGGCCCGAGGAAGTGCCGAAGATAATTATCAGCCAAGAAGACACGAGCCACGTCAATGAATCAATTTCAACATTGCCGTGGGGGGGGGAAAGCTGAGGGTGGGACAGGTAGGGAAGCTCTGGCAAGATTGGCAGATGGCTTCGGAGGGGGTGAGTGCTCCAATGCTATCAGGGTATCAGGAGCCCTGAGGAAGGACGAAACATCGTAGGCATCCTGGGTTACTGGAAAGATCACTTGGTATCTCTGTGCCCAAAGCCAGTCAGACTGGTTTACTCCAGGTCCTGCTGGAGCACACGGCAGTCGCAGGAGCCAGAACCTCTGGAACCAACTGTGACAAGGAAGCAGCCAAAATGTCACAGCCTGAGGAACGAACATTTCATCAGCAGAGTATTGCTGTTGGCTGACAACCTTCTAATCAGTTATTAATGGAAAAGAGTGGGCTCTGGCAAGAACAGCTTTCCCTGAACCCCAAGAATCAGTGCCCCGAAGGGCAGAAGATAAGGGAGCAACACTCGGCTCCACCAGACAGGCTGGCCCAGGCCTGCCTCCGGGCCCGTCTACCTGGGGACAGGAGAGTTTCTCCAAGGCTCAAAGGGCAGCGGGAGTTCCCGAGGACCCCAGCCCATCTCAATCCTGGGAGGGAAGGGGCGCAGGCTGCATGCATTCTAAGGCTGTGGCTTGATACTAATAAACTATATAAATAAGAAGATCTATCCCTGAGCTTTAAGACAGGAAGTGCTGAGGAGTCTGTGACAAGAGAAAGAAAAAGCAGGCTCCGCTCCCCAGGAAGCATGCTCTGCCCCCCTGCCCACGAGAGCGCGTGTCCCAGAGGCAGGCAGGGCAGACAGCCCCACACGCCTCCTGGAGACAAAGGCCCTTCTGTCAGTCGCTCACTTGATGTGACCCAGGCCAGACCTAGAAGGCGGCCCAGGAAATGCTCCTTCTGGCCTTTCTGGTCCTCCACAATCTGGCTCGCATCTCTCCTCCCCTCCCCCTGCGGGGCCCCCCACTGCCTTCCAAGTCCAGTTCTGGGGCCACTTCCTACATGAGGCCATCTCTGAATCATCCCATTGCTGGGTCTCCCTCTTGAAATTATCCTGTCTATGCTCGGTATTCAGTTTGTTATCGCTGTCGTCATCTGCTCCTCTCGGTCCGTCTGACTCTGCGACCATGACCCCATTTGGGATTTTCTAAGCAGAGACACTGGAGGGGTTTTGCCATTTCTTTCTTTAGCTCTTTTTACAGAGGAGGGACCCGAGCAAACAGGGTCACACAGCTAGGAAGTGTCCGAGGCCGAATTTGAATTCGGCGTTCTATTTCTTTTTACGTATTTTACCCAGATACATGTTGTACCTAGTCTGCCATGGCAGACTACGAGCTTCTTGAGGGCTGGGCCTGTTTTATTTTTATCTTTGTATTCCTTACAGCAAGAACAGAACCTACAGCCAGAGCGGCAAGTTTTATGGCTGAAGGATACATAGCCAAGGGCAGGGACGAGGAACAACCTCCCACATGCGGGTCAAACTCTTTCACAGCCGGAAGGTCAGAAAACTCTCTCCTTTTGGACGCCTGCATTCCCAACGCAAGGGCACAGGGAGGACTTGGCCTTGGCCCTGGTTCTCCAAAAGATCTCTAAGGATTCCTCATTCTAAAGGCTCACAAAGGACCAAGGAGGAAGGAGGCCGGCCAAGAGGTTAAGAACCCTGGAACATGGGATGGGACAGGTGACCCACAAGGGCCCAACTGTAACCAAATGGGAGGTGCTGCGAAGCAGAACGCCGCGTGCTCACCTACGACAAAGGAATGGGCCCTGGCTGCTCATGGCAGCCAACAGCCTAGTCTAAAAAAGAGAAGCCAATTTCCTAAAAGTCAAGTCCGTCAGGAAAGGATGGAATCCACCCTACTGCCATTCCCAAACGTTTCTCTCCGGATTTATGCCAGTCCTGGAAAAATGGGGAACACACACACACACACCCCTCCCCAATTTCACCTGGAAATTCAACAATTCAATTCAACAAACATTTGTTAAGTAACGCCACCATGCTGATTGTTCATATTAAAAACAGGTAAGTCTCAGTCCCTACTCTAAAGAAGTTAATTTTTAATAGGGAAAAAGTCCCACACGGGTATGGTTATGACAAAGTTTAAAAAAAAAAAAAAAAAAAAAAAAAACATCCTAGAAGTGAGTGGAAGGACAGGAGATGCTGACCAGCCACCTTGATGCTGTTCTCCCCACCTCCACCCCCACCCCCACCCCCATTCACCCTCAGTTTGGTAGTGAAAGGAAGAGGAGATGGAGCTGGAGGAAATGGCCAGATGGGAGAAGTCACTTTAACCTTCCTTCCCTTAAAGCCCTGCCTCCTACTTTACTCAAAGTAATGTTTTGTTCCTGGAAAGCAGCTGCAATTATGACTGCTCCACTACTGATTTCAAAGCTACTTGCCATCAATAACATAAAACTGATGCTATCATCTTGGTTATCTATAAGACTGGCTCGAGAGTTTCCGTAAGAGTCACAAGTCATCATTACAAATCTGCTCAACAAAACGAGAAAGGAAGGGAAAATGTCCTTTCTTGGTCAAATATAGCTAACTGTTATTCAGAAACAGGGGGGGGGGGGGGTCTGATTTGAGGAAGAGATTTAAGAGCTCAGTTTTCTCTAAGTCAAAATGTTAAAGGTTTCAAAATTCCCCACAAGAGGTTAAAAAAAAAAAAAAAAAGAAAGAAAGAAAAAAGAAAAAAGGACTTCTAAGTAAAAAGATTTATAACAGCTCTTTTCTGGATCAAAGATTTGGAAATTGTAGGGATGTCCATCAACGAGGGAACGGCTGAATAAGTTGTGGTATATGGTTGTGATTGAATACTATTGACAAGCAGGATGCTTTCAGGAAAACCTAGAAAGACTTACATGAACTGATGCAAAATGTAGCAGGAGTAGAAGCAAAAGACATTGCACACAGAAGCAGAAATATCGAAAGATGATCAATTGTGAACTATGTAGCTCTTCTTGGCAATACGATGACTCTAGACAACAAGAGCTAATGAAGAAAAGCGCCAAAACAGCCCCGGAGAAAGAACTGATGATTTGAAATACGGGGCCTTTAAAATACTTTTAAAAAGTTCTTTATTTTTTGGTTTGAGGTTTTTTTTTTTTAATGTTCTTCTTTAGAACATGATTAATATGGAAATATGTTTTATGTGACCTATATCAAATTGCTCGCCTTCTCAACGGGGGGGGAAGAACTTAGAGCTCAAAATTTCCCAAACAAATGTTTAAAAAAATGTTTTTACATGTAATTTGGCAAAAAAAAAAAAAAAAAAAAGCTAAACAAATCTTTTTTTAAATAAATAAATCTTTTTATTTTAATTTAATAAAGATTTAATAAATAAATCTTTTTTTAAATAAAGAATTCTTTGAAAAGGATCGTTTAAAATATTTCTCAAAATGGTCAGATTTTTTTAAAACCACAGCTCAGGTCCAGGATGCAGTTAACAATTCCTTTCAGTCTGGGCAGAGCGCAGTGCTTTAGCTTACAACACTCCCAGAGGGAAGGGAGCTGTTCCTGCGTCCTCTCCAAGCTCCCTGGTCCCTTCCTTCAGCTGAGTTCTCCATCCTCATAAGACAATCAGTCCTCCCTGTTGGACACTGCAACCTTCAGCTCCCTGTCCTCTTCCCCAAAACACACAGTCCAGCCCCTCAAACAAAAGGTCCAGCTGTGCTCGCCAGTTCTCCATTAGTCACAGTCTCACCATCCCCTTCTCCAGGACCTAGCGGATGACCAGCTTCCATTTTCGCCTTCTCCTCCGGGGCCCCTTCTCCAAACTCCCAAGTGCTCTACAACAGCCCGGAATTCTCTGGTGTTTGGATCTTATTTCACATAATGAGCTTTTAGGGTGTCTGGCACCCAGCAGACACTTAGTAAATGCTTGCTGATTGACTGCTGCATAATCCCTCCCCCCCCCCCAAGTTTCTTGAGGATAAGGCTAAGGTTGCTGTTACTTCTGCCTGTTCTGGCCCATGCCAGGTGTTCAAAACGCTTGCCGACTTGTGGGCACCCCTAAGGATGACTCTACTTCCTCACTCATTTGTGATTTTTCTTTATCGCTATAAACTGAGTAAAATTGTCCTAAGGTCAGCAAACAGATAAATGAGCAAGTTCTGAATTAACACCAAGAACCTTAGACAAAGATGTTAAAGAAATACATATAGTTATTTATTACAGGACTTGCAGGCACATAACCCATTCTCTTTTCCCACTAACTCCTATCAAGGAAGACACCGCGTTGGACACAGAACGGAAAGTGCTGCCAAAACTACACTCAGCTGGGTCTGGGTGCCCTCCGAAGCTTCAAGGGAGAAAAGCCTGAGTCAGTTGCCCAGATGCCAGCACCCCGGGCCAAAGGGCAGCCCTGGCGGCTCTTCATCCAAGCCTCTGTATACAAACTGTGACTATCACAAATATTCCATCATTGAGTCAACTCCAAGCTACACAGAACCTAAAAGGCAAACGTCATCCTTTTTTAACAGTGGGGAAGTCAACTTGAGCAACAGGAAAATGCCCTCCATTAATTTAGAAAGAAAAATCATTGAAAAGGATTTTATCAATTAAACAGAATCACACTCGGAAACCCGAATAAAAAATCAAATCATTTCCCAGAGAGGAAAACTAGAATTAGAAATCGCTAATGCTAATTAAAACCATAGTACAACGGGGACCAGGGGGCCAACCATGGGCTGGAATCCAGGTCTCCCAGTTCCCCAGGTCGGCACTCCTACCCTGCACCGGGCTGGCTACAGGTTCCAGGAGGTCCGAGGCCCCACTTGTCCAAACCAGGAACACCATCAACATGCCCTGCTATGGATCTTTAGGCACCACACTGAGGTGCCAAAAGACCCAGGAGAGACAGCAAGGTCCCGGGCAGCCGTCTCTGCCTCCACCCAGCATCTGTGCACTCTGGGGGCTCCTTCCTGCAGTGCAAGGACAAGCCAAACCCAATCCAGGTCTCCCAGAGATCCCTCAATACCTTGGAGCAGAGGACACAAAGGGGACTTGAGGATTCTCCTTGGAATTACCGAGAAGCAAGAAGGGAAAGGGAAAACCAGGGCTGGGTGATTTGCTCTCTGGCATTTGGAAAGCCAAGGATGAGACGGCTTTCAGCCTCAGGGGCAGCCAAGGGAAGGAGGGGAGCACCCACGGAGATCCGGTACTGAGCCTGCTGAAATGCTGGTTGTATTGCAGAGAAGCTGCTGTGGGCCCAGGGCCAAGGGGCAAAGGGAGGGAGGGGACAGAAGTGCAGAGAAGGGGGCAGGCTCAAGGTCCAGAAAAGGGGCCCTGGAGGGCCTTCGAGGACAGGAAGGAAGCAAGTCCACTGGTGCTCTTGTAAGGCTCTAGGCTCTAGGCCAGAAGTCACCAGCCAGCTCGCAGTTCAGATCTGGAAGAGAGACATTTCGGGGCATCTAGTCCCCCATCTTACAGATAAAGAAATGGAGGCCCAGAGAGGAAGGGATCTGCCCATGATCCCATGGGGAATAAGCAGCAGACACAGGATCTGAACCCAGACCCTCTGATCACAGAACTGGGCCGGGTCACCATCAGTGCCACCATCAAGAACAGGAGCTACCCTGTGGTAAGAAGCCACCCAAGGCCAACACTCCAATAAAATACAATTTGGCAATTACCGAGTCTGCAAAACCTCAGCAATTTTCTTCCTTTTCAAAGAGAGCTCCCCGTTCCCATCAGCAGATTATCTGCCTCTTCCAAAGCTGGGCCCAGGCCCCGCGGGCTGGCTGCCGGCACAAGGGGCCTCCAGGCCCAAGGACAGTCCCCAAGCTTCAGCTGGAGGAGCCATAGAGTGGGGTGGGGGGAGAACCTCAGGGGCCCCTGGTCTCACCTGGGAGAGGGGAGCTCCCATTTCCTAAAATGTCCTGCCCCCTCCCTTGGTAGCCACCCTTCAGTTTCCTTTTGTGAATGGCCTTGCCCCAACCCAGGGCAGCTAGGGGAAGCAATGGATAGAGTGCCCAGCCCATGATCCCAGGCTCTGGGTCAGTCACTTCACTGTTTGTCTCAGTTTCCTCATCTGGAAAATGAGCTGGAAAAAGAAATGGCAAACCATTCCAGTATCTCTGCCAAGAAAACCCCCAATGGGGTCACGGTGAGGCAGACAGGACTGAACAACTCAATAACCACAAATATTTCCTGAACTGGGGATCAGGAGCCTGCCCCTCCATCCCAGAGCTCCTCAGAACCACAAGGTAGGAGTCCAGGCGAGTGCAGAGCAGAGCCCAAGGCCAGAACATACTGTTCCAATGGCCCCATTATAGCCCAAAGGGCCAAACAGCCAAGAGTTCAGTCACAAAATTAACTTTTTTTTTTTCAAAATACATGCAGATATAGCTTTTTCAACATTCACCCTCAAAAACCTTATGTTCTAAATTTTTCTCCTTTTCTCCACCTCCCTTAGACAGCAAGTAATTCAATATAGATTAAACATGCGATTCTTCTAAACCTATTTCCACATTTATCAGGCTACATGAGAAAAATCAGATCAAAGGAGAAAAAATGAGAAAGAAAAAAACAAGCAAACAAACAACAGTCACAACAAAAAGATGAAAATACTCCATTGTGGTCCACACTCAGTTCCCACAGGTCTCTCCTGGGTGGTGATAGCTCTCTTCACCAGAAAAATCACTGGAAGTGGTTTGAATCCTCTCATTGTTGAAGAGAGCCAGGTCCCTCAGAATTGATCATCACATATTCTGGCTGTTGCCGTGTATAATGGTCTCCTGGTCCTGCTCCCTTCCCTCAGCATCAGCTTCTGTCAGTCTCTCCAGGCCTTTCTGACATCCTCCTGCTGGTCGCTTCTTACAGAACAATAATATTCCATGCCATTCACATATCATAACTTACTCAGTCACTCTCCTGGTCCACGCTTGTTGGGAACACAATATGTAACTTGCTTTACCTCTGGCAGACCTTTTCTTTTCCTCTTGTGAGAGGATGAGGGTGATTGAAGGAGACCGAGAGGCCATTGCTATTCTCTGACCTCTCTCCTCTTCCCTCTGCCTCCAATTTATTTCATTCCCAGTCCACGAGCAACACCTGTCAGCAAAGGCTCCTTCAGAAATTCCAGCTGTGGAGGCTCTCGGGGAATCGACCTGCCCCTTCACTTAGGCATGGTCCTTAACTCCCTCCCTTTCCACTTCCCTGCTGCTACCACAGGGCTGCCACAAACAACATATGTGGGTCCTTTTCCCTCTTTTCTGATATCTTTGGGTAGAAACACCGCTGGGTCAAAGGGTGTGCACTTTTACAGCCCACTGGGAAAAGTTCCAAACCCTCCAGAATGTTGGATCAGTTCACAACTCCACCCACCATGCCTTAGGGTCCCAGTTTTCCCCATTGCCCTCCAACATTATCTTTTCCTGTCATCTCAGCCAATTGGAGAGGTGTGAAGTGGTACCTCAGAGTTGTCTTAATTTGCATTTTTCTAATCAACAGTGATTTAGAGAATTTTTTAAACCCGAGAAATGGCTTTAATTTGTTCATCTGAAAATCGTTCATATCTTTTGACCATTTAACACCTGGGGAATGGCATGTACTCTTCTAAGTTTGGGTCATTTCTCTCTGTATTTTAGGCCTTTGTCAGAGACCTTGGATGTGAAGTACCCCCAGTTTTCTGCTTCCCTTCTAATCTTGGCTGCACGGGTTTGGTAACAATTAATCTTAAGCCGGGCACACACGCCACCTCCCTCAGAGCTCCCTAGGGGATCATGCTCTCCAGTTACAAAGAGCAAACTGAGACCTAAGCCTCCTCTGAGAAAAAGTCAGTCCCAGATTCACGGGCCCCGAGAGCCGACCAATCTAACCTCCTAGGAAGGGCCCAGCCCAGGCCTCGGCCAAGATGTGGCCCACAGACGCCGAGCCCACGAGCTCACTTTCCTAAAAACGCTAACAGGGACGTCTCAGACATTCCAAGGCCGCTGTGATCCAGCTGATTGGAAAGCTTCTGACAACACATGGCTGTGCCGACGCTGCTCTGCGTGCCCCCAGAAGGGAGGTTCCCCCTGTGCAAACAGGCCAGCCTCCTGTCTCTGCTGCCCTGCCCCCAGAACCCAAGCCCTCCTTCCTTCCCAGGGCAAGACCTTCTCTGTCTCCAGGGCCTCATGGCCACCAAGACCTGGCCCTTCACTCAGCCTCAGGCCCAATCATCACTAGACCCCCTCCTCCTCCCCACCACCACCACCACACAGGCTCTCCTTCCATAATCAAGAATTCTGAACTCTTCTCTGGCCAAGCTCGCCCCAGCCTTTGCCTGCTCACCTGCGCAGCGCTCCCACAGCTTGGGACGCCCTTTCCTCCCCCCCAGTCTTGACCCGACTCTTGGCCGGTCCAGCCTGGGAACCCTCCTCCTTGTCCCTGCCCCAGCTGTGGTGTGTCAGACCCAGGCCCCAGCCTACGGCCCCAGCTCCGCCCGGGCTGCCCCACGATCTGCTGCTGTCCCTGCCTCCAGGATCCCCCAACCAGCCGGCAAGGCCACCGTCCCGGTGCTATCATCCCTCGCTCAAAAAGCTGGCTGGGGGGTGGGGGACGGTACGGGGATTAGGGGCTCCCTGGCCACTCACTAAGGCTTCCTCCAGCCAGGCCCGGGGCTAAGCATGAGGAGCGAGGGAAAGGAGGGCGCCTGGGACAGAGAGAGCCACAGAAGGTGCAGCCGGGAGGGCTCAGGTGCTCTGGGCCAGTGCAAGGCCCAGCTGCGCCTGTACTTCCCGGGCGGTGGCCGCAGGCCCTTGGGGACAGGGACCAGGTGGCTCTCTCTGCCACATACAGGTGCTCAACAAGTTTCTACTCAGTTAGCCGGACTCGACCTAGACCAAGGTTCCACAAGGAGCCCTATTAACCCCCTGACAGGGCGCACATTGTGCAGGGGGAAGCAGGCCCCGCCCTCACGGGGGGAACAGGTTCCCCTTCATGACATCCCCGGACACCACCCAGAAGGACAGCCCTCGGCCCTGGCTGCTCCAAGACTCATTGAAACAGCCTAAAGCTCTTCCTGTCGGCCCCTTAGCCTATAAAGACCCCTCCAGCACGTGCTGTTCTGCAGATGCCCCAAAAGAAATGCAGCCCTTGGGAAGTCAAGCATGTTCCAGGTGAACGCTCGGAACTGAAGGCTGGAAAATGGAATCTAGAGGAGTCGGGCCTTCGGGAGGTGCAGGGCAAGAGCCCGTGAGGCATCTGGGGGCACATCGAAGCTGGGGGCCGAGAGAGGCGGCCACAGCCTTTGGAAAACATACTGGAAACGGGGCATCGGGAAGGGGAAAGGGCAAAGGAAGGGGAGCGCCAGCTGGGCACGATCCCGCGCAACAACTTAAAACCGAAGCTCTCGTCCCGGCAGCTCCAAGTTATCAAGCAGAGAGCACACGAGCTCTGTGAGGGGAGCCGGCAAGAGTGACCTGGCAGAGCGCGCCATCCCCAAAGGTCAAATGTTCAGCAAAAGCAGGCGCCCTCCCAACAAAGGCCGTTAGCTGGAACGTGACCCTCTCTGATCCGAGATGTGCCCCCAAGAGCGCAGTCAGGGCAGGGGAGACAGGAGGCTATCTCCGTGACCCCCACGGTAAAATCTCTCCTTTTGGGGGAGACGAGGCTGTCCCAAGAGGAACCTGGCCGGACAGGCAAGGCCCTCCCCGTCGGGCATTCGCGTGAGCGGGCAGGCTGGCGGCCCAGTGACCACAAATGCGGAGCTCGCGTGAGCTTCCCAACCAGAGGGGGCCGGACCTTCACCTGCACGTGGGGGCCAAAGGATAAAGCTGGGCCGGAAGGTCTCCGACAGCAGCAATGGCAGCCCGATGCTAAGAGGAAAAAAGCGACAGAAGCCATAAGGTGTGAAAGGGCCCAGGCGAGGTGCCGGCAGGACCGAGACCGAGAGCCCGTGGAGTCGAGCACGAGGGCAAGTGTTCACAAAGCACCTACTCAGTGCCAGGCACTTCACAAGCACCTCGCACCTGGTGAAGTGGGTGCCGGCATTATCTGAAGTTTGCAGCTGGGGAAACTGAGGCGGGGGAAGGGCTTGCCTTTTGAATTGCCCATTTGAATTCAGGCCCAGAGTTGACAGCAGAAAAGGGCAGAGCTCGCCTCTGACAGGCAGCTTGGAAAGGTTCCTGAATACTGGAGGAGGAAGGGGAGGAAGGGCAGGGGGATCCCCCAGCCGCCCCGATGGCTGGGCGTCCATGGCTGACAAGGCGGGGGAGACAATCCAGGCAGAGAAAAGGCAGCGGGGAGGGCGGCCGCTCTAGCACTAGGCACACCCCCAGGGAGGCCTTGAATGCCAAGCCCAGCTGACAACTGATTTCTGTCCTCCTCTGAACCCTGATGTCATCGGCTGGAGCTCAGGAGAGAGCAGGGAGGGCCTCAAAGCCGGGAAACCAGTCGGGGGAGGCAGCTAACAGTGCAGGGGAGGAGGGGGGGGAGGCGCCCCACCCCCACCTAGCTCCTTTGCATTGGTTTTCCAAACAATGTCGTGAATTCCCTTTCTCCTGGGAGACAACTGGGCGACGGGAGTAATAAATATAAAACAATAAACCTTTTTAATAAAAAGGGCAGCACCCAACTGATGGCCAGAGGGATGCGCCCCAGATGAAGGGCACGGAGCGCTCAGGCTGCCCGCCGAGTTCTGCCTGGCCCGGGGTCCCACGGCCACTAAGTGACGGGGGCTGGATTGGCTCGGGTTTCCTGGCCATTGGCACCGGGCGGCCAGAGGGAAAGGCAGCCCCCTGCCCCGACCCGAAGGGCCCCTTGCACCCCGAGCGGGGCCTTCCTCTGGAGAGGTGACCTGAGAGGTCCGACCACGGTTCCCCGGGCCTGAGCAGAGGGCGGCTGGGAGGGGCAGCGGCCACCACTCAAGGAGCTGGATCAGGCAGGAAAACAGGGCCGGCTGGGGCCACGTCCAGGCCAAAGTGCTGGCCGGGACACGAGCAATGACGGGGGACGGGACAGGCAATGGCGCTGCCGAGCGCCCGGGGCTGGGGGAGGAGACCAGGGACACCATCTCGGCCCGACAGATTCAGGCCCAACAGCCACTGCTCAGAAGACCAATCAGCACCAGAACCTCCTTTCTGAGGCAGCCCTGAGAGCCCTGGTGGTGCCCTCCGCCCAGGCAGGCTGACCCAGCTCCCCCGACAGCCAGCCCCAACCTCCCAGAGGGACGGACAGCCGCCGTTCCAGGCTCTGCCCAACTGGGTCACACGAGAGAGGCTGCCGCCGCTGCTAACGTGCTGGAAGAACGCTCTCCCCCCCAGCATCCTGCAGAGCCGCCCGGCGCGCCAAGGGCCCAAGTGAAGCTCTGGAGGCCGCAGCCGAGCGCAGAAGGGAAGCCTGGGCCAGAGCCAGTCCCTGAGCTCGAGGCCCAGGTTTCCACCACTTGCTTGCCAAGGCCACCAGGGAAGCCTCAGTTTCCTTATCTTTAAAATGGAGATAGTTCCTGGCTTGCCAACAGTATCATCACAGTAAAAAACGTACAAGAAAGCATCGGGTGAGGGAGGGGGGGGGAGAACCATAAAAGTCTCTTACAAGGACAAATTATTATTCATTCCACAAACACCAAATGCACGCCCCAGAGAACTCCTGGGAGAAGGTATTCCCCCCACCACACGAGGGGATGGGGGTTACTGAGCGCTTGCTGCAGCGTGGCAGCCCCCCAAGGCCCAGCCCAACACAGGACTCCCAAGCACACCTGCTGTGTGGCACCTGAGCAGAGCCTCGGGGGCCGCCCCCATCCAGGGGCCCCCAGCTCAGGTCGCAAGACAAACCTTAGCGGGCCTCGACCACCTGGACAGCCAGCGGACCAGAGAAAGCTCCCCTGCCTCTCCCGGGCACTGGGAGCAGCCCAAGGATAACAGGAGGAGGCAGAGGCCCCCTCCCCACAAAGCCGCCCCCTCCTGCCTCAGAGGCTGCAGAAGGAGCCCCCCCCCCCACGCTGTGTGCCAGCCCCAGGAGGGCTGAGCCTCAGGATGGGACTGTCTGTGCACGGCTCCCTCACCCAGGGGAGCCTCCGCGTGGAAGGTCCAGTCATCAAGGGAGGAAACACGGGCCCAGCAGCGCGAGGTGCTTCCCTGGGTTTGCCTTCCCAGAAATCCAAGCTTCCACTTCCCACAAGCGAGAACAAAGGAATGAACAAGAGGCCCGAGGGAGCAGGGACCATCCACCCCCAGACAAAGCAGGAGAACCCCACCAATTGGCCATCGTCACCTGCAGAACCAGACGGGAAGAAAGCCCCATGTTCCATCCCTCGGGGTCCTCAGGATGCTGCAGCTGAAGCCCCTGCCCAGCCTGGCACCCGGAGCCGGGGAGGCTGCTGAGTGCCAAGGCTTCCCTACCCATCTCCAACCCAGCAAGCAGGGAGCCAAAGGACAAGGCATGGGCTGCTCTCGGGGGGCTTTGCTTCCATCAGGGAAATGGAAATGCCCTCTGAGACTCCCCTCAGCCAAACCGGGAAGGGACCCCCCTAAAGGTGGGGTCCAGACGCTCCCCCACGCTCCAACGCTACCTTGTGCAAAGCAGGGTCAGAACCAGAACTGGAAGCAACCTGGGAAACAAACAACCCATCAGAAGCCAGGATCGTGGCCCAGTGGGTCATTCTGAAGCCTGTCGACCCTCCTGGATGAGGGGCCGAGGGTCCTGGGTCACCAGCCTAGGCTTCTAGCAGCTCAAAGGGAGCATTGCCCCAGCCTCTGTGCCCCCAGAAGGATGAACACGCCCCCTCTGCAGGAAGGATTCTGGGCCTAGTCTTGGAGGCTGGAGTCAGAGTCCTCGCAGGCCTTTCTGGTCCCAGGAAGACCCTGAGGTAGCTCACTGCGATGGCCCCCAACAGTGGGGGGAGGAAGGAGGTGGTCCCCTTGGGACCTCCTCTCCCTCTTCCAAGCTCACTGAGGGAACTCCTGAAACACCAGGGGAGGCCTTCTTAAACAAGCAGAAAATCCAAAGAAAGAAGAAATTGATGGTGCAAATCAATCCGGGGGAGGCCGAACAAAGTCATTTTCTCCCTGACTGGCAGTCCGAGATTCACGGCGGCCACGGATAGAGTTACCCAGATAGAGGCCCGCTATTCTGTTACCGTCCCAGCCACCTGAAACCAGAGACTTCCCAGATAACACTCTTAGAACCCCAGAAAAACCCTAGAAACACAAACAGGCTGTCAGGGCCCATTTCTCGTATTGTCTTTCTGGTATAAACACGACTTATATCGAGCTTTCTGCTTCAGCCGGGTTCGGCTGGAGTATCAGTGTCCCCCACTTAGGGGGAAACTGGAGCCGCGAGCAGTCGGTGGGCCCCAGAGACACCCAAATAAAGAGCGACACTGGGGCGGCCCCCCTCCTCAAGGGGGCCTGGGGACGGTGACTCAGCTCCTGGAAGGCGGCCCTGCCCGCCCGACTGCTCTGGCACACACTTGCCTGCCAACAGGCTCACCTCGAGTGACCACCTGGAAGAATTTGGGCTGATGAGCAAAGTGACTGCCCGTGGGCTGGGGCCCGAGGAGCCGTTACAATCAGCTCCGTCCCAGGGACAAACTCAGCCAAACAGAGGCAAAGATGCCCCCCAAACAGGGACATGTGTCCCAATCGTGGGCTCTCGGCCTAGACTCCGGTTCTGCCCGGCCGGGGGGCTGACGAATGCCCGCCGCCATGAGCGCAAGGGCAGATCCCTCCGAGTCAACTCACCAGAGACATTTCACAATCGGAAAGTCCACTTCCTTTGCCCCCGAAGGCTGTCATCTTCCTTCCTGCCCAACTGTTCCACAGGGAGAGAGATGGGTGGGCCCCGGGACAATGTCAGGGAGCCAGCCAGCTCACCGCGCCAGGGCCCGAGAGCCCAGTACGCCCAGCACGGCCACTCGGTGAGACCAGGGGGCTCCCTACCAATTCACTGCGGGGGCTCTGGGCCAACACGAATCGAACCAAACGTGCTCAGGGCACCGACGCCCCTGCCCTGCCCGCTGCGCGTGCCATCCAAGCCCACAAGCTGTGCGCAGGCAGCTGTCTGGATGTCACCAGCTCAACCCCACGATGGCAGGAAGGTGGGCAGAGGTCCCCGACCCTGGACACCCCCTCCCCGAGTTCACAGGATTCCCTAGGTCACCAGGGCTGTCTTTAAGGGATGTGAGCCCGGGCAAAAAGAGTGGGGGACGTTACAAAACACGGAGCATCCACTTCTGGGGGTGCTGGGCTAGGCTGTGCACAAAGCAAGCTAAATTAAGCCCTTGGAGCTTAGAAAATAAACCACCCAGAAAAGGGGAAAGATGGAGAGATGAGAAACAGCCGGCAAAACGAAGGGGGAGCTGCCAAAAGGACACCAAGTAAACCGTGGGAAGGATGTCACCTCAATATAGCGCTCTCCCAGAGGCACCAGCACTGAACCGAGCACTGAGTAAGCACCTACTGCATGCCAGGCAGGGCAGTGCCCGCAGGGATCTCGGGCGGGCAGAGCTGGAGGCAACAGGTGCCTCCCAGGGCTGCCTCGGACAGGCCTCTGGCTCGGGAAGGAGCTGCTCTGCACAGGCCCCACCTCGGGCCCCTCTGTCAGCTGAGGGGAATCCCTCTGAGTTCCCTGGGAGAAAGCTCCTGGCCCGGGGCAGGAAGTCCAAGGAAACACCCGGGCCTGGGCAGAGTGGGAGGGACAGTTCTACAAGCCAGAGGCCCTGGGTTTGACCCCCAGCCCGGCCACTCCGCGGGCCCCAACCCCTGGAAGTCTCAGGGTCTAAGCCGAAGGAGGCAGGATGGGGTGGCCGGACCCTCCAGCACGTGCAGAGCCCACAGCCCCCGGGGCAGATGCTCCAACAAGTGTCAAGGCCTCCTGCGCGCCCCGGACACCCCCCTGTGCCCAAGAGGCTCCGGCAGGAATTAGGAGGCTGAGGGCCCAGAGGGGCATGTAAAGAAGCTAGAGTTTGGGGAGGGAGGGGATGAGGGGGAGGCCACGAGCCGAAGGAAAAGTGCCCACAAGCCCACAAAGGCAAGGCCAGGCGGGGGGGCTTCCAAAGCCCAAGAAAGAGCCCCTTATTTGGATCCTGGGAAAGCGTCCCCATTATACAGCTGGGAACACGGAGGGCAGGGAGTTCCCTGGCCGTCTGGGCCCAAGCCCGGCGGCCGGTCCGAGGGCAGGGGCAGCCCAGGGGACCGCAGACCCCCAGGGAGCGGGGCCACGGCCCGGGCCGCACGGCCCGTTTCCTTCCCCGGCCGAGGGGATTCTAAAGGCCCCTGGGCCGGATCCAGGGCTGCCGGCTGAGCGCAGTGCCCCCGCCTCGGGCCGGCCTCAGTTTCCCGCTTCTCGGGGGCTTGTGCACCACCCCTTCCCCCTCCCCGCAGGCCGGAACCTGGGCCGGGGGGCGGGCCTGACACCTGCGGGCGGATGACCTTGGCCCCGCCGCCGCTGCCTCAGTTTCCTCGCCCTGGGCCGCGCCGCGGGGAGCGCCGGGGGTGGGGTGGGGGTGGGGGTGGGGGGTGGGGGGGGGGGGGGGCGGGGCAACTCCTCCCTCGCGCGGCTCCCCCTCCCCTCCCCCGCTCACGTGCGCGCCCCCTCACCTGGGCACGCAGCTGGCCGAGCTCCGGTCCACCTCCCAGGTGGCGTACAGGTTCATCTGCACCGGGGCGGGCGCGGGGCTGGCGGCGGGGGGCCGGCCGGGGGCGCCGGCGGGGCCGGGGCCGGGGGCGGCGGGGCCCGAGGCCCCGGGCCCGGAGGCCGAGACGGACGAGGGCTGGGCGGCCGCCGACGCGGAGGTCGCGGACGAGGCAGCCGGGGCCGCGGCCGGGCCGGGGTTGCAGGGGCCTGGGGCGGCGTCGGCGGCGGGACTGGGCGCCCCGGGGCCTCGCGGCTCCGCCCCAAGCCCCGGCCCCGGCCGCGGTGCCTCCGCCGGCTCCTCCGCGCTCCGCCATGGCCCGGGCTGGGTGCTCAGGAGGCGGCCCGGCCCGGCGGCGGCGCGAGCATCGGCAGCGTCCGAGCCCTCCGCCGCCGCGCCTGTGCTGGGGCCGCCGCTGCCTCTGCCGCCGCCTCGGGCCGGAGCCGCTGCCGCCGCCGCCGCCGCCGCCGCTGCTGCCGGGGCTGGCGCTGGGGCTGCGCGCACGCGCGGAGGAGCCGCCTCGCGCCCGCCCGCTGCTTCTGCCGCTCCGTCGGGGGAGGATGGGGAAGGATGGAGGCGCGCTCTCGAGCATCGGGGGCGGGGCTTACCCAGCCCTGTCCCGCGCGGCGGCCCCGCCCCCGGGCCTCTGGGAGGGCAGGAGCAGGGCGCCCCCTCCCGGCCGGGTCGTTGGCTGCCAGTCCCTGCCTCTCAGGGCGCGCGCTGTCGCGGGAACGCGCGTCGGAGGCCGAGCCCCGCCCCGCCCCGCCCTGGCGTTTTGCGGGGAGGGGTCCCAGACCTCGGTGCCCGAGCTTCTCCTGCCGTGGCCAAAGCCTTTCTCTCCCCGCCCCTCCCCTCCAGTCCACCCGCGCGGAGGCTCAGCAGCCACGTTAGTCCGTAAATAGCCCAGGATTAAGCCAATCTGATCCGGCCAGGGCGAGTCAGGCCCTCCCTCCATCCCCCAGTAACCGCTTTCCCAAATACTGTAAAGGGCTTAAGGCGTGGGGAAAGTGACCCGGCTGGAGCCCAGCATCTCTGAGAGCCACATCCCCTCCCTCACCGAGGGCTGGAGCCCGGCATCTCCTGGAGCCAAGAACTCTCTCCAACAAAGGGCTGGAGCCCAGCATCTTCCAGAGCCACGCCCCATCCCCCACTGAGGGCTGGAGCCCAGCATCTCCTAGAGCCATGTTCCCCTCCCCCACTGAGGGCTGGAGCCCGGCATCTTCTAGAGCCATGTTCCCCTCCCCCACTGAGGGCTGGAGCCCGGCATCTTCTAGAGCCATGTTCCCCTCCCCCACTGAGGGCTGGAGGCCGGCATCTCCTAGAGTCATGTTCCCCTCCCCACAAAGGGCTGGAGCCCAGGATCTTCCAGTCACACCCCATCCCCCATTGAGGGCTGGAGCCCAGCATCTTCTAGAGCCATGTTCCCCTCCCCCACTGAGGGCTGGAGCCCAGCATCTCCTAGAGCCATGTTCCCTCCCTCAGTAAGAGCTGGAGCCCAACATCTCCCAGGACTACATCCCCCCCCCCTCACACTGCCCCCTTCATAGAGCTGGAGCCCAGCCTGCACCAAAGGCCCTCCTCACCCACACCTCATCAGTGGCAGTTGCCCTACTTGTCCCTCAAGGTTCATGGATCCCAGAATCAGGACAGAGGCCCGCTCAGGAGACCCGACAGCTTGCTAACCGAGCCAGACACAGGCATTTCATTTTCCAGCCCAGCTCTGGCACACTTTGCCCCCCCAAAAAGCTGCCAGGTGAGATCTGCCCTCCATCAGGCCTGGGCCCACCACTCTCTCAGCTGGCCTCCTGGCCTTCTTCAGAGAAGGTCCCCAAGAGGGAGCTGAAGCAAGGCCCAACGATCCATCCTCTCCCTGGGAGGGAAGACTTTATTTACAAAACAGGTCTGAAATAAGAACATGGGAATGAACAAGAGTTCTTGGAATCTTGAGGGCCAGGGCCCAGGAACCAAAGGCAGGGTCCAGGTTAGGGACAAGGAGCCGATGTCTTCAGGGTTAGAACTTAAATTCTTTGTATTTCTTGCTCCCCCCGCGGCTGTCCTGGGGCTGAGCCTTTCGCTTCTTTTGCTACAAGGGAGGAAGAGGAAGCAGATTAACCCGGGCCTGGCCGAGTGCCCATCCCCGCCACCCGAGGGCGCACGCGCCCGCCCCAAAGGCTCATTCCTACCTTCTGCTTGGCAGCGTGCTCGGCCACCATGTCGCTGAAGTCTTCCTTCTCCACCTGGGCCTGCTGCTCCCGCACGTGCTCCTCGTACTTCTGGGTCATGGCCATGGGATCCAGCTCCAGCTCCTCCGGGGCCAGGGCCACCTCCACCCCTTGGAGTTCGGGGGCCGGGCCCTTACGGCTCATCACCTGCAGAAGCCAGACTGTCAACAACCAGGTTGTCTCAAGCGAGAGCCCCCGCTCCCCGCCAGGCTCCAAGTGCTTACCGTGGACATGTCATAAATGTGGGTGGAACCCATCATGGCGCCTCCCACGCTGGCTGTTCTCTTCTCAGGCAGCACAGTAAACAGCTGGGGTGTCTCACTGCTGCAGGGAGGAGGGGGAAGGGGTGTTCAGCTCAAGGAGTACCCTTGGCCAGAAGAAAGTGACCAGGGACCCCAGTTGCACCCAGCTCCTGCTCCGTGGCAGGAGAAGGTGGGGGGCCCTGTGACAAGCAGACCCTGGGGGCTGGGTTCAAGTTTACCCGTAGAAGGGGTGAAGGCCTTCTAGCCTGCAGCTGGAAGTTAGAGACTGGCCCAGGTCCCAACATCTGGCTCAGATCCCCGAATCTAAATTTCGGGACAGCCTGCTCCCATCCAGTGAGCTGGGGCACCCAGGGCTCAGGGGACTGCTGGGCCCCAGTACTCTGGGCTCGCTCTAAACTGGCTCTAATTCCTGGGCCACCCACCCGGCCGCCCAGCCCCGTGGGGACGGCAGCTCACCCATCCATGGCCTCTTCGATCTTCTTCTTCCTTAGTTCGATCAGTTCAGGCGTCTCCATCCCAGCAGGGACTGATGAGAAGCCCCCTGGGGTGATGAGACCACTGAGGAAAGGGACAAGGAACAGCGGCGTGAGCAGGGAGGCCAAGGAAGCAGAGCCCAAGGGCCTGCCCGCAGCTCAGCCCCCCCCTACCTGTCTGCAGGGGTGATGAAGCCCGTTTCATCAGGTTTGTCTTCATCGCTCTCTTCCTCCTCTTCCTCTTCGGATGATTCCTCATCAGAAGGCTCCAGCTCTCCCCACGGCGTCCGGTCAATCTCTTCTTCCTCCGTCTTAGTCTAAAACAGAGACCGAGGAAGCTCAGGAGAGTTAGGGAACATTCTGCGCTATGGCGGCCGGCCGGGCAGACAAGCACAGCCACCTGTGACAAGGGGGGAAACACCTGGATCGGGGAGGCTCCCTCTGGGGGCATCACAGCTAAAAGCCTCTTGAAAAAGGAAGACTTTTGGGACAGCAAAACAACCCCGGAGGCCACTTTTGTCTGTCCAATGATGGGAAGACAGCCTGCTGACCAATGGAGACCCCAATCCTCAAGAAGCCTAGAGAAAACACGATCCGGCTCGTTTGGAGTCACCGGCCAGGGGCTCGACGGCCCACGTCCCAGGGTCTGCTCGTACCTGGAATTCTGCTGCGTTGGTGCCAAACACGTCTCCGTAGAGCGGTTTGCCAGTCTCATCCACAGGAGGTTTGCCCCAGCCCCCAGCGTGGTAGCCAAAGGAACAGCTCTGAGAGAGGGAGAGAGGAGAGGAGGGGAGGGGTCATTCAGGCCCCTGACAGAAGGCTGTCAGCACTCTCCCCACCAGCAGGCAGGGCCCGGGATGTCCATAAATCTCAAAGGAAGAAGGGGGGCATGTGACGCACCTCGGGAATGGGCGAGTTCAGTCCGGGGATCTTCAGGTTGGGGTAGGAAGGGGGAGGCCCATATCGCTGCATCGCGATCAGCCACGGGGGAGGCACTTTGTGGGCATTCTGAGGAGGAGAGACAGTAGTAAGTGAGCAGCCACCCCCGCCCCCCACTCCCCAGCCCTTCCCCCGTTTCTCCAGCACTCACTGGTCCAACCGGCATCCCCAAGGAAATCCTCAACTCATCAGACAAATCCCCCGGCTTCTTTTCCTTCAACCGAGTCTCAAACTCTTTGCCCTGAGGGAAAAGAAGAGCATTTCAAGAACCCCCCAGCACGCCAGGCATTCGCGAGAGGGAGATCGTGGGAACGAGAGGGAGAAACGACTATCTTTATTGGAGACAGGGTTGCATTGAAGGGGAAGTGGACGAAACAGGGCTGGCTGGTTTTATTTACAGATCATAATCACGGATCATTTCTGTTCTTGTCTACAGAAAAGAAAGGAAGGGAGGCCTGCCAAGGACCAGAGAGAACTTAAATTACCTTTCTCTCACCCCCAAATCCAATGTTTGTTCTAGAAAAACCTACCTCCCGAATCCAGTTCCCAGACCACAGGCCAAAACATTAGCCTCCCTGCCTAAGGAAGGCTCCCCACAAAGATCTGGAGGGAGGGCTCCTGGGCGGAGTTCCTGAAGCCTTCCCAGGGTTCCCTCCTAAGCCTGCGCACCTCGTAGTAAAGGTCCCCGTGAATGGTGAGCTTGGGCTTAGTCTGCCACTTGAAGAAGGCATCGTGCAGCTTCTGGTAGTCAATGTCAATCTTGCCCATCTTGGGGCGAACCTTCTCTCGCATTTTTGACTTCATGGTCTTCTGTTCTTCCTGTTGGGCAACAAGTCAGGAGTCACGGGAGCTCCGGACCCGGATCAGTTCCGTCAGGGAATGGCCTTCCCCGTGAATTGGTCAGTCAATAACCATGTGTCCTGCACCAGGTAGGGCTCTGTGGCAACCGAGAGAGGCAAAGGAAACGCCCTCACGGAGCTCACATGATGCCACAAAGAGCCGGGCACAAATAAGGTCTAAATGAGATCTACTGGATGCAATCAGCAGAGAAAAAAATCCTTAGGACAAAGGATCAGGGAAGGCTTCTGTAGGAGGTGGGAAAGCCAGGAAAGCTGGAGATGAAGATGAGCAAGAGAAGGGACTGGTGGGTCAGAGGAGAAGGGATAGGTAAGAGAGGAATGACCACCAAGGGAAACTGCAGGTCTTATGACAGATGGGCGCCTGGGGAATAGGGAAGAGAGGGAGGGGTCAATGATGACCAATGGGGCCTTCAGCAAGTTGGGGGAGAAGGATGAAGGGGGGGGTTAGAATCAGTTCAGCTGGAGACAGAGTTAGATTTAAGATTTCTCCCAGAATTACTCATGCATATGCTTTGTAAATAAAAAGCTTTAATTAAAAAAAAAAAAAAAAAAAAAAGATGGCTAAAAAAACTGATCAAAAACAAGAAGTATTCTACAAATAGACTTTTGGGTACCCTAAAGTCCAAGGTGGCCGCATGGCTTGTCCACTTTTTTTTACTTGTGGAGCAGTCATCTGCATTGTAATACATTTCCCCCAATCGACTGACCAGGGTGACACAAATAAACAACCCTTTGTGGTGTGACACAGTGGGGGAAAAAAAGATTTCTCCCGGGGAAAGGGCAGGAGGGGGTCAGCAGAGAGGTAGAGGCAGCAAAAGCAGAGAGAAGGATCCTCCGCATCCCTGCGAGCTGAGGGGGTCACGGGGTAATGTAGCACAGAGGGAGGAGAGCGCCAGGACAGAGCCAGACTGGGGGTGGGAGGGGTGCAGTTAAGACTGGACCCCAAGACCAGGAAGGGAGTCCATCCACTGGAGCACAACTGGCCCAAACTCTTTCTGCCTCCACAAGCCATCGGAGAAAGGCATCAAACCAGTGCAAAGGCCCCAAACCAATCATCTTCAGCAACGAGGCTTTGAGGTGGCTCAGGGCACATGAGGGGAAAGAGGTGGGGGTGAGGAAAGCAGGCAGCCTTCTCCAGACTTCCCAGGGAGGTTTTACTGAGCCCCGAGCCTGGGTCTGCCTGCCAGGGGACACACATTTGCACCCTCCAAAATGAAGGCGAGAAGACAAGCAAAAAACAGAGCCCCTTTCTTAAAGACGAATACGGGTCATCTGGGGGCCCCAGAGGCCCTCCCGCAGGAAGGGACGTGGCCCTCACCTTCTCCTGCAGAGCCTCCCGCATCTCCTGAATCCCTGTCCGCTTGATGAAGTCCGGCAGTTCAAAGGGTGGCTTCTCTATTCCCCGCTTGCCCTGCAGGTATTTGCGCTTAAAGCACCAGTGGCGCGGGACCGGCACCGAGTTCCTTGTGGCCTTCAGGTGCACCAAGAGCTTGGGGTCCTGGGCTGTCACGTCGTGCATTTCCACCACGTCCGGCCGGGCCACCAACTGGAAGGTGCACGCAGACAGGACGAATTAGTCTCCAAGCATCTGGGCCCAGCCCCATTCTCCCTGTCCCCAGGACCCAGGACCCAGGACCGCCCCCCCAACACCCTGGGCTCACCTGTTTCAGTTCCGCCACAGTGAAACGGTTCATCCTGCGCAACTTTTTCTTGGAGAGTTTGGGAGCCTCGGGCTTCTTCTCCTAGAGCAGAGTGAGCCATGGTCCTGAGGCTGCTGTGCTGCCCCCCCCCCCCCATCCCCATCACCCCCCAGGCCCTCCCACCCCCTGACCTGCTCGTCATCGCTGCTGTCGTCATCGCTGTCCTTGTGCTCCTCCTCAAAGCCCTTCTTCTTGGGGATGGCCGAGTTCTCCAGCTTGTCCAGCTTCTCGGGCTCCTTCTCCTTCTCTTTCTTCACGTCATCAGTCAGCTGTTGGTCCAAGAAGACAAGAGACTTCTCTGAGACCGAGCGCATGCGCCCCCGCCCCTTCCTTCTTCCAACGGCCCCAGCTTCCTCTGCGGCGAGACTCTGTTGCTACCTTGAAAGCTTCAAAAATCCTTTTGAAGAAGATGAAGTTGGGCTCATAGATCTCCGGCTCCTCAGTCACATACTCGATCTCCACTGTGGCCGCGGGGGAGTCCCCACCTCGAGGACGCGATGCCTCTTTCTCACGGCCGCCCGGACTCCCTGCGGTGGCGGCCCGGTTCGATGCCGCACGCTGGGGCTTCTTCTTCTTCTTGCGGTTCCGGCGCTTTCGGTTTTTCTATGGCAGATGGAAACCAAGGACAGCTTGGCTCACAGTTCTTCCCAGAACTGTTCAAAGACCTGACCCCTCTCCCCCACCCCTTGTGGGGGACCTGAGGCCCGGCCCCTGCTGGCCAACCCTGTCCCCCAAGGCTGCTGCCCCTGGAGCTGAGCCGGGCAGCCCCCCCCCCCAGCCTACCTCCTTTTTGGATAAGGATGCAGTGTCCTCCTCAGTCTCTGAAGCCGAGACCCCGAGGGATGATCTTGCATCAGTCTCCATGTCCTCTTCATCTAAAAGCCAGAAAGCAAAGCTCCCACATTCCGGTTTTCCAGTTACTGCCCCCTGCCAGCCGAGAAACGGCCCCTCCCTGCCTCCCTTCCCTGCCTCCGGGACCATCCTGGCTGGGCAGCTGAGACCGGCCTATTCACAAAGGTCCATCTCTAAACTATGACATGAAGAGCTGGTGGGAAGACAGTCCAAGGCCCTGGCACCCGGTAATACTCACCATGCACCGAGATCAGCTCTTCCTGCCGAATCTCCTTCAGCTGCAGGATCTTCTCCAAGGCCTGGGGGATCTTGGGACCCACGCTGGGATCATCCGTCTGCCAAAGACACTTGGTGAGGGGGTGGCCCCAGGGGTGCCAACCAAGCGTCCCTCGGGCTTATGGAGAATCCCACAAACACTGGTCTGTCACAAGTTAGCTCGGCAGCATCTGGAGGCCCCTCCCAACCCTGACTGGGCTGAGATCCCATGTCTCAGACATCAAGCCCCTCCTCTCAGCTCCCCCAATGACACTGACTCAGGTCCTACTGACGGCATTAACTCCTTTACAGATAAAGATGCGAGACTTCTCTTGCCAAGGGTGACTCGGTCGGTGATGGAAGGAGCTAATCCGATCCTCGTCTCCTCCACCCCAGCCCTGTCTTTGGCATTTACCTGGGCTTCTCTGCCACCATGTTATTCATGTTCTCATTCCTCCTAACCTCCTTAACCACAACATCACACCCAGCAGGGAACCAGCACATTAACAAACGCTTACTGCAGGGAACGTACAATTCTATTCAATCTGGGAGTCTCGGGCCCATTTGGGTCTCCTTTCTCATGCTGCTCCACTATGTCCCATGATCCCCAAACAGCAGTTTTAGAAGGACCCTCAGAGGTCAACAAGTCCACGAAGGAATTCGTGCTCCAATAGCCCTGACAAATGACCATCCAACCACGGCCAGGAGACCAGCAGTGGCAGAGAGCTCACTACCTTCCAAGACGGCTCATTCTCCTTCGGGACAGCTTGGCCAGATTTCCCCTTCCATCGGCCCTCAAACTGCCTCTCCACAATTTTCACCCGCTGCTCCCAAGTTCTCTCTGAAGCCAAATTAAAGAAGCCTGAAGTTCTTCATGACAGCCTTTCAAATACTTGAGAACAGCCATCACATCTTCCCTAGCCTTTTTGTGAAGTTCAATACACCCAATTCCTTCAACTCATCCAAGGTTCATAAGAGAGGGAGTAGCTAGGTGGCGCAATGGGTAGAGCACCAGCCCTTTAGTCAGGAGGACCAGAGTTCAAATTTGGCTTCAGGCACTTAACACTTCCTAGCTGTGTGACTTTGGGCGAGTCACTTAACCCCAATTGCCTCAGCAAAAAAAAGAAAAAGAAAAGAAAAAGAAGAGCAAAAAAGAGAAAGAGAATGTTCAACCTGAAAAATGGTCTCCAAGCAGAAGCAATGATCTATTACTAGGTAAGCAAGTCCCACCTACTGAAAGCCCAGAAATCCTCCATTAAGAATGACCAGTCTTCCAGAGGCTGTGTTCCAGTTTGGCCAAGATGACAAGAGGAAACAATATTACTTATTAGAGAAGCAGTAAAAAACCAACACAATGATGTGCTGCTGTGCAACTGTGAAGTAGTTGAGTTTTTCTTGAAAGGAACATGGATTTATCCCCCTCTGCCCCACCAGTCACTAAACTTTGCTATGCCTTTGACCCTGAAATTTTCCTGGTAAACTTATTTCCTAAAGGAAAAGGAAAAGGCTCCATCCGTGCAAATTTTTTTGTTACACTTTTTTGTTGTTGGCGTAAAGAAGAGCACTCTAATTACAGAATGGCTGAACAAGCCGTGGCAACGTCCTACTGTTTTTCCCAAGAACCGATAAAAGTGATGTTCTCAGAGAACTATGTAGAAAATATCTCCCTGTAGAAAATCCCATAATTAAAAAACCAAAACACAAAACTTTGTAATACTTAAGACGTCTGATCGACTGCGTGACTAACCAAGATCCTAGAGGATGGTGAGGAGGAAGCGTACTACCCGCCTGATGTAGAAACATAGGAGATTAAAAGGGAAGAATGAAATTTACGTTTTTTGGCCAAGGCCAAGGTAATGTATTTTGCTTGATTTTTCTTGGAGGGGAAAAAAGCCAGTTTTCTCTCTGTGCATCAGAAGCTCCAAATCTTACCTCTCTGTTTTCTTCTCCTGGGGGAGGTGGGGGGCCCCGAGGACGGGGGCCTGGAGCCCCAATGGGAACACCCGGAGGTGGGGGACCTACAGGAGCTGCAACTGAGGGAAAGAAATCCAATGTCAGAAGGAAAAAACAACCCAGCCACTTTTGGGGAAATCCCTGTCCTCCATCTCCACTTCCCCACATACTCCTCTCCTCCAAGGTCTTACCTCGAGTAGCCATCGGGGGCCGAGGAACCGCGGAACCCATCTTGGCCATCTCTTGCTGCTGCTGTTCCAGTAACACAGCTGCCTGCGGGAGGAAAGGATCAGCAAAGACAAAGTTTGAAAAACACAAAGCTTTGGGAATTCTGACCAATGTAATGCCCGATGGCAATCCCCGAGGCCCAAGGCCATGCCCTATTCCTCATGCACTCAAGGTGGAAATTTGTTTGTTCTATACTGTGTTTTATTTTTCAATGGAGGGAAATAAGAGGGAGAAAAAAAATACTAATCAACTGAAAAAATAAGAATGGCATTAACAACACTCATTTGGGAGGGCCACCAACAGGCCCGTTTCTTCATTCCAGCACCCCTGTCACGGGGCACAAGCAAGAGCAAGCTTGCCCTGGACCCCAGGACAGTACTCTATCCAAGAACTATCCTCCACCCCCAAACCACAATCTCTAGGGAATCTGCTACTCAAGTAAAAGAAAGCCATAATTTAAACTTTGTTGCTACAACTTCGCATTTCCTCACGTCACTGTGAAATGTTTCCCAATCCATTTTTATCTTAATAAATTCCCTGAGGGCAGGAAATGCCTTTTCTTTCTCTTCTGCTTTAATTCCCCCAAAACCTGGGCACCCCTTCTTTGGTGCGGTGATTCTAAGGCCTGATTAAATGGGCCCCTGGTTCCCATCTTTGGCAGGGAGTGGGTACGAATGAGCAGAGCTCACAATCCAAGAGTGTGCACGGGCTTCTAAAGCACATCATCCACATTTTCTTATTCAATCTTCAAAATGGCGGGCTGGTTGTCTGCTCAAGCCTGGGGGCTGATTTGTATGCACTTTATAGATGAGGCAAAGGCAGGATCTGCCCCATTGTCCTGTAATCAATCACATGTTGCTGCATGGGCCACTCCCTAACCAGAGGGCTGGACATCACTTTGGTCACTGTATTTCAACATAAACTGGTTTCTTTTTTAACCCCATGTCTTTTTTTTGTGCATTTAAAACCTCATTGAGAATCTCATGGGACGCACTGAGTCTGTTTTCTTCAAACCTGCTCAAATCACCTAATGTGTCTGGAATGGGTAAACACAGGAGAAGAAGGCCTGGGATGAGAAGGGCAACAACATGGGAGAAGGGTTTCTGGGAAAGCAGAAGCCTGCGCTCTCCCCCACCCCACCCCTACTCCCACCCCCGGCCTGGGCTCAAGCATCTTGAAGAGACCAGGCAAGGCCTGGCTGACGAGACTGTGTCAGGAGCCGATGCTCCTACTCTGCACAAACCCACCTGCTTCTCCCGCACCATCTTGGCCCTTTCCTCCTGTTGCATCAGCAAGGCGGCCTGCTGCTGGGCTAGCTTCAGCCGGTCCTCCTCCGACAGGGCCACAGGGTCACCTACTCGCATGGGCGGTGGGGGCCCCAAATTCGGTGGGTGTGGTCCTACTCCCATGGGGAAACCAAGTCCTAGACCTGGTGGCGGTGGAGGCGGCGGCGGCGGCGGTGGCTGAAGCGGGGGGAGGCCCATAGGGGGAGGAGGCAAGGGGATTCCGGAGAGCTACAGAAGGAAAAAAACACCGGATGAGCGGAAGTTCAGGAACCACTGGGAGGTTTTGAGAGCCATTAAGGGGCCTGACAAGTCAAGATTATGATCATCATCGTCACCATCATCAGAGGGCATTTTATTTTTTTAATACTGAAACATAAGACTTATAATCTGTATAATTAAAGCTCTTGGGGGATGGGAGTCCTCAATAACTTTTGATCGTGTAAAGAAGTCCCGGGCCCAGAACGTTTGAATAGCACCACCCAAGTCAGGAAATGGCCCATTCCCAAAGCACTTTAAGAGTTCCATCCTGGTTCCCCAATTGTTAAATGGTCAAAGGATACAAACAAAATACCAGATGAAATAAAAGCCATCTATAGTTGTTGGAATCCTTACAAAGTGTTAAGTCATTAGAGTTGATAGAGACAATAATTATCTAATTTAGCCTGGTTCAGTATGATTGATCTGATCTTAGAAGGAGATGTTATGGGCCAGAACTTGAAACAAGGTACTAAGTAGAACTGATAGAAACAATGCTTGTGTTCACACCTTTAGAGAGCTCATATAAGCAAGAAGCTCTTAGGGCCAGAGAGCACTTTGGGACAGACACAGAAGCATTCTGGGACAGACACGGAGCACTCTGGGAGAGCCAGAAGCCCTCTTTCAGAGGCAAGACAGGTTCATTCATCTTCCACCTTTGTGCTGGCTGGAGGCAGAAGAAAGCAGAGGCAAAGGACAAGTTGCAAGAGCTCTCGGAACCAAGGAAAGCTGAGGCCTCTAAGAAAGCTACCCGGGCCCAAGGAAGGAGAAAATAAACATTTGCATTTTATCAGCTGGCTATATTTGGAGTGATTATTACTTTTAAACGAAACTAAGGCTGCCTCCAGAAAACCTCCCCAAGAAATCTGATCCCAAAGAGAACCTTCATATTATAATAAAGAAGAGAACACCACATATAGTTATGTGAAAAAATGCTCTAAATCACTTGATTAAAGAAATGCTAATTAAAACAACTCTGAGGTACCACTCCACACCTCCTCAACTGGCTACGCTGACAGGAAAAAATGACAACGACTGTTGGAGGGTATGTGGGAAAACAGGGACACTGATACATTGTTGGTGAAATGATCCAACCACTTTGTAGAGCAATTTGGAATTCTGCCCAAAGGGCTATAAAACTGTACATACCCTTTGACCCAGCAAGGTTATTACTGGGTCTGTATCCCAAGGAAATCAAAGGAGGGAAAAGGACCCACATGTGCAAAAATGTTTGTAGCAACTTTTTATGGTAGCAAAGAATTGGAAAAGGAGTGGATGCCCATCAATGGGGGAGTGGCTGAACAAGCTGTGGCACATGAAGGTGATGGAATATTATTGTCCTATAAAAAGTGACGAACAAGCTGATTTTAGAAAGGCCTGGAGAGATTTACAGGAACATCCGGATGCTGAGAGAAACAAGAACTTGGAATACAGTGTACACAGTAGCAGCTACAATGTGCCATGATCAAGTAGGAAACCACACTAACACCTCCTAGGCTCCCCGCCCTCATCTCCTCTTCACCTTCCACTTAGGGGAAAATCAGAGAATTTGCTGGGCCCGGCCTGGCCCCACTGCATCCCTTCAGCTTCCTGGCTGATCCTCCCATAGGACACTCTCTCCCTGTAGCACAAGCTGGCCATCGCCAAGGCCTTCCTGGGGAAAGCTGCTGCTGCCTCCTTCTCAAACTCTAGCTGCCTCCCCCAGCAGGAGGGCTGGTCTTCAAGGGCAAGGATCATTTTGATGATTTTGCCCTTTTTTTCTCTCTAAGGCTGGGTAGAGTCCGACACAAGCAACTCCTTTGAGAGTGACCATGGAAGGGCCAAACCTTTGTGTGCGGAGGCCCCGGGGTACTGGCCTAGACTCTCCTACTGCCAGTGTGACCCTGCATAAGTCAGTCAGTCTCTGTCTTCTCTCCTCTCTCCCTTCCCTTCTTCCCCCAGCAGGGGTCTGTGTTCTCTCTAAAGTGCCTTCTTGCAGTTTCCCTGTGTCACATACCCTGCCCCTGCTCCCCCCCCCCCCCACACACACACACATCCATTCTTGGAGGACCAGAGACCCCAGTTTCCCAGGGTCTCACCAGGAGACCCAAGGCCCAGGAAATGTCCTCACTCTGGAAAGTCCTGGGCCTACGCAGGGCCCACAGGTTGGCTTCGCTGAGAGGCTCTCAGCAGGCCGAGTGTGGCCTTAGGCTTTCCTCAGTCCCTGCTGAAGGTCACTCAGACCCCGGGAAGGACAAGGCCATCGGCATCCGTGGGGAGTAAGAAAACCGCCAGTCTGAGGTGTTCTGAAATACAGCTGCCAAGGTGCCCTTTCAAAAGCCTCTGTGGCTCCCCAAGCCCGGCACTCTCATCCGGCTGCCCTTTGAAGGTTGGTAAAATGAAAGAGCCAAGTCCTTCTAAGACCCAGCTCCACTCCCCCACAATCAAACACAAAATTAAGTAGTCCTTCAGTCGCCACTAAGGTGATAGAACCAACAACGTTACCATCGGGAAGCCTGGGTTCGTCTGAACATCCAAGTACAGAAAGGTTAAACAGATGCCCCAGAGAGGCCATTTGGGAGGGAAGGGGAGTGGCTTGGACACACTGAGCTTGCCGCTCTGAGTGTGGGCCTGAAGGTCAGGAGAGGCTGGCACTGGCCCAGAAGTCCAGGATTTGCTTCATAGAGATGGAAATGAAGGGGAGTTGCTCACCAAGAGCATGCTGGGGACCTTGGCAAGCAGCCACAGGCAGGGGATGGGAGCTGAAGAAGGCCCAAGGCATAACAGGAGGAGCAGTCAGACACTGAGGGAAGCACCCAAGGAAAGCTCAGCCAGGTCAAATACTACAGAAAGGCCAGACTGGGGGGTCAGATGAGGCCCCTAAGAGACCACCAGTCACTCTGGAGAGTGCAGTCCAGCCTTTTGGACCACAGGGCTCCCCCTCCTCCATTTCAGCAAGGTTAGATTCCTCTCCCCAAATCTCTCCTGCCACCCCGACTCCATACACCCACATACACGTGATGATGTTCTGATTTAGGCTACCAGAATGTTTCACCCCAGCACTCCCTCATCAATCCCCCAGGGGAGTCTAGTCCCCTCAACTGGCAAATGTAGAAACCGGGGCTCACCCAAGACAAGAATCAGGAAGGGAGCCCGGTCTTTGGACTTCCAGGCCACAAAACCCAGGGTGCTGCTGGACCTTGTCTAGGGCTGTCGATTTTCCTCTGAATCCTATCTCTCAGGTACTCAAGCAAGGTTGCTGTTTTTTAACTCAACTGAAAACCTAGGCAACTTCGAGGAAGTCAGGTTCTCGATCTGGGTTTCTGTGTCTCACCACAAAATCAGGGAGATAGACTTGGGGATCCTTCAGGCCCCTTCCCACCCATCTGGCCCACAGCTATTGTCTTCAGGGAAGCTTTCTTCCCATTTCTCCCCCTCCCTCCCAGCCCAGCCCAAGCTAGTTCACAGCCCAAGGCTCGGGGCTTTCTCAACTCACCTGTGCTGCCATGGGGGGAGGAGGTGCAGTCTTGTCTCCATCCTCGCCTCTCAAAACTGGCCGATTCAGCACAACGCCCGTCTAGGGGGAGGAGGCGGAGAGAGGACAGAGATCAGAGCCCCCAAAATTCCAAACCGACCTCCTCACCTGCTCTCCCTGGGCCCAACCACCCATCTCAGTAACCCCATTCTCCTAAGCCCACCACTGACCTGCCGGGTATAGGTTTGCAGTCGCTCCACCAGCTCCTCCCGGCTTCCTGCAGGGGGGAAGGAGAGGGGAGAGAAATAAGTCAATTCAAATGGAAAAGAAAAAAAAATCTTTCCTAAACAATCCTTTGTGCAAAAGTAACAGGCACAACCCCAGAAAGGTCGAGATTTTAGATGATACTGCTCTCCTCAGAGTTTCTACCGGAGTGAGGGAGATACCAAATGTCCTCCGATAACAGCACGTGCTAAGTACAAAAAAGAGATCCAGGCAGTGTTGGAGGAGACTTGGAGGAAGAACTTGGAGGAGGACTCGGCTTCAGGCTGCCCTGGGACCACTTGCCACAAACCCAACTGATGACTTGACTGCCATGTCCAGCCTCCATGCATTTGCATCTGTATCGTGTGGGGTCCTCAGATTCCACTCCCCCTTGGAGCCTTCCTGATTTCAGGAGCTAAATGTGTTCTCCTCCTGTAGCTGAAGTACAACCTGCCTTAGGTTACGCTCACCTGGACGGCTACACCTGAGCAAGAAAGCCCCATTCCAGGCCACGCTCTCCGAGCCTGTTCAGAAGCAGAGGGGAAGTCAGGAGGTCCAGACCAAAGGAGGACCCCAGCAGCCACCGCCATGGTTACCACCTGAGCCACCCTCAGGAGTAATTAGCACTAGAACCTCCCTGACAAGTCTGTGCCACAAATTCATCAATTAACAATCAATCAGACCATCACCTTCCACATCAAGTCTAAACTTGTGTTGTGAACCTTCCAAGTTCAGCCCTCTGGGGCCAAAGGGGCTAATAATTCCCCTTCTAAGGACTGCCACTCCTTCCACAGACTTTATCTGCATCGACTCCAAGGCCTGGCCCTTCCCAGCCTCTGTGGACACCACGGCTGTGCTTCTAAACAGGGATCCATCCATCCTCTTGCCTGCCAGAGACAAAGTTCCTCACAGCCCAGTCTAGAAAGCAGGCCTTGCCTCCAAGTCACTCTGGTTTTCCGGGCTGCCACATCACAAAGTTGGTGGTGCTAGAAAGAGACACTGGGAGGGCCAATGTGGCACAGGGGATGCCTGAATTCCTGCTATTTCCTCCCTTACCATCACCATTAAATGATCTAGTAAAACCCTCGGTAAAGCTGGTTTTTTGAATCCAAGGCTAAGACTTTACATTGATCTCCACTGAATTTGTTCTCTTTGGATTGAGCCCAAGGTTCTGGCCTGCCATGATCTCTCTAGTTCCCATCATTCAATACTTTAGCTCTTCCTTCCGGCAATATCACCTGCAAATTGGTACCATGTCATCGATGCTCTGATCCCTGTCAGTGATCAGAAGTACAAGCAGCCAAGCTCTGGACTTGGGTGCCAGGTGACTCAGAACCATTCTAGATGCCTTAAACAGGCCAACCAGCTCCAAAGCCATCTGACTGCATTCGTTTAACAGACCGTCCTCCACTTTACCCCCAATAACTGGCCACATATTGTCAAATGCTTGCTAAAACCACTGTAAACTGTATATAACCTATACCACATTGATCGCTGCCATGGGGAGGAGTTAGGGGAGGGCGGGAGGGAAAAAAAAAGGAGGCTAAAACTCATGCAGGAGTTTGGCTCAGAATTCCAGTTAAGCTCAGAGGCCTCTGCTGTGCAGCCTCCATTCTCTTCTCTTTTCCAAGATCCTTCCAAGATGCCCTACAGGATTCCCTTCAGGAATTAAATTCAACTGGATTTTCAACCAGCCAGGCCTGGTGAGCAACTCATGCAGGGCCGCTGGGCCCTCTCTTACAACACCCTTACCCCTCTGGAGTCGAGACAAGCTTTACGCCATTGCTGCAAAGACCCTGCCCCTTGGCAGAGAAAACGGAAGCAAAATCAAGAGTTAATTCTGCTTAAAGCTTGTTAATTCTCACTTAAAGTTGTCCTGAGCTTGTCTCCCCGGCCCCGCGGCTTCGGGGCTAGGGCCCCTGCGGTGCCTTGGCTCTCTTCTGCACTGCCCAGAGTCGGGGGTGAGCCTCCCTCTGTGAGGAGCCCTTCCAGCTCCTTCTCTCGGCGCCCAGAGGTCCATCTCCAGTGCAAGCCCAGCACCAGAATCTGTTCTCAGCCGCAGACTTCCCTGCCATCTCAAAGGCCACGTTCCAAGACGAAGTGGTCACCTCCTCCCAAACGTATCTCACCGCCTGCCCCCCCATAATTGGGAAGCTCCTCGTTGCTTAAGACCCTGACCCAGAAACAAGGTGCCCCTCGTCGGCACCTCTGTTTTGGAAGGTGGCATGGGATTTGCTAGGAATTTCTCTGGCTCTCCCCTGCCGTCGGTTCTGCGGACGTGCCTCCCCATCTGTCCCACCGAGCCGCTCTGGCGCGGGGTCATGCTCTTCCACCCCTGCCAGCTTTTGGCCCCGACTGTACTCAAAGCCATAGGGTCCCATCCGACCAGGCTCCATAACGACGAGGTTGGCAAAGAGGGACGGCTCTCAGGTCTGGGAGGGGCTGCCACCATCACTCTGACTATTTGCTGGTATGTGCCCTGGGGAGCAGCACCTTCAGGCAGGGGGCGTTTCCTCACTGGCAAGTTCTCTGGGATGACATCAGAGCCCCCTCCCCAGCGCCCGCCACCTCAGTCTTGTCTTTGAAGGTCTGAAGGTGTTTGTTGGTTGATGCAGTTATTGGGGCGGAACTCATCTTCCATCTGTTAACCCCCGTCTACTTCCAAACAGCCCGTTCCTTTAGGGGGTTGCATCATCCTGCAAGTCAGCAGGTTCAGCATCCTGGGGACCCCCCTAACCCCACCCTGTGCCCCCAACCCCAATTCCTGTGGGCTCTCCTCCCGGCCGGGCTCTGCTCACGGCTGCCATTCCCCAGCACCCCCAGGCCGGCCCTGGCCCTCCGGAGCTGGCCCCTCACCCGCTTGGGGGTCCATGGGGGGGGGGGGAGACTGGGGACGTTTCCTCGGAGCAGGCCCCAGGGGGTCCTTCCTTCGGGACTAGGGGTTCACCGCCCCCTCAATCTGAGATTCCCGAGAGGCAGTGGGGGCTTTCCCCCTTTTTATCTCCAGGGCCAGTGACAGGCCCCAAGGAGCCCTTGGCGGATTTGAGGGGGAGGAGCAAAGTTTCCCCCGGGGGGGGCTGGGTGGGGGGAGGAGACAGGAGTCCCCCTCCCGGGACTGGGGGAAGGGGGGGGAGGAGGGAAAGGACACGCCCCACGAGGCCTGGGAAGCGGGGGCAGAAACAGACGGGACGGAGACCCCTCAGAGGCCTAAGGGATGGGGAAAGGAGGAGGAGCACCGCGGGGCCTGGGGGCCACAAGCCATTCACACACGGCCCGGGAGAGGAAACGAGGCTCCGCCCCCCCTCACCGCCCCTCAGGCCCCGGACCCCCTCCCCCCCCTTCTCCCCCTCCCCCCCCAGCGCCCCTCGGGCCCCGGGCCTCCTCTCGGGCCTCGGCGGCGGCGGCGCCTCACCTTGAATCGGGGCCCCAATCTCCGCCAGCTTGGTCTGCAGCTCGGACGTGCCCCAGGCGCCGTAGGGGGCCGGCGGCGGAGGCGGCGGCGGGGGGGGCGGCGGCGGCGGCGGCAGCTGAAGCTCCCCTTTAGGTGGCTCGGGATGTTCCGCCGCCATCTTAGCGGCAAGAAGGCGCGCGACCCAGGGGACCGAGGAGCCCCGGAATACCGGAACTTCCGGCGCCGACCAATGGAAGCCGGGCCTGAGGGAAGCGGGAAGCCAATAGGAACGGGGAGGGGGCGGGCGGCTTCAGGGAGCACGTCGGGAAGCGTAGTCTAGCGTTCCCAGGAACTGCGCAAGGCGCCCGCAGAAAGGGGTCTGTCTGGCTGCTGAGCCTTCTGGGAGTTGTAGTTCGGAACCAGAGTTGGCGAGCACGGGCCTCCCTGAGCCGCTGCAGAGGAACGGCCCCGCTCCCCCATGGGAAATGTAGTTCCGTCCCCGGGAGCGACTGTGGTCCCGCTGCGCTTGGAGGCCGGAGGGAGCAGAGAGCGCTGCTCCCCCGGGGGGGCCCCGTGAGCAGCCGGCGTGGCGGGGAGCGCTGGAATCTCCAGCCGTGGCTCTGGGCAAGACCGGAGCTTTCTCTGGAGAAGCGGGGGACTGGGGCTGGCAGGACCACGGATGCTGCAAGAGGTGGGAGGGGCCGAACCGCAGGTCGCCTAAGCGAGGAATCGTCCGCCCCCGATTCACAGGCTCACCCCACCTGGCGCAGGGCGCACGGCTTTCTGGCGGGCCCGGGCCCGAGCTCCCGCAATGAGCCGGGGGACGGTGGGCCCTCTCAGGAGAAAGGAGCCTCCCAGGGTGCTGGTGCGCGTGCGCGTCAGCCGGCTTAGCGGTGAGCGCAGCGTGGGGCACGTTCTGCGAGGCAGCCCTGGAAACCGACACGGGTCCCCGGAGCTCGTGACCGGATACTGTAACTGCGGCGGCGTCGCTACAAGGTGGCCACAAGGTAGCTGCAAAAGGCATTTGGTTAGAGCAAGGAGTTCTGCAGGGCCGGTTTGTCCCCGTCTCCCCCCGCCCATGGAAGGAGATAGCCCCCCCCCCCCAGGAGGAGCTAGGCCCGCCCCATGGAAGGAGCTAGCCCCGCCCCATGGAAGGAGAGCTCCGCCCACAGAAGGAGGTAGCCCCGCCCCACGGAAGGAGATAGCCCCCCCCAAGGAGCTAGCCCCGCCCCATGGAAGGAGATAGCCCCGCCCCATGGAAGGATAGCCCCGCCCCACAGAAGGAGGTAGCCCCGCCCCACGGAAGGAGAGCTCCGCCCACAGAAGGAGGTAGCCCCGCCCCACAGAAGGAGGTAGCCCCGCCCCACGGAAGGAGATAGCCCCCCCCAAGGAGCTAGCCCCGCCCCATGGAAGGATAGCCCCGCCCCACAGAAGGAGATAGCCCCGCCCCATGGAAGGAAGTAGCCCCGCCCCATTGAAGGAGATAGCCCTGCCCCACAGAAGGAGGTAGCCCCGCCCCATGGAAGGAAATAGCCCCCCATGGAAGGAGATAGCCCCGCCCCATGGAAGGAGATAGCCCCGCCCCATGGAAGGAGATAGCCCCTCCCCCATAGAAGAAGGTAGCCCCCAGAAGGAGGTAGCGGTCCTCCGGGGGAACCACTTAGATACTGGGGTGCAGCCAGGGACAGTATTTTGCTGGGATCCTTTCACCTCCTCACGTGTAATCCCCTCCGTTGATAGATGAAGACGCGAAGGTTCAGTGTCAGGGTTAGACACTCACTGAGCGAGTCACTGCACCTGGGTTTGCCTCAATCTCCTATTCCGTATGTGAGCAATAAGGGCCGCTGCCTGGCAGGGCAGCTGTGAGGCTGGAGAGAGATCACAGAAAGTGCTGAGCGCCATGGCTGCCCCCACTAGGTGCACCTGCGGTCTGACGCTAGTAAGGTGCGTCTAGACCATTAGAGGAGTTAATCATTCCGCAGCTGGTGGCGCAGTGGGGAGAGCCCCAGCCCTGAAGCCAGGAGGGCCCGAGCTCAAATCCGGCCTCAGACATTCCTGGCTGTGTGACCCTGAGCAAGTCACTTAGCCCCAACTGCCTCAGCAGAAAAAAACAAAACCAAAAATTTAAAAAAATCAATCAATCCAGTACTTAGCTCAGGACGCAGCGCAAAGTAGGTGCTTGATAAATGCCGACTGATCGTTACTAGTTGCAGGGAGTGTCATCTGCACCCCTGCTCTATTAGTCACTCACAGATATGCTTGGGGCAAGAAATATTTATTTCAAAAGGTATAATGTTCACTCATCTCCCTGGGGAGGGGAGGCTATTTGGGTGCAAAGCCCCGTCCCAAGTTCAAGTTCACTGCAGGGCTTCCGTGCCCCCCACTCACCTGCAAACCTGACTCTGTCACCATGTTGAACACCCCTGAGTTACCTTTGGCCACAGAGGCTGAGGAGGACAAACCACTCGACAGAAACCACCATCCCCAGGCCTTTGCTTCAAGGCAGGGTTGGAGGGTGGTTATGGGTAAAAGAAGGCATGAGAAGGAGAGGCTGCCCTCTCACGGGCTCCAGTTTCAGGCTCCTTTCAAGAGCATCTCCGTTAGTTGAATTGGGCAGGTGGAGATTATTCCCAGTTATGGAAGGAAAGGAGGGGGGTGGGAAGAAGGAAGGAAGGAAGGAAGGAAAAAAAGGAAGGAAGAAGGGGGAAGGAAGGAAGGGAAAAGGAAAGGAGGGAGAGAAGGAAGGAAAGAGGGAAGGGAGGGAGGAGGAAGGAAAGACAGATAAAGGAAGAGGAAAACAGGAGGGAGGGAGGAGGGAGAAGGGAGGGAGCTGCCTTCCCATGCTCAGGTAGGACTTTGGGGCCCACCACTTCTGCTTGGGCGCTCTCGTGACTAAATGAGCGCCCATAGATGACCTGCTTTTCCAACCTCAGAATGCCCCAGAAATGTCACTTCTTAGCAAACAGATAAGGAAACTGAGGCCAGGAAGGAGCAGCGGCTTCCCCCAGCCCACATGGGCAGCGGTGTCTGCACGGGCAGCCACGGGTCCAGCTTCCCAACCCCTCTCGGTGGGAGGTCCCTGGAGAGATGCCAAGGGAGGCAGGGAGGCGGCAAGTGCTGATTCAGTGATGGTCTGTGGGGAGCTGTCTGAGCCCGCCCGCTCTTCCTGGGCCAGACACATTCAAGAGCTGAAAGGAGATAGGGCCGAAGCCAGACCCTCCAGGGAGGGAAGTGAGGAGCAGACTTGAGACTGGCTCTGTTCTGGCCCGACCCCCCACAGAGCCAGCTCCAGCGCATGCCCTCCTAGCCCCACCCAGGCCTCGCCCGAGATGGCCTCCAAACAATGCCCCTTCTCTTCTCCTCCCGGGCCCTGCCTGGCTCTGCCCTGGGCCTGCACGTAGCAGCCGCTGCCGTATCTAGGTGAGATCAGTGAGACCTGGAAGAGACCTCAGGCACAGTCTAGCCCAAGCCCCTCACTTTTACAGATGGGGAAACTGAGGTCAGAGAAGTGAGGTTACCGGCCACGGTTCTCCCCGCAGAACGTGCAGACGTAGCAGGGGCCAGAACCCAGCCCCGAGGCTCTCGCTACTACGCGGGACTCAGTGTGAGTGCGCTGAGGGGGTCCCCTCGGTCCCAGTGGCGTTTCTCTTTATGACCCAGCACATGCCTACCTCCAACCCCCTCCAAAGACTGCTCATGAGGCGCGGTCGCCTCCAGCTGCTTCCCTCCCGGCCAGGCCTTGAATGCCAGGGCAACGGGAAGGGCGCTGAGTGTGCAGGACCAGCTGACCGCTGAGACGTCCAACGCTAAATCCCATGCTCTCATCCCCCAGCTAGGGCTTTCTCCTGGGCGGGGGAAGGGGGGGCCATTCTCAGGGCTGAAATTTCAAAAGCTGGGAGGGGGAGGCAGAAAGGGGAGAAGCCAGACCTGAGGGAGACAGGCAGGGAGTCGCCGCCTGCGGCTCTCCCTTGTTATCAAGGTGAGCTCAGGCCTAACCGGTTCCTTTCTTGAAGATCTGTCCCCGCTCCCGGTAATCTAAGCCTCCCTGGCAGTCCAGATAGTAGGAGCAAAATATCCAGCCTCGGGCCGGAGAAACTGAGGCCTGGAAATAGAGTAAGGATCGGGGGAGGGAAAGAGCTGCCAGAGCCTGAGATATGAAGGGAACCCAAGAACTCCACACCATTCTCTTCCCCGCTAACTCCTCCGTGATCCCAGAGTCCTCATGAAATGACACCATTGACTTGGCGCCTCTGCGGGCATGGCCCAGATCCCTCCCATCTCAGGCCCTCGGGAGATTAAACTCTGTGCCCGGCCTCTCATTCCAGGCTCTCTGCCCGGACTAGGCAGGACAGAAAGACTGAAAAAGATGGGGATGGTGCCAGCCCTTCGAGGGCAATGAAGGGCAGCTGTCCCCAACTTTGGGTCAACAGCTCTAGGGGAGGGTGAGACTGATCCCAAAGACCACAACCGAGGCCTCCCAGCCCCTAAGCCCGGGACTCGAGCATCTTAGCTCTAAAGAGCCAAGGCGAGGATCCAGGACTGGGATCGAGCAAGGCCTCACTTCTGGAAGCCATGCTCAAGCTCCATTGGAGAAAGAGGAAGAGGAGAAGCCTGGGATTGGAGACAAGGATTGCTGGGAACGAACCGACGGAGTCGGAGTTTTCTGTGACATCTAGAATGGGCGCAGAGCACCTGACACCGTTCTGAGCAGGACAAAGTGAGCTGAGGATGCCTGAATTGGCCAGAGCTGTTTCCTAGCTGTGTGACCATGAGTCTCCTTGCCTTTTTTTTTTTCCCCAAGGTAATGAGATCAAGTTACTTGTCCAAAGTCACCACTCCTAAGTGTCAAGGGCCTATGGGGTAGGATTTTGAGCTCAGATCCAGGGCTGGGGTTCTAATCCATTGTACCCCCTAACTGCCCCAACCATGAGCCTCTAGCAGCCTCAGTCACCTCCTCTGTAAAATGGGCATAATCGGAACCAGAGTGTGACAAAAATGCTCTGTTCAAACATAGGATGTTGAGGGCAAAAATGGCAATGGTGGGGCCGCCCATCCCAACCCTTCTCACCATGTCCAAGCCCACACCAGAAACATACCCCAGAGAACCTCAACCAGGGCCCGCTCTCCTGCTGGGTAACTGCCTGCCCCAAAACAGGAAAGCTTGCTCTGTGCTTCCTCCTATTCCCACCAACTATAGCCCTTTTCCTCCTTCTCACTTCCCTGGGCTCCATTTCAAGAACCTTGAAAACTCTAGTCATTACTCCCGACTGGGTATCAAGTAATCCACACGTGCTTATCTTCCAAACTCTTTTTATTTCAGCCGTTTCCCAATTACATTAAAACATTTTAACAATCATTTAAAATGTTGGGTTCCAAATTCTCTTTCCTGTCCCCCCCACCCCTCGAGAAGTCGTCATTCAAAACGTTTTCATATTCGTCTTGCTGCACAAAAAAACACACAAAAATAAGAGAAAATTCGACTTCAATTTTCACTCAAGTCTATTTTTTCTCTGGGGGACAAAGCATTTTCATCACGGGCCTTTGGAACCGTCTTAGATCACTGATTGACCCGAGTAACTAAGTGTTTCAGAATTGAGCAACTAAGGTTGCTTTACTATGTACACGGTTCTCCTTGTTCTGCTCACTTCACTCAGCATCAGTTCATGTAAGTCCGTCTTATAGCGCAACAGTATCCCATCACAATCATGGACCACAGCCCACCCATTTGGGGGATGACTGAACATGAGTTGTGTGACCCTCGCCAAGTCACTTAAACCGTGTGCCTCGGTTTCCTCATTTGTAAAATGGAGTTCCTAACACCTAATTTAGAGAATTATAAAGATCAGAGAAGTTAATGGAAAACGCTTTGCAAACCTAAATTGGCCTAGAAATATTAGCTACTAACACAGACCGAGCAGCTAAGTGACGTCACAGTGGAGGCCCTGTCCAGGAGGACAATTTCCTATTCAAATCTCGGCCTTAGATACTTCCTAGCTAGGTGACCCTGGGCAAGTCACCTCACTCTTTGCCTCAGTTCACCTGTAAAATGAGCTGAAAATGGCAAACCCCTACAGGGTCTTTCTCAAGAAAACCCCAAATGGGGCCATGAAGAGTTGTGCAGGACTCAAAAGTGAACCATCGCCACTGTAGACATCCCACTCCAGACAGTTGGGGTCATTAACATTTCTGGGCTTTTTATACCCACCCCTCTTAGGAACTTCCTGGATCCGTGCCACAACCCCTTGATAAGGGAGTCCAGGACAGAGACACGAGGCGTCCCCCACTATGAGGGAGGCTGATACACATTCTCAAAAGGTTTACCTCTTTATCAGAGACTAGAAAAAGGAAAAAGGAAATTGGGAATGTTAAGAGGCTTTGGGGGCATAAAGTTCCTGAGAAACGGTCTCTCTCCCGAAAGGGTAAATTGAGGCTCTTGGCCGAAAGGGCCCGAGGTGAGAGGTTAGCTGGGACAGGACTCTGAGGGATGAGACAGGCAATAGGAAGGAGTGAAAGGGCTCCCTGATGCCATTAGGTAAAGACTTGTAGAAGAGTGGAAGGAAGGCAGGCAGGCGGCCCTGGACCTTTCTGGGTAAGGCTACCAGGCCATCCCAGTGGGAGTGTGAACCTGCCTAGTAGAAGCTGCAAGTGAGCCTATAGTGAGGGGAGGGGAAATGGGGAGGGAACCTCAGGTGGGTTGGATGATGTGACCTTACTAAGACCCTTCCCCTGGACAGGCCAAAGTCCTTTTCTCTAACCAAGTGCTAAGCTAGATCACTTCTAAAGCCAACTCGTTGTATTCCCTGTATCGTTAGCCCCTTCCAGCTCTGACGTTCCCTGTTCTAGGCCCCTCCCAGTTTGAGAGCCTACACTGAGACTCTGGTGCTTGTCTCCATCGACAGTGAGACAAAGGCTGAACCACAGCAGCTCTGGGGTTCCTCTCGGACTTGCCCCTCTCAGGGTCCGACGGCCACCCCCTTCTCCCAATAGAACCCAGTTCATTTTGTCACTTTCCCCTTTAGCCAGGACTCCCAGGCTCCAGCCTGGCTCCGTTTAGTCCCTTCTTCCCAGAGCAGGCCCCTTCCTGCGCGTCTCCATGCCCGCTGCCTCCAGCCCGTCTCCTCCATGCCGGCTGCCTGGCCTGCCCCTCTGGGGCTTGGCTGGTGGGGTTGCACTTGGCCTCTCCAGCTTCATTTGCCATGACTTCCGGCCGGTCCATCGTTTGGTGCCTGCTATGCAGCAGGCGGGTACCAGGGGGCGCATTGGGCAGTAAGCACTGAGTATCAGCAGAAGATGAGTTTTCTCCAGTTCAAATCTGAACTCCCCGGACAAGGAGCTCAATCTTCTTCCTCAGAAGCACAGTGAGCTGCAGAAGAAAATGACCAGCCAGGACCTTTGCCAAGAAAACTCCAGAGGGTCGGGAAGCGTCGAGCATGGCGGAACATGTGCCAAGCCCAAAAGGTCAAACCCAGTCTCCCCCTCCCCCTTCGAGGAGCTCGATCTGGTGGGGGAAACGATAAGCAAATGTACAACTCACCTACGGGACCCGTGGCAAAGAACTAAGGGAAAACACACATTCAGGGGTTGGGGAAGCAGAGGAGGGAAGGCCTTTGAGGCTGGGGAGGCAGCCACAGAGAAGGCCCCAGGCTGACACAAGAGGGGCTTGTGGACCAGTGCCCCGGCCGACTCTGGGCCTTTCCTCACGGACCCCCAGCAGAGCTCCCTTCACCCCATGTTCCCATCAAGATCTCAAGGCCCCGCTTTTAAATGGCTCTTTCCATGCACCCTTTGCTGCCGCTGGCGCTTCTCCCAGCAGGCTGCCGGGCTGTCCTCCACACCACCTCCTCCTGTCTTGCACAAGGCCATTTGTGGGCATGTCGGGACCCACCCGAGTTTCTAGGGGTTGCAGAAGCTCCCCTTCCTCATCATGAGGCTCCGTGGGCACAGGGCATTGGTGCCTCCTCAGGAGTCCAGCCCAGGGGGGCCCCTGTTAGGCAGTCACTATCCTGCGAGCCAAGCTCTGACATTTTCCGGTGGAGGCTGGGAGGACCCTCAGCTACGCCATTCTAGGTTCTGGGTTCCAGTCACTCGGGAAAACCGAGTGCGCCGAAGGTCCCGCTCAGTCTGGGTCTCGTAAAGCTCCCTGGCCAGCCCGGGTTCTGAGTCCTGGGGCTTTGGGGCTCTGGCTCGGAAGTTCTGCGCGGTCCGCTCCAGCTCCGCTCCCGATGGGCTGAGGTCGGGCTCGTTCGAGGCTGCTCCGAGGTCCTTGCCAGCGCTGCCATTCTCTGGGCTAGTTCAGCTCTGAAATTCTAGGACATCGCCTTGACAGCGTTTGCCTGCCCCCCTCCCCCTCCTCCTTTCATCCTCCTGCCTCCCCTTCTCCAGTGTCCTCTCCTCTCTCCCTCCTCCCTTCCCTCTTCTGGGTCCCCACTCCCCTTCTCCTCCCTCCCTCCCTCTTCTCGGCCCCGCCTGCTGAGTGTGATGGGGAGAGGGGCGGGAGAGCAGAAGCCTCGCCACCTGATCCGGCGGAGCCGAGCCAGCGGAGCCGGAACTCCGAGCCCGGGGCAGCCAGAGCCGAGGTGTGGGGAGGCCCGGGGGGATCCGCCTCCGCCGGCGAAGCAGCCCCGGCCGCGCTCTGGGATCCCCACTCTCCCCGCCTCCCCGGCCACGGACCTTTCCCAAGTCCGGAGCAACCGGCCCGGGGGCCCGATGGAGGCGCGGGACTAGCGACCCCAGAGCCCCCGGGAAGCGGGGAGCGGCGAGGAAGCGGCCAGAAGCGTGAGCGGTGGGAGCCCCAGCGTCGTGAGTACCGACTGCAGCAGCAGCTCTGCTGGGGGCGGCCGGGGAGGGCAGAAGGCTGAGAGAGGAGACGTCCCAGAGATGGGGAAGAAATGAAGGGCTCTCCCTGACGTGGGGGGCGGGGGGGCGCTGGGCTCACGGGGAAAGGACCGGGAACGGGGGAAGGGAAGGACAAATGGGGGAAAATTGGCCCGGGGCCTGAACGGAGCAAGCTCAAGGAAATCTAGAGAGGTGGGAATGGAACACAGAGAATGGGAACGGAGAGGAAAATATGGAGGCAAGATTTGGGAGGACATGGGGTGGGGGCTGGGGAGAGGGGTCGAGGAAGACCCTGGGAAGGGGGAACTGACAGAGCAGACGCTGGAGATGTGCTCCTCTGGCTCCTCCATTTGTAAGGTCCACTTGACCCTGTCTCCCAGCAGCCCTTGAGCTAGCACTGCCCCTCTCCACTCTGAAATTCACACCTTCAGGTGCCCCTGACCGGTTTGTTTATAGCTCCCTTTCAGGTCAGTTCCTCCTCCTCCTCCTTCAGACACCAGACCAGCTCCCCGGACCTCAGTTTCTCCTTTTCACCTCACGAGGTGAAGCTGATGGTCTCTTAGCTCCTCCCCGATCTGTGTTCTGGGTTGTCAGGGCCCTCCCAGGGCTGACATTCTGGGTTCTCTGTTCTAAGGTCTTTCTGGGTCTGCGCTCCGACTGTCTGATCTCATCAGCATCTCCTCATTTTTAGATTCCCGGGGGGGCCGGGAGGAGGGGGCAGTGCTCAGCAGGGAGAGGGGAGGGGGAGGCGGCGCATGTGTCAAACAATGACTTTCGCCAAGCTCCGGTCCCCGTTCCATTTTGGTGTCTGTTCTCTGGAGACAGAAAAGCAATTTGTGAAATCGAGCACTGAGCTGAGGTGAAACATCATTACTAAAATTAGTCCCCGCACTCTAATTAATCCGGGAGCCCGGAACCCAGGCTGGGTTACTGCAAAATGAGCTGGCCCTTTCTGAGGGGCCCCGGATCTGGTGCAGCAGGAGTCCTGACCCCCGTCCCACCCTCCATTTCTGTCCCTCAGCCATGGGGACTCCAAAGAGCCGTCAGGAAACGGGACAGAGGACCAGATGGAGTCAGAAGGCCAAGGCTTGTCTCTGGGCCTAGCTCCTGCATAGAGAGCCTCAGTTTCTCCCCTTAGATGGATAACATGGGGCTCTACAGTCTCTTATATCCCATGATCCTAAATCAGTCCTCAATTCTCCTCAAACTCCCCATTCCCTCCCCCCACCTGTTCTGCGCTCTGCCCAGGTCCAGGGAAGGAGGGAATGTTGACGTGGTCTTACTATGGCCAGACTCTCCTGCACTTCCAAGCTCCCTAGGCCAGCCCAGCACTAGTCGTCCCAGTGCTTGCTAGGGAGACTGCTGGCGAGGAGGAAGAGGGCGCTGGAAGAGGGAACCTTGGGAAAACCAGCCGGGCAGGACCAAGGCAGGAACAGCATCAATCTAAGATCCCCGACTTCCATCTCATCCCTACAGTGGGAACCCCTGGGTTCTGAGCTTCCCCATCAGCCACCTCCTCTGTTCCCCAACAACGGCAAGGGTATATCCCAAGGAATAAGGATCTAGGCTCCTGGGCCAGGGAAGGGAAATCCCAAGGGAGTGAAGTCTTGCAGCCCCTAAGCAAAGGCAGTCTGGTGGGCCTGGAAAGGCAGGTGGGAAGAGAGGTCAGAGGTCTGTATCCTGAAGACAGGCAGGGACTCCTGGCTTGTTCCTGGAGCCAGCCAGGCCTCCCAGGGGAGGAAGTTCAAGGTGCTTTCTTCTGTTTCAACACTGCCTGTCCTCTCCCCCAGGCTCCAGGGGGATTAAATCTGTCTGCAGGTCAGAGGGAATGGGGGGAGGGGGGGCTGGAGCCAGGAATCTGGTGGAAAGGTGCAGAACCAGGACATCTCTTTCCCAATTGGAACGAGTTTACCTTTAATCCCGGATTAATACTCTGAGAAGGCAGGGTGAGGGAGAAGGCCCATGGCTAGGGAAAGGGAAGGTCCTTTTCTGCTCTCGGGGCCAGCCATCCTCATGCCAAGTTGTCTCCATGATGGCCACAGCCCATGAGGCCCACCTCCCCCTAACAGCTTACTCGGGAAGAGGTGGCATTTAGGGGCCAGATGCTCGTGGCCTCCGAGGGACTGACCAGGGCCCAGAACCCGATGATCCCCCAGGTGGAGGGTCCCTTCCCCCTGCTCAGGCCGGGGAGCTCCCCTGAACAAAGCTGACTTTCCATCTGCCCTGGCCGGGAGCCCGCCTGCTCTTGAGCCAATGCCAGGGCCAAGTTGTGGGAGCTCTCCCCACTCTGCCCCTGCCCTCCTCCCCTTTGAGAACAAGACCAGCTTCCACCACCATATTTGCATACTATGTTAAGGCTTATAAACCCAGCATTATCACACCCATTTTATGGATGAAGACACTGAAGGCTGCAAGGGGGAAGGGCCTTGCACCCTGCTAGGAAGCCTCCATGCCCCCCAGCCTCCTCCAGGACTCTCCTCAAGGCCTGGCACCCCTGAGGGGGCACAGCACACCCAGAGACAGGAAAACCCGAGCCAGGCAGGATGGTCACGAGCACCTGGAAGGCAGGGCTCCAAGCATGGGAGCTGCAGATGGAATGGAGGGAGAGCAGCCCCCTCCACCTTTCAGCTGTCACCAAGGGAGCTTCAGCAACAGATGAGACAGCCTGGGGTGGAGGGATGGAAGCGGGAAGGGGCTCCTCCCTCCCCTCCTAACCTAGTTCCATGGAGATGGGGCTGGGCCCCCAAAGCAGCACTGAGCTCTGGGAGTGGGCCAGAACTGAGTGGGCGAGGGAAGTGGGTGCTGCTTGGTCACAGCAACTGAGCAATCCAGGGCTTCCTTCTGAGAACCACACAGTGTCAGGCCTTGGGGTTACTGACAGCGGGATGGGCTCCAGCCCCTGCTTCCTTCAGACAGCTCTGCCCCAGAGACACAAGTCCCAGTACAAGGGAGGGAAGCAGGGGGTGATGGGAAGACAGAATTCTGAATCGATGCCCCTGTGAGTTGGGGGGAGGGGAGGAGCCACAGGGAGGTTTCCTGGAGGTGTCATGTGACAGGGCCCCAGAGAAAAGGAGGGGCTTTATCCCCAGTAAAATGGGATTTAGAGGTGGGAGGCATTTCAGCCCTGATCAGTCCTTCCTCATCTTTATACAGACAAAGAAACACGAACCCAGCCACCCAGCTAGGGAACGGCAGAGCTGGGCCTCGAATTCAGGTCCCCAGACATCAACCTGTGCCCTTTTCATGGCCGCTTCCGGCCTCCGTGAGCAGCTGGCGAGGGCTGGGGAAGGCTCTTGCAGCACTGGGCCCAACAGAAAAAGGGATTGGGAGGGGGGACGGGGCCATGGAGGTCACAGACCTAGATTTCACCTCGTGTTCCATGTGCCTGGCCCTGTGCTGGGTAATGGGGCCCAGGAGATCCCTCCCTCCAGGTAGCACAACTCCCGGGATGCCCGTCCCTTGCCCGTAAGGGCAAGTGTCGGAGAAGCTGGATAGAGGAGGGCTCAGTCCAGGGTCAGGGGGGTGGGGCGCTCAGGGGAGCTTCCAAAGGGTGCCCAGCACCGGACCTTCAGGAAGATCTTTCCAAATCGGCTGCCCCCGTCCCGCCCCCAGCACTGAGACACTGTAATTCCACCTGAGACGGGTTATCAGACACAGAAGAAAAAGCTTCTCAGTAACTGATCCCCCTAGTGCCAGAAATCCGATCCCACCCCTCCCCCCAGGAGCAGAAGGCTCTGCTTTCAGCCCAAAGTGGGGGGAAGGGGAGGAAGAGCAGGGTTTGAAGGGAAGGGACAGGTTTGGGGACGGGTCAGGGAGCAGCACGGGAGCTGGGCGGGTGAGCACCCAAGCTTGACTCTGTGCCCCGACCCTTCTGGGTCCTAGACAAACCCGCCGGTCTCTTTGCCAGCCCACAGCCCCCAGGGCCAGCATCCCCAGCCCATGGTCCCCAGGATGTCCCCGATGCCATCTACCTGAGGCCTCGATGTCCATCCCAGCAGCTTCTTCCCCAGTCAAGGCACATTTCCGTTCAGTGGGCCCCCGGGTCTCAGTCCTGGTCCTGCTGGAGCTGTAAGAGAGGGTGGGAGGAGGTCCCTAAGGCGGCTCCCTACTCCCACCTTCCTGGATTTACAAAGAGCAGGTGGGCTTCCCTGCCAACCTTCTCCCTCCATTACAGGTGCACCAGGAGAACACTGGCCCCACTCACCCCACCCCAGGCGCCCCCCTGGGCTCTGGCCCTAAGGGAGCCGATCTCAGGGGGTGGGGGTGGGGCCCGGGCCCCTCCTTTGCCACATTGTCCCCTGCCCAGAGATGCCACCGGTTCTGGCCCGGCTGCAGCAAGTGGCCAAGATGGTGATGACCAGGAAGAAGGTGGTGGTGCTGCTGCTGCTGGGGGGAACGCTGAGCCTGCTCCTCCACCAGGGATCCCAGCTCAGCTGGTAAGGAGGCCGGGGGGCAAGAGGGTTACGCGAGGACTTCCCAGCGTGGGGGCCGGGGCTCAGGCCTTCCTCTCTCAGGGCCCGGTTCTATAGCAGGAACATGCCAGGCCGAGCAACCTCCACAGCTGCCTGGGGAAGCCTTCCCTTCCCTCCTCAGTCCCTTGAGAAGCCCAGTCAAGATGACCCCTAAATTCTTCCCCCCCCCCCAATAAATAAGTCCCAGTGCTTCAGTTTCACATTATTCCATTGGATCCTCCTAAGGTGAGTAGGGCAGGAGCATTCCCATTTTACAGAGAAATGAGTCCCAGATCCAATTGTGAAAAATGACTTTCCTTCATTATTCTTCCTAAGCTCTCCAGAAGTCATTTAGATGCCCAATAAGAGCTTATTTAGAATTCGAGTCATTTTCTCATTCAGGGTCACAGTTTCCTCATCTAGAGTGCTGGTGAACACTGGGAGGGCCTTGTTCAAATATGACGCCTTGGCTTGTGGGAGGATCAGATTTGTTGTTCTGGGCTCCTGGGAGGAAACCCCCCGGAGCAATGGAGTAGAAGCTGCAAACAGTCAAATTCAGGCTGAACATTTTCCCTTAAGAGTTGCCCAGAGGCAGAAAGGGCTGCGTGCCCTCCCAGAGGGGCTGAAAGCAGAGGGCCGGATGGCTCCTGTTGGCTCTCTGCTCATGGCGCGGTCTCCCTTTTTGCACCATGAGTTAGCTGGCTTCTGGGAGGACTCCAGTCTCTAACCTTCAGGTCCTCTAACAGTGAGAGTGAGCCCAGAAAGGGGAAGCTGAGTCTGGAGCCCGTTCCCGTAGGCCGGAGGCCAACCGGCTGGAATGGGGATGACTTAACATGTTAAGGCCAAGTCCTAGGCCCTCAGGGCACTCACGAGCCACTGGCTGGACCTGAATCTAGGAGGCAGAGGGGAAGATGAGCCAGGCAGGAAGCGGGAAGTTGAGGCCCCATGGCCCACAGGTCCCCAGCCTTCCCTTAGCCAGGAGCCCTGGAAGTTCCATGAAGTGGATCCTAGAGACCAACACTACATTTGAGGGCGTTCCAAGTCAGGTAAGAGCCTCCTCCTTGCCAGCTGCCCATGTTCCAACACATCTCGTATTTTCTGGAGCAGGGAAGAGGGTTTCCAAAAAGGTCAAGGATGGAGAACTGGAAAAATACCTGTCTTGAAGGACAAAGAGCTGGATGAGAAATGAGAGAAATGGGGGGGGGGGGGGGGTGTAAGCTGAGGACAGTGGAGGAAGGAGTCTGAGCCTCCCCCAGGAGACAGGGAAATCAGCCTGCAACACAGGGGGGCTGGTGTACAAGGGGAGGAAAGTCAGACTGGATCAGCGCAGGAACCCGAGCAGCAAAGGGAGAGGCTGGGCCCTGCATGTCTGGCGTTGCACAAGGGCTAGGGCAGCAAGAGAACCTTTCCCCCTCCCCCCACCCCCACCCCGGGCCCTCAGATGACACTCAGAGCTGGCTCTAATGCATGAAACTTGGATGACCCCAAGGAGGCCCCCGTGAATGCCCCCATTGCTTTCCCATGTGAAACAGGAGTCCATCTAGAATTCCTAGTGACAGTGGAATCATGGGAAATTGGTAGAATGGGTTGCCTAGGGAAGGAAGGGGCTCACCTTCACTGGAGGTCTTCCAGCAGAGGCTGGGTGGCCACTAAGTGCATGCGGGGACTGACAGGATGGCCACAAGCGGGGCAGTCGTACCTGGGATGTCCCTCGGGAGGCAGCTCTTGCCCGTGTGATCATGGACCTGCCCCTCCTTCGCCACCCCCACCCTTCCCTTCCTCTCTGCCCCAGTTGTTCCATTGCAACATGGTGGGGTTTGGACTCGTGAGGTCCCACGAGCTGACCCCGCTGCCCACAAATCCCTTCCTTTCTTGCTTGCTCATCTGTAAAATGGATGTCACTGATGGCCTCTTGAGCTCCAGAATCCCAGGAAGCTCAAACTCAATCCTGGTGTGTCATCACCATGGCAACCTGGGGCCTCGTTTCCCCCGATGGCCTTGAAAGCCCTTCTGCCCGGAGAGCTAGGGTCAGTAGATGGGGTGGTCCCTTTCAGCCTGGACCCAGGGCAGCTGGGTGGAGCAGCGGATAGAGCGCTGCGCCCAGAGCAATGCAGGCCGGCCTCCAACTTGTGTGATTCTAGTCAGGTCCTTTAACCTGTTTCCGTCTCCTCACCTGTAAAACGGTGACAAGCGAGACACCTGCAAAGGGCTGGCACAAAACCCGGCACACAGTTAGCGCCAGGGAAATGTTAGAAATGATCAGCACTAGGACCACCTTCCCTTCCGGGACCGGTTTCCTGAACTGCAGAGAGCACAGAGTACCTGCTACGCACCTGGGCCACTAGGTGGCGCCCTAGTGCCTAGCTCGCCAGGCTGCCTGCCGGCAGTCAGCAAGAGGATGCTTCCGGCCTGTCACTTAATCCTGCTTGCCTCAGTTTCCTCCTCTGTAAAATGAGCTGGAGAAGTCTTTTTTGCCAAGAAAACCCCTAATGGGGCCACAGAGTGGGGACAATGGCACTGGGTGCTGGACATGGTACAAAGACAGGTCCCTGCCCTTTGGCCAGAGTCCAGGCCTGAAGTGGCCGGGAAAGGCCTCTGAGTGAAGCAGGCTGGGAGCCCAGTTTGGCCCCTAGGTCAGGGAGGAGGAGGTGTTTAAGGGTGATTTGGTACTTGGGACCTCAGGCTGGACCCTTCAGCCGATGGACCTCGATTTCCCTAAATTTAAGGAGAATTGGATGGTCCCCAAGGGCCATTATTGTTCAGCAGGGAACGGTAGCCGCTGCTGCAGGCCTCTAACGGCGTGGCCCAAGGCAGAGGTTTCCCTAGTCAGGTGGTCCTTGGCTGACCCCTCCCCCCCAATCTTATGGCGCCCTCAGAGTCCCTGCCCCCAACTGTCACAGGCTTCCCGGGGGCCGGGTCGGCCTATCTCCCCCTCAGATCTCACTCGAACCCAACACGCCCCACGAGGTGGGCCTCCCCTGGCCCTCGGCCCTTTCTTCCCCCGGGTCAGGAGCTCTCCCTCGCCTCATTTCCCCTCAGGCTCTGCCCCACCCCCGGTCACGAGGCTCCCCTCCCCCGGGCCTCAGCTTCCCCTCGCATCCCGCCTCCCCTCCCGCAGGTCCCCCCGGCTGCTGTTCCCGGGGCCCCCGTGCCCGGCCGGCCGCACGCGGCCCAAGCACACCGCCGTGGCCTTCGTCAAGACGCACAAGACGGCGGGCACGACAGTGCAGAACATCCTGTTCCGCTTCGCGGAGCGCCACAACGTGACGCTGGCGCTGCCGCGGCCCAGCTGCGAGCACCAGTTCTGCTACCCCCGCGACTTCTCGGCGCGCTTCGTGCACCCGGCCACGCGGCCGCCGCGCATGCTCGCCAGCCACCTGCGCTTCAACCGCGCCGAGCTGCGCCGCCTGCTGCCCAACGACACGGTCTACGTCACCATCCTGCGCGAGCCGGCCGCCATGTTCGAGTCGCTCTTTAGCTACTACAACCGTTACTGCCCGGCCTTCGTGCGCGTGCCCAACGGCTCGCTCGAGGCCTTCCTGCGCGCGCCGCGCGCCTACTACCGGCCGGACGAGCGCTACGCCATGTACGCGCACAACACGCTGGCCTACGACCTGGGCGGCGACAACGAGCGCAGCGCGCGCGACGAGCCCGACTACCTGGCGGGCCTCATCCGCGACCTCGAGGCCGCCTTCTCGCTAGTCATGATCGCCGAGTACTTCGACGAGTCGCTCGTGCTGCTGCGCCGCCTGCTGGCCTGGGACCTGGAGGACGTACTCTACGTCAAGCTCAACGTGCGCAGCGCCGCCTCGCGCCTCGCCCCGTTGCCCGAGGGCCTGGCGCGCGCCGCGCGCCGCTGGAACGGCCTCGACGCCGGCCTCTACGAGCACTTCAACGCCTCCTTCTGGCGGCGCGTGGCGCGCGCGGGCCGCGAGTGCGTGCAGCGGGAGGCGCGGGAGCTGCGCGAGGCGCGGGAGCGGCTGCTGCGCCGCTGCTTCGGGCCGCGCCCGCGCCTGCGCCCCGCGGCCGAGATCCGCAACAAGCAGCTGCAGCCCTGGCAGCCGCTGGGCAACGTGGGCATCGTGGGCTACGACCTGCCCAGCCGCCCGCCCGGGCCCGGCGGCGACGAGTGCCTCAAGCTGGCCATGCCCGAGGTGCAGTACTCGAGCTACCTGCTGCGCAAGCAGAAGCGCCGCGCCGGGGTCTGGGACCGAGAGCAGCCGCCGCCGCCGCCGCCGCCGCGGCCCATCCGAGCCCTGCCGCGGCTGGCCCGGAGGGGCTGAGCCCCGGCCCCCGGAGGAGACGCCCGGTCCCCGAGCGGACCATGCGGCCCCGGGAGAAGGGGCCGCCCCGCCCCCAAAGTGACCTCTCCGGGGAGGGGCAGCCGAGGGGGCCGGTGACCCCAAAGTGACCCCCAGCCAACCCACCTGAGGTAGCCCCGCCCCCATCTAGCCGAGAGGGCGCGACTCCCCCCGCAAATGTGCAGCGCCGCCCCAGCATGGCCAGGACAGGGTGAGCGCTGCAGGTGTGCAGCCTCTGCAGCCAGGCTGGCCAAAAAACCTCCGCGTACCGGAACTCCGGCCCGGAGAACGACTGGCCAGGAGAAGGCGGCCCTTGTCTGGAAAGGGTCATCCTCGGTCCGGCCGAGAAAGGGGGACCCCGCGCATACAACCTGCCCCCACCCAGGAGTATGCAGCCGGGGGGGGGGGGAGCTCACCCTACCCCACAGGTGTGGCGCCATCTCTAACCTAGTCAGCAGGGGGTAGCTCCTGTCTTTCCGGAAGCCCCACTCCTAGGCTGGCCAGTGGGTGCCCTGAGGCGTTGAGCCCCGCCCCCATACGGTCTGGAAGTAGTGATTTTTCTAGCTCTGGAGGTGAAGGTGCTTACCCCTCCCCCAGCTCTAACACTGCTGCCGCTAGCGAGAGAGTGCACCCCCTCCCTGCCTTCTGGTGCCCAAGCGCCCACCCCCACGCACCGCACACTCCAGCTCTGAAACTTCTCTTCCATCTAATCGAGGACGCCTGAACTCATTCAGACATAGGAAGCTCCCATAATGCAGCCGGGTAGTCCCACGTTCCCTCTCGTCTAAAGGAGATGACCCCTCTCTCCAAGCATTGCAGCTTAAAGCCCTGCTCAGAAGGAGCTGGGCCTCCTTTTCCATCCAGATGTGAAGGCCCCCACCAATCGGAGGAGGTGACATCACTTCCTCAGCCCTCATCCACGCCAGCTGTGAATCTCTTGTCATTTATCAGCGCACACACGTCCCAAGGCCCTCATTTACTCATTCTCCCCCTTCATCCCACCCTTCAGCTCTTCCCGGAGCCCAGCACAGATTGTCTTCCTGGCTCCATCTTTCCTTCAGAGCAACAGCTGCTACCACACCCAGGGACTTAATATGGATTGGGTTTTTTGGTTAATAAAATGGATTTTCTAAGGTCCGAGTCTCCTCTCCCAGGGCATTAATAACCTGAGAACCAAGGCTCCAGCTGCTGGGGAGGAGTTAGCCTTGGAGCAGGGGCGGGAGCCGTAGCAGGAGGGGGGTGGAAGGATCACCGAATCCTAGCCTCAGAACTGGAAGGAACCCGGATCGGAACAGATGAGGAGCTGGGTCCTTGCCAGGGTCACGCAGCTAGCGGAAGCTGGAGGAAGCGGAACAGTCTTCCCAAGTGGGGGGTACAACCCCCACCACACCTGACCTCCAGCTAGAACCCCAGAGGGGGAGGGATGGCAGAGGACCAACTGCAACCTGTACGTGAGAGTGCCCTGCGCCATCCCGCCTCCTCCAGCCTTTGCTTGAAAACCTCCCGCAAGAGGAAGCCCATTTCCCCTGGGACTCATCAGCGCTCCTTTGGTTGGCTTGTCTTCATGGGGGGGGAAGGCTGTCACCCAATCGCTTTTTTGCATTTATTCTGCAGATATCTAGAAGTCCCAGCGCATCACTCAGGTTCTCAGCTCCTTGAGGGCGGAGTCCTTAGTGTTCTTCCCTCCCAGCCCGGGACCGCTATCGTCATAGTGATGCTTTGTTTCTGAAATCAAAGGGGCCGAGTTTGAGCTATAGTTCTTAGCTGTGTGTCCTACACATCACCTCTAGGTGGCGCCAGAGTGCACCGAGCGCTGGGCCTGCCCAGACAGTTCAGGCGCAAAGGTCTGGCGTGTGCAGCCTTCTCTTCAGCAGATAAACAATCTCTGTTCACTACAGGTTGCCCGAGTCAGCTTTATTCCATTCCCTGTAGACCTTAAGTACACGTGGGTGAGATGGAAGGAAGGAAACAAGCATTTATTAAGCGCCTACTGTTGTGCCACCCACTGGCACTCCATTTGGGAAGCCCTGTTCTTGCCTTGCAGGAGGAGCCAGGCAACTTTATCCTCTGTCATCCAGATGTGAAGACTGTTTTTACAATTACATAATTTACAAATTTTTTTTTATAATTTTACAATTGAGGAAACCGAGTCAGACATGTTAAGTGACTTACCCAGGGTCACACAATCGGGATGTATGAGGTCAAATTTGAACTCAGATCTTTCTGTGGGCAGGTCTGCACTATAGGAAGAGTTCCTCGGATTCATGGGATGTCAGCTGCCAGAGGAGACCTTAGAAGTCACCTTGTGCCTCCCCTTTAATGTAATGATGAGAACTTATGTGTGCCTTTTAGGTTTGTGGAACAGCTGGCTTCTGTGATCCCCCTAAGAACTGCAAGTGACACAAGGAGAGATATTCTCCCCACTTCTCATAGGCGGTCCTGGGGTGTTGCAGGATTTACCTGAGCTTTCCTCCAAGTTCAAGGTGCTTTCCTATCCAATGCAACGAGCATCTGGGATTCTCCAGTGCCAGGCACTTGGGTCCTTTCCCCAATGGGGATTGCATTTACTGGGATGCATACATGAGGCGCCAACAGAGGGGGGCATCTGTGATGGAGGAGTAGAGAAAGAACACCTGCAGAAGGTGGAACCGAACAATTCCCAAGCAGTTTCTAGCCGGGCGCTGCCCTGAGCTGAACCTTCAGACAAGTGAGGGATTCTAAGGGCTGAGTTGAGGTAGGAGAGCATTCTGGGTGTGGCAAAGAGCTGTCACCGTCCCAAAGAGGAGGATATCTGCATGTCTTTCCAGAAGCCATGAGGGGCGATTAAGGTCTCTAGGTAGAGGAGTGCCAGACTCATTCTTGTGCTCTACAGAGGGGGAAACTGAGGCTGGAACTAACTAGCCACAAGTGACACAGATAGCAAATGCCAAGCCAGGGATTCAACCAGTGGCTTCCCACTCCCAATCCAAGGCCACCAGTGCACTGGGGCGGTTTACACCTCCTGCATCCTTCCCACTATGATCCGAAGCCCTCCGCACTCAGCTCCCATTCCCATGGTGCCCTATTGTGGCTCAAACACGCTCTTCCCGAGGAACCCTAAGAGCCTGTGACCCCCTGTGACATTTACCACACGAGGCTCCATGTTTCTGAGCTAAGGCAGAAAAATTAGGGGAAAGGGGACAAATATAATCATCCCCATTCACCAGTGAAGAAACTGAGCACTAGTAAAATGGGGCGTCTTACCCAGAATCCCACAGCTCGTGAGCATCATAGCCAAGCCCGGACCCCAAGACGCCCAAGCTCTGGCCCAAGGGTCACGCTGTTTGTTTCTCAGTCTGATGTCCGATCGCTCAATGTTCAGGTGAGCTATAGGGCCTACGGGGAGCTCGCTGTCACTGCCAAAGGGTCCGGCAGTTGCCGGTTTTGTCCCTCCCTGCATGTGGCTTGGAGGATGTGTGACCCTGGGCAAATCACTTAACCCCAACTGCTTCAGCAAAAAAAAACCCCAAAAAACAAAAAAAAAAAACAAAGTTGTTAGGATCAAATATGATGATGTACGAAGTGTTTGCAAAGGTGAAGGCGCCATATTAATGCCTGGCATCGTCCCCATCATCATTATTGTCCTCGTGACAAAGTGGCTTGTATAGCCTGAGGCCTGGATGGGGTGTGTATGTGCGCGCGCGTGCACGTGTGAGCACACACTAGAGCCAGAAAGGGAAATGCAAGTGATATTTTTCTCTGCCTGTGCAGACTTCCCAGAAGGAGCGGCCACTGAGGAGGAAGGCAGCACAGGGCACCTCTAGGTGGCGCCAGACTGGCACGCACGGCTCTCCCTTGCCCAAGGGTGAAGGTTGGGGCTGCCAGGAGGGACCCCCCCCCCCCCCCCCAGAGGCCGGACTGACGCAAGAGTGTGTGGTCTCCAGCCCGGCCCCGCTGTCTTGGACCTGGAACAAGCCCGCAGACTGAGGACAGCAGGGGGCAGCAGAGCCACGGGAATCTGGGAGCAGCTGCCACAATGGAGCAGGGGGAGGGCTGGGTGCCTGTGGGAAAGCTCCGAAGGTGGGGGCCGTTTGATCAGTCTCCCGGAGGGGCCGGGCTAGGCTTACTGAGTCACCTTCCTCCCCACGTTATGCCTCAGTTTCCCTGAATTACTAGGCCCCGAATAAGGTTGTTCTAGCCCCGCTCCTTTGTTCCTTGCCATTGACCTGGAGGCCCTGAAATGCCATTGAGTCATAAAACTCCTTATTGCGGTGTTTGCCAGGATAAATCCCCCTCCTTTGAGCACTGCCCTCCCGCCGCCGTCTCCGGCCCTCGCCCTTCTTGTCTTGACCCCCATCCTTTCAGGACTAAGTTATGGTCCTTCCCTGGGATTATGGCTCCACCCAGTGTTCCGGCCCCCCACTTGCCTTACTTGGCCATAAACCCCATGGAGCTAAAAAAAAAAAAACGATAAAAGGGCTCTGCCCCAAATGCTCGGGGTCTAGTGATTTGGGGACATTAAAATATTAAAACCAATCTGTCTTGCCTCGGTTTCTCAGGCATTACAATGAGCCCCAGTCCTTTCCCCATGAGGAGCTTGGTGCACAGGGCTGCAGCCCAGGCGGTCCTGTAAATCTGGGACGGGCTCACAGGCACCGGGACAGGTGGGGGCCTCCGTGGGGATGTTTTACTGATCGTCCCAGGACTTAAATATGGCCGTTCTCCAGGCTTTGTGGGCTTCAGCCCAACCTCTGTGTGCCTTCTGTGCCTAATGCTGTCAGTCTAAAAGCTCTCAGGAGGAAAGACCTATATCAAACCCAGTTAGAAGAAGCTCTCAAGTCTGGGCCCAATTACTTTGTCTGAGGAGCTCACCATCACACATGGCCCTTTACTTACATCTCATTTGATCCTTCCTTTCTATAGCCCAGAACATAGAGCACAGAAAGGCACCACTACAGCCCCTAGCATGTCTTTGGCTCCCATGTACCTACCTCATGTGATCCTCCTAACAACCCTGGGAGGTAGCTGCTATTTTTTAAACAAATTTATATATTTAAATTTTACTTATTTATTTAAAATATATTTCTTTCCCCCCATTTTACAGTCAAGGAAAGGGAAATAAACGGAAATTAGTTGACTTGTCCAGGGTCACACAGCTAGTAAGTATCTGAGGCTGGATTTGAATTCAGATCTTCTTGACACTAGGCCAGCCCTCTTCCCCTATGACCTTCCAAGGTCACGTCAAGGTTCTGCATATGATGCCTGATTTGGCTTTCACAATAGCCTTATAAGGCTTAAACTGTGGCTTGAGACTCTATATAGGAGTGACTGAACGTGGGATGGCACAGTTATGATTTGTCATCATTAACCTTTCATTTGTGTAGCTCTTTTACATATATGGGGTCTCGTAAAAATTTCTTGGGTGAAAAGGGGGGGAGAGTGGAAAAAGTTTAAGACGCCCTGTACAGAGAACTGAGGCAAGTGTCATCATTCCATTTTACAGATGAGGAAACCGAGATTCAGAAAGAGAAAGGGATTGCCTGAGATCATGAGATCTGCCTGTCAAACACAACGCCTTGCAGATGGAAGGAGACAGACTGAGAATTCACTGTCCCAGAGGGAAGCTGGCTAAACCCTGGCTCTGATTGCTAACCCTTAACTACCAATAATTAGCGCCCTAGTTTCATTTAAGCAATTAATTCCAGTTAGCATTTGTAAAGGATTGTTACTGCCAAGATGTAGCAAGAACAGAAATTACAAAGCGTTTCCCCCAATGGGTGGACCCCACTGTCCCAGCACCAGCTCAATTCCTGGAGAGAAGAGGCTTCCCCTGAAAGCGTTTTCCCTGGCCTAGATGAGAGCTGAATTGCTGTTCCTCTTCTGGGCTGCCTTCCATCTTTTCTGGGTCCCACGGATTACTTCAGACCTGGTTCCTCCCGTTTGCATCCCAACGAATCTCAGCATGGACACCAGCCCCAACTTGGGGCATTTGCTATTCTGTTCTCCCTCCGTTCACAAAGTGGTAACCCTCTCCAGTCTTCTCCCACCTACAGTGGGGGAAAGGCCAAAGGGCAGAGGGCCATCTCTTGCCACCATGTGTAGGGGTGACGACCTTTCCAGAGATCAGGATGGAAAACAAAGGACCAGGGGCCTACTTCCAGCCCAGGAGCCAATCCCCAGCCCCTCTTTTCATCATGTGGTTAATGGCTCCCAGCCAGTTTCAGAGGCCCCCTAGGACCAGGGCCCTTCCCTTGTGGGTAAATCGTGGCTTTCCCAGAGCAGGCTCCAAGGCACTCCCACGTTGGCCAAGAGCAAGCAATCAGAGCATGATTCATATTCTCTTGGGATGCAGCTCCATTGCCCAGACCCCGTTACACACTGTAATGGGCTCTCAATTAATTGTTCATGAACGGATGAATTACTAGAACGACTTAATGACTGAGTGAGTAAGTGAATGGCTGGGTTCAAGCATGTGCCAAACGATAAGATGAGCAAAGAAGGGAGAAATCAATGAGATTTCCCACTCAATCACAGCTGACGGGAGCCAGGAGCAGCCCTGGAGACCATTTAGGCCAGTCAATTGATTCTACATGTCTCATAGGATGTAGGAGCTGGATATGGCCTTGCAATCTTTGAGTCCAACTCTCTCTACAGAGAAGGGAAAGTGACCCGGTGGTCGGTGTTTGGATTGACATGGGAAGGGAGAGGAGGAAGGTATGCAGTGGGTAGAGATGGGAAATGAGCCAAGGGGCAGAAGTGACCGTGATCCTGGTGAGGTCCTGACTCAGAGAGGGGACAGGCCATAAGAGAGTCAAAATTGCCCTAGGGAGTCCCAGTAGAGCGAGTCTTTCTGAGACCCAGAGTTCCATCTGGAAAAAGTGACAGACCAGCAGCTTTGGATCCCATGGGGAAGATTTTTGGGCCGGGCCTCCCACATCAGCAGGATTGACACTGGACGTTGTCCAGGACATCGGAGATGGGCCTCTGAGCCGATGGACGTTTCAGGGCCAGGAGATGTAGACTCGAAGGTTCACCCCACCAGCTCTGCCCTGCCAACCCCGGACTGCAGGATGCTCCGAGATCCACATCTTTGGAGGTTATCCCATAACATATGGTACAGAAGTCCACTTCTCAGGGGATCTACTCCCTCAGCTCTGAAGCTAAAACCTTGGGACAAAAATGGAAGGCGTACATCAGGGGGAGAGGGCAGAAGCCCTGGCAGGGCCTGGGGCTGGCCTGGGGATGATGCCATACAAAAAACCCCCATCGAGTCCAGAGACTTGGCGTCAAATCAGAGTCGAATAATTGAAGTAGAAAGAGCTCTTTCCCTCTATGACATTCCCAACAAGTAGATTTGTGCTTTAAAATCTCCAAGGAAGAGGTGCTGGTGGTGTCCATAGAACATCCATGATGAAATGTTTTTTTCTTGGTTCAGCTGATGAATTCACAGAAGAAGAGGGACAGGCCACATGGGAACGAAGGCAAACGCAGGGCAAAGAAGCGTTGGCACTTTGTCGGCCCTTTTTGAGGGACGAAGACATTCGCCAGCATAAACTTATGGAATTCGGGGCTAGCTCGTTTCTGACCATGGATAGGCGAGCTCCGAGCAATATTTTACAAAAATAACCAGAGCAAAACCAAACCAAACCCAGTCTCCAAGGGCTAGTTGAGGCTGGAGATAGCTTTGCCCAGTAGGAGAATTTCTAGCTCATCTCTGTCTATGGTGTGACCTGTGGCAGCAGAGAAGAGAGCCACAAGAATCCACTGCTCTCTCTTTAAAACATAATTTAAATATGTTCAATATTATTGATTTGTATAATTTATATCACATCGCTGGCCATCTTGGGGAAGGAGAAGGAGAGAAAGGGAGGGAGGGAGAGAGAAAAAAAATGAGAACTCAAAATTTTAGAAAAGTGAATGTTGAAAACGATCTTTACATGTAATTATAAAAAGTAAAATACTGTTAAGTATTGGGGGGAAGTATCCTTTTAGTAAAGAATTTTCATTTTATTATTCGTTTATGATTTAACTGAAATAAATTTTATTTAGTTCAAATGGAAGAGTGCAGGTGGAGCAGCACATATTGGTAATGATAGTGACTGGTAGAACTGTATCAGCAGTGGGTCAGTAGTACCTTCTATGTGTACAAAGGATGGAGTGTGAATTTACTGCTAAACCAAAGAATAGAAGCTAATCTAGAGCAGGGAAGTATCAAGTGCTTTGTGGTTGCTCAATAAATATTTTTTCCATTTTTTTTTTATTAAGAAAGCTTTTTATTTTCAAAACACACGCGTGGATAGTTTTTCAATATTGACCCTTATGAAACCTTGTGTTCCAAATTTCCCCTTCCTCCCCCCATCCCCTCCCCTAGATGGCAAGTAATCCGATATGTGTTATACATGAAGAACCCGGTTCTCAAGAAAGATTATTCCTCTGCTGTTTGAAGGGAATGGATTTTTTTTCTCTCCCCACCCCCATAGTGTCTAATCCAGTAGCTACTTGCTGTACCCCCAGCAGGGAGCAGTCGCCATTAGTCAAAGCCTGAAGACAGAGGAGCTTTGTGAGTGGAGAGAGCATCGGCCCTGGCCAGGACTTGAACCTTAGTGAGAAATCGTACCCAAGAGCACAGCCAGCGGGGCCGCCCCACGCAGATGATCAAACTTCAAGGAGAGAAAGACAATGGGACCCTGTGGTGTTTGGGTTACCTGTGTTCCCCAAGTTCTGCTCTCTGGGTACCAGAAAACACTACGGCGCTTTTCCTATCGACACTGCCCATGTCTGTGGCAAAGCACGGCCCGGCGATCATCAGCCTTACAACATCTTAGTAAAGGCCTGTGCTCGGGCCTCCTTGTGTACTGGCTGACTATCAATGGCACCTATACCCGGGGTTGTCGTGGGGATCAAATGAAACAATTATAAAGCAGCTGGTGCAGTCCCTGGCACATGGGAAGCACCAGATAAACTTTTGGTATTATTATTATTAAATAGAAGCAGCCAGGGGTGGTTTGTAAGTCATTGTTTTAGGAGAGAGGATTCACCAAGTGATGGTCGCCATACTCCCCCCAAGGACCGAGGGGGGCGAGGTCAGAAAGGATGCCAGGGAGGGGATAAGTTTAATTAGGGGGGAGAGAAATGCAACATGTACATAAATAGATGAATATAGTGATTGCAGGAGGGAGAGATTTGTTGCAGGGGATGGGGGTGGGCACAGAGAGATCCTGAAAGGTCCTTGATAGGATATGGCCCCTGGGCTGTGAAAGAAACAGAGGATTCTAAGAGATGAAGACAAGGGGGCAGTACAGGCCCAGGGAACAACCCGGGCCCCTCACGGAGGGACAGCAGAGAGCTGGGAGGGCTGCTTAGTTGCAACAGTATGAAACATGACCAAGAAGGCAGCTGGGAGCCAGATCAAAGCGGGCATGAGATGCCATTAATAAGTGGTTCACTTTTCATCCTGGAGACAAAAGGAAACCGTGGGCCATTGGTGGCTCGGGAGCTGAGGAAAAAGCATTTAATCCTATTCACTCATTTTACAGACTTGTAGAAAGGGATAAGCCTTGCACTCCCCCTGCCCCCATTTCTGTAGTGGAGGCTGCTACGAGCACCTGGACTCTCGTGTGGGCAGCGGGCCCACATGGAGAGCGCTGACTCAGTCAGTAAGAATTCACTAAGCGTTGCCATGTTTCGGGAGAGCAGTTAGGTGGGGCCACAGCAAACAGAGCCCTGCATCTGGAGGCAGGAAAAACGGAGTTCTTCCTCAGAGGCATCCAGCCTCGGATGCTAGCCATGTGACTCTACTTCCCCAACCTTGATTATCCCCCTAACCCTCTTCTCTCCTCCTTAGTCGAAAATCTGCAAGATCTGTGATCTTTGGATAAAATGCAAACCCCACTTATTAAGGCCATTTAAAGTCCCCTTCCATCTGCCTTCTCTCTACCTCCTTCTTTTATTTTTAATTTTTTATCCTTCCTGCTTTCTTCATTCTGATCAAAAGTGGCCTCCCAGCCCTCTCCATGTCTCTTTTCTCCATCACTGAGAAAGAATTAATGCAGCCACCCAAGAAAGGAGGTCCCTCGGTCCCCTTGTTTATACCCACAATCCCTCTGTCTCCTTAAGGGAAGTAGTCCAGGAGGGGATAGTATTTTATCTATGTAATCTTTTTTCTTGTTCAAGGTTCCTTTAAATGTTACCTGGAGTCACCTTGGGGTATAAAGTCATATCTGAGGGCATGATGGAGGCTGTTCCATGCCTCTAACATCTGGTGAACTAGTAAAACTGATTTGCCATTCTCTCTCTCTTTATTAAGTCTGGTAGCTTGTCAATGCATATGCTTTATTATTATTATTATTATTATTATTTACTGAGGCAGTTGAGGTTAAGTGACTTGCCCGGGGTCACACAACTAGGAAGTGTTAAGTGTCTGAGGCCAGATTTGAACTCAGGTCCTCCAAACTTCAGGGCTGGTGCTCTACACACTGCACCACCCAGCTGCCCCAATGCATGTGCTTTATTAATCTAAGTGTGCAATAATGATTTAATAGTCCCAAAAAACCTCTGCAGGAACCAATCAGTCGATCCCTCCTGATCCCACTAAGTGGGTCTCCCTCTAGTCCTTACAATGACGCTCCTTGTGGGTCCTCTCGGAAGTGGAGGCTGCAGGTCTCCCTCTAACGTGGCGTCCAACAAGTGTCTCTCAATTACTCTACTCTCCAGGGAACATGTGATGCTTTGGGAAACACGGGGACCTATCTTCGCAAAGAGCTGCAGGCTGGTGGCTGGGACTCCAGTGCCTTGTTATGGTTCTGGCTAAGGAGGGTTACAAAAATCCAAATTTCGATTGGTGATTGATTGCCCAAGCTTATGATGAAAAGAAAACACTGAGCAAAAATAAGGTGATTATTGGCCATTGGGTGTCACGTTTAGGGTAGTTAGGTGGTGTAGTGTGTAGGACATTAGGTCTGGAGTAAGAATGACTCATCTTCTTGAATTTTCCAATCTGGCCTGACACTTTCTAGCTGTGTGACCCTGAACAAGTCACTTCACCCTGTCTGCCTCAGTTTCCTCATCTGTAAAATGAGTTGGAGAAGTAAATGGCAAAAGACTCCAAGAAAACCCCAAATGGGGTCAGACACAACTGAACAACAAAAGAGCAACGTTTGGAATGTTCGTCTGCAACTAGAATTTTACATCTTGTCAGCTTTTCCTCATGTACCTGAAATCATCTCGGGGCAGAGAATGTCAGAGAGCGTGGGGGACTCTACCATCTTCAAGAACAATGATTGGATATCATCATAAATACTAATAAATTCAATAAAATTGGTTCTGGCAGAGCTGAGCCCCCAAATGCAGAGCACAGTGATAATATTCATGTTTTCCTTCACAGTTCAAGCAGGGTGAGACTGAGCAGGTGAGACCTGAGAACAAACTCATCTCCAGTTCCTCATCTCCCACGGCCTACAGGCCATCTTAGCTACAAACAGGAACGGGGTGACTCTGTGGCTGCTTGTTGACAGATTGATTCCGAGTCACACCCTACCAGGGACTTACTACCACCCACAGATGTCCCACTTCCAAGATAAGGAATTGTGAAATCCCTTGATCTGGCTATTATCTACAATCATTCCATTTCTCCCCATGTCTCACTCCTAACACCATTCGTCACCTCTGTGATGTCTAATTCCTTCTCGGGCTTTGCTTTCCCCGACTCAGAAGCCATGGTAGCTATTTCCATACTCTTTTTTTCCTGCTGCTGACAAATAGGTCCAGATTTCTCCCGTCCGAATGGGATAAACTGAGGACCAATCATGGGGATGTACCTTGAACTATGACTCGAGACTTTGCCATAACAAGTTGAGCCACAGCTAAAAAGCTGCAGATGTTGGGTTGTCTTGGATGAACGTGTCCCCTTTGGTTTCTCAATGAGCATTTAAGGACTTTTTTTTTCAGGTGATGGCATTGGGATTTGGGTGACAGAATTCTCTCATCCCAGGATATCCACTTCCTCGTACAGCAATTCTCTAGGGAAATTTAAATTAAGAGTTTGTTATTTATTCTTTTGTTTCTAGGATAGATTTTTATGTTTAGAATATAAGCCTGGACTCCCCCAGCCAATGGGAGAAAAGATTGGGGGGTTTAGGGTCTCTTTAAGCTTGTGTTTTACAATTTGCAGTTTGTGCTTCTCTACTGACACTTTGTCTATCGGGAGTTGCCCTTTCTCCAAGATCGGAATAAATCTTTTTTATTATTATTATTATTTTTTTTTGTAGCCTGGAGATTATCTGATTTTAATTTGGGTAAATGTCACTATCCCACACACAGCCTCAGAAATCATCTCTTGAAACTATGATTCAGTCAAGTGATTCTCTAGTATCTCTCCTCCCTTTTCCAAACAAATTTCAAAAGCCGTCCACACTGGTTGTTTCCCCTTCCTTCTTTCTCTCACTCCTCAGCCCTCAGTAATTTGGCTTCTAACCTCATTGCTCAACTGATAATGCTTCCCCAGGTCCCATGGTCTGCCAACGGCCAACTCTGACGGCCTTTTCTCAATCTTGGTTTTCAGGCCCTTGTTTTTTTTTTTTTTTTATTTAGATGTCACAGTCAACATGACAATAGGCAACATTTGGGGGAGGGGACCAATTTCTATTGTTCTGAGTCATTTTTTAAATTTTATTTTTATTATTTTTCTTTTTATTTCTTTTGAATTATTTTTCTTAACAAACATTGATTTTTCCTTTCTACCATCTTGTCTTATTTACATCACTATATTCCACACCCCTGAAGTCACCCTGGGCTCTTGCTCCATCCAAGGTAGGCCCCTTTTTCTCTGTCCACTCACCTGAAGTGACTGACCCCGTGACCCACCCTTCTCCGCTGAGAAAGGATATTTGTTGTTCCACTGTGTCCAACCCTTGTGACCCCTTTTGGGGTTTTCTTGGCAAAGATACTAAACTTCTCCAGCTGAGACGAGAAACGGAGACAAACAGAATCACGCAGCTAGTACGTGTCTGAGGCTGCTTTTGAACTCGGGAAGATGAGTCTCTTGCCTCCACGTCTGGTGTTCTACTCGCCGTACCACCTGGAAAGGTTATTGCTATCTATCAAAGGGAGGAGGTCTCTTTGCTTAGGTCACAAGTGATAGTAGAGCCTCTTGAGCTGTCTGGGGAAAAAAAAAAAAGCTCCTCCCAGACACCATCTTCCTGCTGGGTGTCCCTGACCCAGGCTCTTCCTGTCTGTCTCACTAATTCATCTCCGCTTGCTCACTGGATAAACATGGCCATTATGGCGGCTCATTGTCAGAGTTCTCAGGCTGTGATCTTACTTCTTTCTCCACACCCTCCGGTGTCTGTGTCACCTTCCTCTCACCCACATACAGATGATGGAGGTGCAAATCATGAGGTCAGCGGTAACGGGGATGAGGTGCGAGAGTCGGGGTGGAGGGGTCCCCTCTGGTCGGTGCTCGTCCAATGGGAAAGAATCCGCAAACCTGAAATCTGTGCAGCAAAAGGGATTTATTGGTGCCGAGATGCCGGCCTTCTGGGAAGACAGACTTCTCAGAGGGCAAAAAGGTCCTGTTAGGGACATAGCAAAGGTTAACCCTGAGAAGAGAATATCCTCACAGAGGGCAAGAGTCCTGGCGGGCAATTTTGCCAAGAAGAAAGCTTCCCTGGCAGAGAAAATCCTATTTGGGACTTCTGCAAAGATTGGGGCTCTGAGTTGTCTTTTATTAGTCACCTGAGGTTCGGCTCTCAATTGAAAATTGAATGAGATTCCCTCAATCGTTGACAATGTCCCCGGTTAGAGCTCTAATTGGAAAGAGATCACTTCTCTTGAGAGTTTGAGCTACTGGGAGTGGTTCTGGACTAATCTTCAACTCAGTAGAGGGGGCGACCAGGCCTGAATGAGACCACTTTGCTTCCCTGGGGGGGGGGCTCTCTCCCAGGAGATGTAGCCAGTTTCAGGGCTCACCCCCATCATCCCCCCCAAAAGTCAAAGGGGACGCAATTTGCATCAGAGAGAACTCCCCACTCTATCTATCCAGCCCCAGACTCCATCCCAACCCACCAGAGCCTTGTCATTTGGAGATTTCAAATGAGATTTCCTGGCGTCAAGTCAACAACAGAACTGACGGTCACCCCCAACACCCCCTTTCTGAGCTGCCTTATTTCTGTCTGGTGTCCCCACCGCCTAATTCAAAGCTGTGATTCCACCTACTTCTGAATCCAACCAGTCAATGAGCGTCATTGATTCTAGCTCAATGGCCGCCTGTAGATTCAGGGCCTTAACCTCTCACCTGGACTATCACCGTCCCCTAACTGGCCACGTTGCTGCCTCTTCCTCCTACTAGAGTTTGAGCTCCCGGACACTTCTCTTGCTCCAGGAGACCCTCGCAGCACACTATCCCTGGAGCCTCAGCCCACGGTGTCCCAGCCCTTTTTTCCCCACCCCCGTGCCCTTACTACCACATACTATAAGCTCCTCGTGGGCAGGCGTGGATTTGCCTGCCCTTATTTCCTCAGACTTAGCCCCCAGCTTGACTGATAGAGCAAGAGGCCAGAGGCAGCATGAGCCCCACAAGGCAGACTGTGCTGCCATCTTGGCCCCAATCTTCCCTCAGCTCCCGATGGGGACGGCCTGAGCCCAGGAGCCTCCAGCCCAGGGTTCATGTCCTGGGGACATCCTGGGAAGCCAGTCCTGGGGACCCTGCAACCACAGCCACTGGAGACCCAGAAGGAGAAGTTGTGACCCCAAAGTCCCAGCCCCTGTCCGGTGGTTCAGCATCAGGAGCTGGGATGATTGACATCAGAGAATATCCCTGGTCTTCTGCTTGGCTGAGGACCATGGGACTCCTCCATCCAACTGGCAGCCGTGACCTTTCTCCCATTAGAACAGGAGCTCCTTGAGGGCAGGAACTATTTGCTGGTCTCTTTTATCCCCACCCTTTAGCATAGTGCTTCACACATAGTAAATGCTTAATGCCTACTGTTTTTCACTCATTCATTCATTCATTCATTCGATACAGTACTTAATCTAAATTGCATCAATTCATTCATTTTTTTTCTGATTTCATTTCCTCTAGCCTCTCTTCTCATTCATTTCTCACAAAAGTGGATTCTCCATCAGGCCCCAGAAACCTCCTCGGTAGATCACTTAGGCCCTCTCATAAGTACCCTCTGCCCTTGGGCCCTCTCCCTGTGATGGGAGGGTGGAGGATTCTCCCAGAGCTTCCTCTGAAGGCTCTAGGCCTGGTCATCACTTCATCTCTCCCCAGGATGTGATCCAAGCTTCCCACCCCCCCAGCTGGATACCTCCTCCCTCCAGATTCCTTGCACGTATTGTCTTTCCCCATTCGATTGAAGACTCCTTGAGGTCTGGTTTTGTGTTTTTTTGCTCATAATATTTGTATTTCCAGCATTTAACCCAGGGTTTGGTTATAGTTTCTTTCTCTCTTCAATTTAATCATTTTATTAACCATTCATAAACCAAGCCAACTGGTTATTAAAAAAGAATGGTCTTTGGCCATCTTTTTTAGATCGAAGACAAATATTTTATCAAGGGTTTCTTGGGACTTGGAGACAATGTGGGAGGGAAAAAATGGAAAAATGGATGACAAAATGACTTGACCAAAATCAAAGGGGGCATTGCCCTCTGATAAGTGCATCTTACAGATAAAAGATGAAAAGGAAAAAGTAGATGCCTCCCTTCCTCCAGATACATCTCATGCAGTCCTGTGGCTCTGGTCTGTTTGTCAGCTCAGGCTAACTGTAGAAATTTCCTACAAAACTGATCTCACAACAAACTTCCAATTTACTTTGCTAATCAACAGGTAAGTTCATGAACGTTAACTCTAACCTTATGGAATCTTTCTAGACCAGGGAATTCACAATTTTACGTATCACCAACATCCGTCACCTGCACCACCTCTCTCTGTCTACAACTGAAATCAGAAGCCGATATTATATGATGTATTCCAACATAAAAACAAATTCTTCTAAAATTGCCGCATTTATCTAAAGTTAACGAAAGGTTCTGGGATGGACACATAAATACAGCGAGTAACAATTTTAAGTAATCCCAGTTTAAAGTTTAAAATAATGCATGTGGGATTTACAATAAAACCATTTAAGTTCTTGCTCTGTTCAAATGCACACCCTTCTGAACAAATGTTACCTCTCCCACTAGTTATGTATTCCTTAACACAGGATAATTCCTTAATTATCCTCATAGCATTGAAAAATCAAAGGATCTTGAACTTAATCAGCAATATATAACTAGTATATCTTTGTCTTTATATATATATATAATATATACTGTCAGATATACTCTTTAAATTAGCTTATACAGGCTTGATATTATTTTCATCTAACATTTTCATCCGTTATATCATCTAACATGATTATAGAAATTTGGCATATACTTTCTTGACCACTGACTCTTTTTTTATAGCTTTTTATTTACAAGACATACGCATGGGTAATTTTACAGCATTGACAATTGCCAAACCTTTTGTTCCAATTTTTCCCCTCCTTCCCCCCATCCCCTCCCCCAGATGGCAGGTTGACCAATACATGTTAAATATGTTAAAATATAAATTAAATACAATATAAGTATACATGTCCAAACGGTTATTTTGCTGCACAAAAAGAATCGGACTCTGAAATAGTGCACAATTAGCCTGTGAAGGAAAACAAAAATGCAGGCAGACAAAAGTAGAGGATTTGGAAATTCTGTATAATGGTTGATAGTCATCTCCCAGAGTTCTTTTGCTGGGCGTAGCTGGTTCAGTTCATTAGTGCTCTGTTGGAACTGATTTGGTTCATTTCATTATTGAAGAGGGCCACGTCCATCAGTATTGATCCTCATATAGTATTGTTGTTGAAGTATATAATGATCTCCTGGTCCTGCTCATTTCACTCAGCATCAGTTCCTGTGAGTCTCTCCAATCTTCTGTATTTATCCTGCTGGTCATTTCTTACAGAACAATAATATTCCATAACATTCATATAACACAATTTATTCAGCCATTCTCCAGTTGATGGGCATCCATTCAGTTTCCAGTTTCTGGCCACTACAACCACAGCTGCCACAAACATTCGTGCACATACAAGTACCTTTCCCTTCTTTAGTATCTCCTTGGGATATAAGTGCAATAACAACACTGCTGGATCAAAGGGTGTGCACAGTTTGGTAGTTTTTTGAGCATAGTTCCAAATCGCTCTCCAGAATGGCTGGATCTATTCACAATTCCACCCACAATGTATCACAACGACTGACACTTCTTCCAAATTCATCCTCCACCCAGCTGCCAATATTCCTAAAACACGGTCAAACTATGGTCCTCCCCACCTCATAAAATCCCGTGCTTTTCTTTCTCTTCTAGGTTCAGATACAAACTTCTCTGTTTGCCATTGAAAGCTCTTTATTCCTTGACCCCAAATAATGTTTCTAAAGTTATTGGACATCAGTCTCCTTCCCGCAGTCACTGACCCAACCAAACTGTTATTCTCACTGTTCTTCCCATAGGACATCATCTTCCCATAGGACTCTTCCCTCAGGACACATCATCTCCCATAGGACGCCATGCTTCTGTACAGTTTGCTCCCCACACCTAGAATTTATTCCCTCTTAATCTCTGCCTCTTGGAACTATTCACTTTCTTCAAAACCGCTCAGGAGATCTCTCCTAAACTCCATGCTCAAAACAGAAATGAGTACCTCCCCTCAAAAAAAAAAAAAAAAAAAAAAAAAAAAAAAAAAACCTTTTGATTTATCAAATCTGGCTTGTACACACTTGTGTCCATGAAGAGAATGGAAACTCCTACATCCACAAGGCCCAGTGGTAGTTGGTTCTGATTCACAGTGTGTTGTCCTTGGTCAAAAAAAGGAGAGGAGTAAGGTTCCTCAACCTCATGACCTTCCAAGAGAGAAGAGACCTTCCTTCAGTGAGGTCATGGATCCTTGCCAAGTACTCCTCTGTGGTTAGAGCCCTGCAAGTTCCCTGGGGGGATGTGGGGATTGTTTCCCCCTCCTGTTCCTTTCAGGGATTGGAGGCTCCCCTTTCTCCTGGGTGTTTTAGACTTGATCCTGCCAGGAAAGGACCAGACTCTTTCACTTCTGAGGATTATACTTGGCTCTAGGATCCCAGGTCTAGTCTGGATGAGGAAGAAGAGGCTGGGAGAGCATTGTCAAGAAGATGGGGGGCGAGGGGGGGTGTAGCCTAGATTAGAATACTTTTAAGAGGTTAATTGAATAACTGGATCTAAACTGCAGTTATTGGACTTACAACTAGAAAAGCCCTTCAAGGTCAAAAAATTAAGGAAATTGTTGTAGAAGAAAAGTTGGAAAAAGAAATGAGAGTGATGTGAGAAAATTATGAAAAGAGAATTGACAGTTTGGTTTTTTAAAAGACACAAAAATACTGAAGAAAATCACATCTTAAAAATAGAATTGAATTAATGGTAAAAGAGGCTCAAAAATTCAATGAAGAAAAAAAGAAATGCAAATTAAGACAACTCTGAGATACCACTACGTACCTCTCAGATTGGCTAAAATGACAGGAAAAGAAAATGACAAATGTTGGGGGCCATGTGGGAAAACTGATACATTGTTGGTGGAACTGTGCATGGATCCAGCCATTCTGGAGAGCGATTTGGAACTATGCTCAAAGAGTTATCAAACTGTGCAGGCCCTTTGACCCAGCAGTGTTTCTATTGGGCTTATTATATGCCAAAGAGATCTTAAAGGAGGGAAAGGGACCCACCGTGTACAAAAATGTTTGTGGTGGACCTCTTTTTAGTGGCCAGAAACTGGAAACTGAGTGGATGCCCATGAGTTGGAGAATGGCTGGGTAAATTGTGGTATATGAATGTTAGGGAGTATTATTGTTCTTTAAGAAATGAGCAGCAAGAGGATTTCAGAGAGTCCTGGAGAGACTTACACGAACTGATGCTAAGTGAGAAGAGCAGAACCAGATCATCATACATGGCAACAGCAAGACTATACGACAATCAGTTCTGATGGACGTGGCTCTCTTCAACAGTGAGATGATTCACCAATTGTTCAGGGATGAAGAACCATCTACATCCAGAGAGAGGATCCTGGGAACCGAGTGTAAACCACAACATAGCAGTCTCACTCTTTCTGTTGTTGTTTGCTTGCATTTTGTTTCTTTCCCAGTTTTTTTTTTCCTTCTTGATCCAATTTTTCTTGTGCAGCAAGATAACTGTATAAATATGTATGCATATATTGGATTTAACATATATTTTAACATATTTAACAAGTATTGGTCTCCCTGCCATCTAGGGGAGGGGTGGGAGGAAGGAGGGGAAAATTTGAAACAGAAGGTTTTGCAAGGGTCAATGTTGAAAAATTACCCATGCATATGTTTTGTAAATAAAAAGATTTATTGAATATTGAATGAATATTGAAAATTATCTTTACATGTATTTGAAAAAATATTTAAATATTATAAAATGATTTTAGGAAAAATATTTTAAAATTATATATCACGTGAGAGGAAGAGAAAGAGTGATACCAATTTTAAAAAGAATTGTTGGACTACCTGAAATTTTTAAAAAAAAGTCTAGCTATCACTTTTCAAAGAATTGTAAAGAAAAACTGCCATGATATTGATCAAGACAGTGAAATACAAATTGAAACAATCTACCAATCATCTCCTGAAAGAGATCACAAAATGAAGATTTGAAGGAATAGCCAGATTTCAGGACTCCCCTGTCAAGAAGACAATATTGCAAGCAGCCAGAAACAATTCAAATATCATGGAGTCACAATCATGATCATATCAGATTTAGAAGTTTCCAGGTTAAAGTAGCAGAAGACTTGGAATATGATATTAGAGAAGGCAAAGGAGTTAGACAGGCAATTGAGAATAATCTACCCAACAAAACTGAGTATAATCCTTCAACAAAAAATGGATATTTGATGAAAGAGAGATCTTTGATGAAAAGCCCAAAGCTTCATAGAAAACTTGGTATTTAAACATAAGACTCACAAAAGAAACATAAAAATGTCAACATGAAAGAGAAATCAAAGGAGAGTAAATTCAAGTGTTTATATAACAATGTGGGAAGGTGATACGTGTGATAACAAAGAACTTCATCATTATTAGGGCAGTTCAAAGGAGTCTACAGAGAGAGGGGGGCATGAATGTCAATCAGCTATGTTGGGATCATCTCCCTCCCTCCCCAAGAAAATTAAGGAGTAAGGAAAAGAGAAGAGGAAAGAAAATAGTAGAACGGAGAAACGTTTCTCATATAAAAGTGGTATACAAGGAAGAGCTTTAACACTGGAGGGGGAAATAGGGATGGTATCTGGCAAGGCTTGAATCCCATTCTCACTGGAATTGTTTCAAAGAGGGAAGAATATATATACACACTCAGTTGAGTATAGAAATCTATTTTAAAGGAAATGGGAGGGGAAAGGGATAAGATAAATGGGGGAGGGGGTGATAAAAGGCACGATGGGTCAAGGAAGGCAGTAGTCAGAAGCAAAACAGACTTTTGAGGAAGGCCAGGATAAAAAGAAAGAGAAAAAGAGAAACTGAGGAAAATGGGATGGACAAAATGGAAAGCCATTCCTACAATCATGCTACTGTTGTTGCTGCTGCTGTTGTTATTATCACTGTTATTCCTGCTGCTGCTGCTGTTGCCACTGTTATCCCTGATGCTGCTGCTGCTGTTGCTACTGTTATTCCTGCTGCTGCTATAGTACCCCTGTTATTCCTGCTGCTGCTACTGTTACTACTATTATTCCTCCTGATGCACTTGGGGGCACAGCTAGTGCGAGGCCAGATTTGAACTCAGCCCTTCCCGAGTGCATCGTCATTGCTCCCCATTCCTGGAAGTCCGCAAGATTGTGGATGATGATTTGCCGGGGTTCTGGTGACCTTTGACGGCCTCTGAGATTCTAGGATTCTGTGAAAGGCACTCTAGTGGAAGGACCCAGGCCTTACATCACAGAACCGTCTCCCTGGAAACAACCGGGTCCCTCCACAGAATGTGAGACCCCACAAGTCCCTTGGATGAACTGAGGTAAGGAAAGAGTTACAGGTGGGAGGCTGGGGAGGGCAGGAAGAATGGGGTCTGGAGGACCCCAGGCCAATCATCTGTCACTCTCGTGTCAGTTCCAGGGTTCCTTTTCAAGATGAATTACTTAACCGTTCCAGAGGAGATCCGGAGGGAGGTCGATACTCCGGAGTCCCTGCCTGTGCCTGTTACTCTTGCAGCACCCTTGGCGGCTCCCTCTGCTATGTCACATAGCAGAACTATCCATATTAGGCACCCACCCCGAAGCTCCTGGAACCCAAAGAGCAAGCCCTCTCGCAGTGGCGTCCGGATTCAGCCATCCTACTCCTCCACGGGGCAAAACTGGGAACAAGATCACCACCTAAAAATGAAGAGAAGTAAGACAATCCATCTGTGGATCCCTAGGCCTGGGAAACCCCGGCTTGGACCCTCCCTGCCACCCAGGAGGACCAACTTCTGGGTCCTGCTCCCTGGAGCCCTTCGGGCACTCTGATGGAGCCAGTGGAAGTGTGCCACGGCCCCCCAATCTCTATCTCGGGCACAGTCAAGGGAATAGTAGGGTGCTGTCAAGGCCATGGCTGTCCCTGACCTCAAGAAAGAAAAGCATCGCTGCCCAGTGCTTGGCTTGGTGCCCTTGTGCCCAGTACTAACATGGCCTAAGCCCTCCCCCACCAAGTGTCTTTGGGACTGCTCTCCCGCTGTCTTCTGTCACACTCTAAAAGCCAGGCTAGGGCCGGGCAGGCAGAGGCCCCTCCCCGTCACGGCTCGTATTCCCTGTGTACAGTGAAGGGGTCGGTCTCTTCCAGATTTAAGTAGGTGAGTCTGAGAGGGAGCTGGAGGCCTCCCGACCGCATGCCCGTCTGCCTCTGACTGGGCCGGTGCCGGAGCTGCCGCCCGCTCGGTTACTACCCCAAATGCCCCCGTCGGAGCGCCCACCGGCAGGATGGGGCTCGGCACAGTCAGCGGCCAGGGCCTGACCTCCTTTTTTCCCGAACCCCCCTCTTGTAGCCAGGATACAGCGGACCCGCAAGAAGCAGATAGCCGCCGACGAGCTCCTCCACAAGTGCTGCGGGAAGGTCTTTGAAGTCTTTCTCCGCATCCAGTTCATGCTGGCCGTCCTGGTGCAGAGCCTCATCTTTGAAATCTTCATCTTCATCGTGGTCTGTTTAAACACCACTGTCCTGGTGGTCCAGACCTTTGCTGAGGTGGAGATCTGGGGAGGTGAGCGTCCTCGGGGGAGGGGAATTTGGAGGGGCCAAGAGAGACGTGACCTGATCCAGTCCGGTTCTGAAACTCCGGGAACCACCACAAGGGACCAGGGAGCCCAGTGGGACTAGGTGCTCCATCTCTGGCTTCCTGGAGAAGGAGGAAGAAGGGAGAAAGGACAGGGGAGGAAGATGAGAAGAAAGGGAAGGAGGAAGAGAAGGAGGGAATTTCAGCCCACTTATATCCTCAAAGAAAAATATAGAGACCTTTAAGTAATCCCGGAACATATGTCATTTGGAATTTAATATCCAAGAGGGGATGTAACTGCCAGAAGACCATTTGTCCTGGGAAGACAATTCCTCAGGGTCACTAGGCCAGGAGGAGGCCGGATCAGGGCAGAGGGAGGAGTGTCGACGGGGGTGAGGGAGCTGAGACCTGCACTGAAACGGAGGATCTGGCCTCCCCACAGAATGGTACTTCACAGCTTTAGACTCGATCTTCCTCTGCATCTACTTCATGGAGGCGCTCCTAAAGATCATAGTCATGGGATTAGGCTACTTTGATTCTTGGAACAGCCTAGGTGGGTGAGGGGGGAGGGTTGGATGGGGAGCACGGTTGGAGGAGGTCGGGAACAAGCAGGGGAGGAACCCGCCATGGAGTGGTGGTAGTAATGAATTGGCAGGTGCTGCAGGGAATGATCTTCCAGCTGGGGAAAGGGGCTGGAATAGAGGGGGAGCGTCCTTTTGAGAGGGGCTCCAGACTTAGGGAAAAGAGGCTCTGCTGCCTTGCCCAGGAGCTCGCTTTTCTGATGGAGACACCCAGACCAGTGGTCAGAACACTGAGCCCCAGAGTCCAGAAGACCTAGGTGCGAATTCCACCGTGGGCACTGCCTAACCCTGGGCAGCTCATTTTTCTCCTAAATCTCAGCTTCCTCACGCATATAATGCCTGTAGTAACTCTCTCCCAGGGTGTCTGGGGGGGTCTAGAACAGGGTGGGTGCTTCCCAGCCTAAGAGAGCCGGGTGACCCGCACCCCAAGGCTGGAGCTTCGCGGGGCAGGCCCTTGAGATGGGCACCGTGCCCCTGCCCCCCCAGATTTCTTCATCATGGTCATGGCCATGGTGGACTTCGTGCTCAAGCAGATCTACTTCTCCTCTGTCACGAGAATGGCCCACAGCAAGACTGTCTTCGGCATCCTCAAGATCTTCAAAAGCCTCCGAGCCCTGCGGGTCGTCATGGTGCTCCGCAGGCTCAGGTGAGGGATCCCCGCAGGCCGCTGACGGTCGGGCCAGCACCGGCTGCAGAGGGACGGGGCTTGGAGCTGGAAACTCCTGGGTTTACCCCACACCCCTCCAGGGAAGTGAACTAGATCAGTGGTTCTCACAGTGTGGTCCAGAGAATCATGGGAGGCTCTGAGACCCTCAGAGGGACTACACATTCAAAACTACCCTCAAACGCAAAAACTCTTTGGATGATCCTCGATCATTTGTGATCGCGTAAAGATGCCGAGAACCAAAGTTTGAGAGCCAGTGAACTAATAGATGATTCTAAATGACCCTTCTGGATGCGAATCCATGATCTTATTCCTGGATGAATAGCCACATTCCTCAGTTTCCCCATCTGTAAGACAAAGCGATTGGGTTACTAGAATGCTAGGTGGCTTCTCCCTGGAAATCCAGGGTCCTCTGGGTTCCAGGTCCTCAGCTCCTGTTCTAAGGTTCCTCCCAGCTTTTTCTCCTCTTCTCCTAGGTCGGCCGTTCTCCGCCCCGGGCTCTAAGGGGCAGGGTCTCCCTGCGCCGACCCCTTGTCTTTGCCCTCATGCCTTCCCTAATTCCAAGGTTCTTTGCAGCCAAGGGCCGGCCCGCAGCGCTCCCCGGGAGCCTGGCCAAGCCCTCTGACCTCGTTGTCTTCTCCTCCTGCTTTCAGCTTCCTCAACAGCCTCCAGGAGGTGACGGGGACGCTGGCCGGGTCGCTGCCGTCCATCGGGGCCATCCTCGTCCTGATGTTCACCTGCCTCTGTATCTGCCCAGGCGGAGATGGGGAGGGAGGGGAGAGCAGGGCCATGGGCGGCGGGGGGCCGGGGAGGGCAGCTGGGGCTGGGCAGGGCCGGAGGGCTGGCTGGTCAACACTGCAAGGGCCTCCGGGGCCTCCTTAGCCTCTCCAGTCTTCTTCTCGGTGATATTCCGATCCCTCTTCAACCAGTCGGACCCCAAGCGCTTCCAGAACATCTTTACCACCATCTTCACGCTTTTTACTATGCTCACTCTGGATGACTGGTCCCTCATCTACTTGTCCAGCCGGGACAAAGGTAGCGAGAAGGAGCCGGGAGGGGGGTTGGGGTCCAGCAAGGTGGGAAGTCGCACCGGTCTTGGGAGCTTTGGAGCAGGAGTGGTAACTAGGGTGGGACAATGGGGACTGTGGCCCAGAGTGCAAAGTTCACAGGGGGCTGATCCAGAAAAGTGACAGCATCCAATTAGAAAAATTAAGATGATAAACTCTTGGGGGGTAGCCCCCCCCACTTCCCATTCCCATCCTGCTCCTCTCCAGCTAGGGACATCCTTCCCATGACTTGTCTCAGGCCTCTCTGAGTACAAACTCAAGGCCCTTCCTCCCCCAGGTGCCTGGTATATCGTCCCCATCCTCATGATCTACATTATTATACAATACTTCATTTTCCTCAAGTGAGAAACCAAGCCCCCTCTCCCCTCCCCACCCCGGGGCTCCCCAGTACCCGGCCGCCTCCCCCCTCCCCCGGGATCTTCCCAACCTCCTCGTCTGGCCCTCAGGCCCGGGCCCCTCGCCTCAGACAAGCCCCAGCTCGGCCCCGACTCTAGAAGCCCACGGGGAGCCCCTGCCCCCCACGCCCTCCCTCTGCGGCCCTGCCCCCGCTCCCGGGGCCCTCACGCTCCGTGTCTTGTAGCCTGGTGATCGCGGTGCTGGTGGACAACTTCCAGATGGCCTTACTCAAGGGACTGGAAAAGGAGAAGCAGAAGGTATGGGGGTGGGGGCGGCGATCACTGTTTGTTAGGACCTACTATGTGCCAGCCACGGAGCTGAGCGGGACGCCAGCTTTCCCTGGGGCTGAGCCAGAAAGATGGCATCTATGTCCAAGAGCTCCACCCTGCTCTGTGAGCATTCTCTGCCGGCCTGGTCTCGGGCACTGGAGAGAAGGTGCCCAGGCTGCAGCCCGTGCCCCAGCGAGGGGTCAAGGAGCGTGGGGTCAAGGATCGAGGGTCCCACGGACGCCCACATCCAGGTTGTGTGGCCCGCACCCGGCATTGTAGCCCCTCTGACGAAAGCCCGTGTTCTCCTCTCATTTTTATCACAACCTCTCCCAAGTGCCCTCCGGGACAGAAACAGCCAGAGGGGCAGTTAGCCATGGATGCAACTCCCCCCAGCGGCCCCCCCCACCTGCCAGGGAGACCTCCTCCTTCCCCAGGGCCTGCTCCTGTCTCCGGGAGGGAAGAACTGACTCCTCTCCTCCAACTGGCTCCTCAGAAAGTGGCCCGGATGCACGAGCGCCTTCTGGACGAGTCGCTGACCATCCTCGAGAAAGGTATCGACGCCTCGCTGCCCGCCGGCCACGTCCCGCCTTTCCCCAGCCTCCCGGAGGGAGCCGGTGCCCGAGAGGGGCACTTCCGGGGCCCTCCCGGACCCCCTCCCATCAGCCTGGGGCCCGGCCTCCCCCCATCTTCTGGCCACTTCTCTCCACAGAACCGGAGGAGAATTTGAGCGGGATTTCTCTACAAATCAGGATCATTGAGAAAAAATACGGGGACCTGACAGAATCGTAAGGAGAAGCCCGGGGGGCCGGGCACTGGGGGCAGACAGAAGACCAGGGGTCGGTGGAGCAGGGGAAAGGAGGCAGGAGTCCACTGGGGGAAGGCTCCCGACCCCCAGAACAGAGAGCAGAAGATGTCAGAGCTGGGGGCAGTTAGAACATGGGAAATCAGAGAACAGAGTGCGAGCTGGGAGGGACCCCAGAGCCCAGAGTCTCCTGGCCGCTGCCTCATTCTGGAACAGCCGCTCAGCCGGGCCGGGAGCCTGGGCCCACATCTCATGGGCCCACCGGTTTCGGAGAAGGCTGTGGGGATGGGGCAGCTGAGGAAACCCCCTGTGGCTGCCCCTCTCGACACGCCCTGTGCCCCTGCGTGCCCCCATTCTGGGGTTCTGGTCCTCGGCCATTGGAGCAGGCTTGCTTTCCCTCTGTGGCCCTCAGTTTCCCGGTCTGTGACCTGGGAGCAATAATCCTTGCACAAGCTGCCAGAGGAAGCCCGGGGGGGTCCCCATTCTATGGGGGGGTCCCCGTTCTGAGGGCCCCCCGTGCCCCTGTCTCCCAGACAGCAGGAACAAATGTTCCACTACCTGCAGCTGATGGCGGCCGTGGAGCACCACCAGCAGGTGTTCCGCTCGCAGGCGGCCGTCATCGACGAGATCATCGACAAGGTGTTTGAGGTGAGCTGGGGACCTGGGGTGGGGGGGGCTGTTGTCCCCGGCTCGTCCCTGAGCCCCCTCGTCCTTTTTCTCAGGCCGGAGAAGAAGATTTCAAGAAGTGAATGGGGAAGTCGCCGAGTGACCGCAAGTGGATCCGGCCTTCGTGGCCTTGGGGCCGGCCGGCGGGACCGGGGCTGCCTGGGCCGCGATCCAATAGAGTCCGGAAGTCTCTTTCTAAGCTCTTGTCTCCTTCCTGGCTGCGAATCCAGTGGGCTTGTAGGAGAGACCCCCGGCCCCTCACAGCTGCCCATCCCGTTGTTCCCCCCCCCAGGGGAGCCCGGCTTGGGGGGCTTCCCCATCGGCCTGTGACCCCGGTGGCCTGTGACCCCGGTGGCCTGTGACCTGGGCAGCCCATGGCCCAGTCTCCGTCCCAGACTCCAGAGGCCAGAGACAAGAGCAGCTGGGGGAGGCCCTGGGGTGGGGGGGGAGCAGCAGGTACAGAAGCTAACTCTTAGGAGACTGGAAGGTCTGTGACTGTTTCTCATTTAAGTCTCCCTTCAATCCTGGGAAACAAGAACCCCATTTTACAGATGAGGAAACTGAGGCAGACAGGTAAAGTGACTCGGTGAGTAAGTCTGAGGCCAGCTTTGAACTTGGGCTTGCCGGCCCCCAGGGCTTGCTCTCGTCTCGCTGTCCCCACCACCAGCTGCCGGGAAGCTGTAGGAATATCCAAGGTGAAATGAGCTGCTGGGGGCGGGAGGGAGGGGCTGCCTCCGGGAGGTCTCGGGGGAGGCTGAGGGCCTCGGCTCAGCCTGGGACAGACCATCGCTACGGCCTCCAGCTGAGGATGCTCCCGGGCTCCCGGCCCAGAGGGGCAGGGCTGGGGCTGAGGCAGGCCGTCCTCCCCACGTGGTCAGCGGGCCCCAAACCCACCATGCAGGGAGCCCCCCCCCAGCCCTGGTGCTGGGCCCCAGCTCTCCCAGGCCCGGAGCCAGGGAGAGCCCTGTCCCTCAGGGTGATGGCCACGGGCCAGCATCAGCTGGGCCTGAGTCACTGTCACCAGGCCAGAGCGTTGTGCCCGATGCCCAGGGAGCAGTGACGGCGTCGGGGAGGGCCGTGCCCGGCCGCCCACAGCCAGGTGACCCGTGCCAGGTGGGGCAGTGGCCAGGGACGGCGCGGGGGGTGCTCGGGAGGAGCCTGAGGGCCGCCGCGGGCCGGGGTGGGGAGCGTGAATAAAGGGGCCAGAGCATCCGCTCGGTCGTCCCGCCGTAGACATGGGGCCTTGTCCCCCCCTGCCCCGTGAGGGGCCCGAACCACTGCTGGGGACCCAGGCTGACGGGCCTGGCGCTCAGGGTGGCTTCAATTCAGTGAGGGCTTATTAAGTGCCTGCTGTATACTGGGCCCTGCGATTAGCTCGGAGCCCTTCCAGCTCTGAGTCTCAGGGCGGCCCCGGCTCTGATGGCCGAGGGCACCGGGAGGGACAAAGGAGGAGAGAGGAAGGAGAGGGAGGAAAGGCGGACCCGGCGGAAATCGGGAAGGAAGAGGACGGTGGGCGGCCCCAGGAGGAAGTCTGGGAACCCAGCCAGGACCCATCACGGCCCCCTCCCCTGTCAGAGCTCCTGTCCGGGGTCCCCCTCCCCCACCCTGCTGCTGGGCCTAGCAGGCTCCGAGACACTCCTGGGCCAGCCAGGTCTGCCTGCACCCCCTCCCTCTGCCTCCCGTTCCTGGCGAGCCACCAGTGAGGGCCCAAGGGCGTGGGGGGGAGGGGCCGCGGGGGCTCCGGGGCCGGGGCCCTGCCAGGGTTGGAGCTTTGGGCAGCAGGGAGTCTCTGCTAGGGGGGCAGGGGCAGCCTGGCCAGGGCGGGCGTGGGCAGAGAACCCTCCCCCTCGGCGCCCGCCCGATTCCCAGCTCGGCTTTGTCCGGGCCCGAGGGCCTGCGGCGGCTTCCCAGGAACCTTTGTGTGTGTGTGCGCGTGTGTGTCCAGCTCTGCGGGCAGGTGGATTCTGGGAAAAAGGACCAGGGAATCCCCCGAGAAAGCCCTCTCTGCCCTAAAGCCCCCCCTTATAGCGGAGCTATACAAAAGCTATAGCAGAGCTTACAAAAATGAATCTGAAATCTCTCTTTTCGTGGGACTGGAAAAGTGAAGAAGGGCTGGGAGCAGCCGGAGCTGCCCCGGGGTCCCCCAGCGCCGGCGCAGGGTCGGCCCCCCCCAGCCCCAGGTCCTCCCTTGGGGCTCAGACTGAGCAGAGAAGGCCGTGGGTTTATCCGTTTATTCATTCAGCCGTGGCCGCTGTGCGATCTCCAGGGCCCAGAAGCCCCCCCCCCCAGCCTGTCCCATCTTCCTCTGCAGGTGCCCCCCTCCCCCGTGCTGGGCCAAGCCAGGGCGGCCTTAGGCGGGCAGACACGAGAACTTCTCGACCGCGGTCTCGTTTTTCCAGGGGACCTGCAGGATCTCAAAGTCGCACCGGAAATTCTGGGGGGAGAGACAGAGCCGCGGAATGGGCAGAATGGAGCGGGCCCCCCCAGGCTCCCCATAATCCTCCCCCCTTGTCTCAGGGAGGCCGGCCGGGGATGGGCAGGGGTCAGAGGCCCGGAAGGGCAGGCCCAGAGCAGGGGCCAGAACAGGAAGCCCTTTGATTATGAGCTCATCCGGGCTGGGCCCAGAGGGTTCTGGGGATGGAGGAGGCCCTGCTTCCTGGGGCAGCGCCCCCCTGAGCCCGGCAGCCACGGCCTGGGAGCCCCCAGAACGGGCGTGAAGGGATGCTGAGCCTGGTAGGGGAGCGGTCAGTGCAGTTGGGACCCTGGGTTTAGGGGTGGAAGGAAGCTTACAGGAGGGGAAACTGAGGCTGGACAGGGGAAGGGGAGAATGGCTCAGTCTCCCGGATAGGAGACGGCAGCATCAGGATCTCCTCCCCGACCCCTCTGCCCCTCCTCCCCTGCCTAGGAACCTAGGGAGGAAGGCCCCAGTCTGACAAAGGCGTCTGGTCCGATTCTTCTTGGGCGGGGAGACGTCCGGGCCAGGGCCTGTTCGCACATGTACTCACACCCACCCACATGTGCTCCCAGACATGCTCCCCACTCTCCCCGGCGGGCAGGACATCGTCCCCAGCTGGACTTAGGTGCCCGGCCTCTCTGAGGTGGATCCTGGGGTCTCAGGAGACCCCAGCTTGCAGAACTGTTGAGCTCCCCCCCCCCAGGCTTTGCTCTAGAGTCAGGGTGGGCTCAGGAGGACCCAGGCCCCTTTACGGCACTTACCTGCTGTTCGGCGGAGAACGGGCACTGGGTCAGGTTGACTCCCTCGCCGGTATCCGTGCCCTTCCGACACTCGGTGCTCCCGATCTCCATGGTCAGGTAGTACTTGACACCAGACACGAGCTAGACATGGGGGTCCCTCGGTCAGCGGGGGGGGGGGGGAGGGGGGGCCGACCAGCCCCTCCCCAGAGCCACCCATGGGGGCCTGAACCCCACCCCCACCCCTCCCGGTACCCTGTGAGCCTCTACTTGCGGCCCCCCGGGGCTGGGGAGCTCACTACCTTCCCGGGCAGCCCTTTGGTCCCTTCTAAGGACTGAAAGTTTGTCCTCCTTGGAGCCTCAAGCTTCCTCCCCCTCTAACACCGCTGCCTCCGCAGAGACGTCCGGCCTAAGGATCAGGCCCTTTCCCAGGATCCCCCTGGCCGGTCGCTCACAGGCTGCCCCCAGACAGACAGACCTCGGGGCCCAAGGGAGGTCCCCAAACCCAGCTGAGAGGCCCGGCCCCGGCACCTGCCTGCCCCACCCCCCGCCCGGCTGGATGAGGGTCAGCCTCCTGCAGCCCCAGACCCGCCTCCCGCTCCCAGCCTGAGCCCCCAGCCCCGCCTGCCCCCCCCCCACCGGCCCCTCACCTGCTTCTCGGCCTTGAGCACTTTGGTGTCCCGGAAGTAGTACATGCTGTTGCTGCCGGTGTTGAAGGTCTCCACGGCCAGCTGCGCGTACTCCCTGACCTCGGGGCTGCTGGTGGACACGGGGATGCGGGCCCCCAGCAGGTTCCCGGGCCGGGGCCCGGAGCCGCCCCCCTGGTCCCCGCGGGCCGCGGGCAGGCTCAGGGAGGCGACACACAGCACCAGCAGCGCCACCAGCATCTCGGCTCTGGGCGGGCCTCGGGAGCTGGGGAGCCGGCCGGGCCCCCCGCCTTTTACCCGCTCCGGGAGCCCCACCCCGGGCGCGGGGAGCCCCTCCCCCTCCTCCTCCAGCCACGGAGCTGCCCAACAGGTCCTGGGCCTCCTCCCTCCCCAGCCTGGGGCTGGATGGAAACTCTGCCTCCTCTTCCTCCTCCCAGAAGGCAGCACTGGGGCCCCTTCCCCTGGCCCCCCTCCCCCAGACCCCCTCCCCCAGAGCTCCTCCCCCGAGCCCCCGGAGCAGAAGGGGAGCCCCCTTTTGGGCCTCTCCCGGGCCATGTTTGAGGCGGAGGAACCCGGGAGCGGCCGTCTCGGGGCCCCCTTGGCCGCCTGAGCATCCTCAGGGCTCCCGAGAGTCGGGCACAGTGATGACTTAATGCTCGCTGCCCGACTGACTTCACAGATCCCCCAGAGGGAGGGGGGCCCCCACGTGGGGGGTGGGGGGCCCCGGCAGCGATGGCCCGCCCTGGCCCTGGTCCTCTCAGAACCGACCTTTGGCCCACATGATGGGGGAGGGGGCAGCCGCCTGTGGGTCAGAACCCCCGGGAGCCACCAAGCAGCCAGCCTCCATCAGACACTTCCTGGGCCCCCGGGGGCCGTTCTCTGGGTCCCAGCTCTGCTCCTGCCCCCCCAGCCAGGGCAGGGGCTGCTCCCAGAATCTGGAGCCCAAAGGGGGCCGAGAGATGGTTTCGGGGGCAGCCCCCTTCAGCGCCAGGTGCCCCAACTTACCCAGTGTCCCCAGTGAGGCGCGTTGATCTGGACCCGCCTGCTGGGTCTCTGTGCTAAATGACGTCCTGGGATGTCCATGTGTCCCACAGGAGACAGGAAGGACCTCACTGCTCTTAAGCCATTGCAGCCCAAAGCCCCCAGAGGGCACCCAATGACCTTGCTCCCAGTGGGAAAGCCCCAGATCTCCAAGAGAAAGCGAGGGGGGGGGAGAGGGATGTGTGGGGCTGCTACCCCCCCCACGCCCCCCGAGCTGGCTTCTTCCCTTCAGTAATCTGGGGAGAGATCCATGTCTCCCACCCTCTCTCTCAAAGCCAGATGGGGCTTGGGAAACCCAAAGGGCAGGAGAGGATTCTGGGAAAGCAGAGGACTCCCCCCTCCCCTCTCTCCCCTTCCCTCTCTCCCCTTGCATAGGGTCAGGGCACCAATCTCTGCCAATAAGGAGGAATCCCTCCCACCCAAGAGCTCCAGACCCAACCAGCAGCAGGATTTCCCAGGCCCCGGCTCGGGGCATCGCACAGGGTCAGGGTCTCCTCATTTACTCTGCTCTCCAAGCCCCTCCCTCCCAAGCCCCTTCTGCTCTTGCTCCTTCTCCCTCCCTCATCCATCAGTAGAGTCCTGGTTCCTGTGAAGGGGGTGACTCTGTCGCGGTCACCTGCACTGAAGCTTCCTTCCCCCGCCACCCCTTCTTGCTCCCCCGACCCCTGCTGACCTATCCCTTCAGCCTCTCCCGCTCCGCGCCCTCTGGAACACCTGTTTTATTAATAAACCACTTTTGAAAGAATCAGACTTGCGGTAGCCGCCCGGCCCCAAGCCCTCTTTCCCAGCTTTGTTTCCGGCTCCCCTCATGCTACGTCCGAGGATGGTCTCGCCCTTTGGGGGGGGTGCCCTTTCTGTATCCCCCTCCCCTGGCAGGGGCAGCTGGGTGGTGCAGTGGTTAGTGTCAGCTTTGGGGTCCCAAAGACTCCTCTCTGTGAATTCGAACACAGCCTCAGAGGCAGCCTGGGTGACCCTGGGCCAGTCCCTTCACCCCGTCTGCCTCAGTTTCCTCATCTGTAAAATGAGCTGGAGAAGCACAAGGCCGAGCACCCCAGTATCCCTGGCGAGAAAGTCCCCAGCGGGCTCAAAAAGGGTCAGACGTGAGTGGAAAAATGGCCCGGCCCAAAAATCACATTGCCCAGGTTGGCTGTTAGTGACAGAACCAGGACTTCCATCCCGGCTGCCTGAGTGTCCACCTGTGGGTGCCCCCCGCCCCCGTCCTGCCCTCTGGGACCTTGGAAAGGCTCGGGTCGTCTCTCTGGGCCTCAGTTTACTCATCTGTCGAGTGGTCAGCTTCTAAGGCCGCTCTCAGTCACCAGCATTACGACCTTAGGGGAAAGCCAGTCGATGGTTCTGTGGGGCAGAGGCCGGGCCGGGCCCAGGACAGACAGGAGGCGGGCGGGCGGAGACGGCTCACGTCCAGTGAGTTAATCAAACGTGCTTTGGCCGGACTTGGGCCTGCCCTGAGCCGCTCCACGAGGCCTCCTCCCTTCGTATTGACTGCAGGCGACAAGCCGAGTTCTGGCCTTGGCCGGTCCTGCTCGTGTGTGACCCTGGCCCGGTGGCTGCCCCGCTCCGTGCCTCGGTTTCCCTGTTGGTAGTGCCAAGGTCTCTAGGGTCCCTCCCAGCCCTGGCAGTCTGCGATTTCCCGGGGTGTGGGGGGCGTTCCGGGCGAGTTCCCTGCTGCCCACCCTCGGGCCTCCCTCCTCCGGCTCAGCACTGCCTGCACTCCCAGGCCCAAGGAAGGCCCTTTGCAGGCTGGGGGAGGTGGGCATGTGGAATAGAGAGAGAAGGAACGTGTGACTCTTTTTCTGTATTTTATTTGCATTGTTTCTGTGTTTCCCTCTGACCTGGATCACATGTGCAGGCCCGGATTTACTTGGGCCTCGGGCAGCTAGAAACACTTTACTGAACCTGAGCTGATGCCATTTATCGGTATTTGACATCTATCGATATCGAGCCTATGAGCTTGGCCACTGTCGGCTCGATCATGTGCAGGCGCAAGTGGGCTTGAGCCTTGGCCCCGATGTCTGAAGCTGAAGGCCCGATTTCCAGTTTCCTAGAAATCAGATTTCCCTGAAACCTTCCATTCCCATCTCTCCTGATAGCAACAGCCAATCAGATGCCTCCCCCTGCGCTTCTCAGTGCTCTTCCTTGTGATGTCATCTCTTGTCCAAGAGCTGGGCATCTTTACTACTTCTCTAGCCCTCGACTGGGAGCTTTCTCTCCCTTATCTCGAGAGGGGACGGCTCATCCTGCGGAGGTTTAATAAACGCTTTCTACTGAGTGGTCTCTGAGTAGTCATTTTGGGTAAGGGTCTTCTACCTCACATGAGGAAGGCCCTTTGCAGGCTTGGGGTACCTGGGGTCCTTTGCAGGCTGGGGATGCCCAGGGCCCTTTGCAGGCCGGGGGTGCCCGGGGTTCTTGCTTTCTTTGTTATTGTTCCATTTTATCCCCCCATTCACTCCCTGGGTCACGAATCCCCCTCCTCCTGACAGGGGTGGGGTGGGACACCAGGAGTCTGGCGGGATTCAGGGCCCAGTGACCCTCTGATTACTGTCTGCAAGGGCGGGGTCTGAGGAGACCCACAGGAAGGACATCTGAGGGGGGCTTACAAAGATGAAGGGGGACGAGACACGGGAGAACGAGCCTAGCACACAAGGCTGAGCTTCCGGACTCCTCGTGGGCCTCAGTTTTCCCATCTGTCCAAGGAGGAGTGTGTCCCTTCTGGCTCAAAGAGCCCAAATCGTGACAGAGGGCAGCCACGGACTCGGCCCCCCCAAGAGCAGGGGTTTTCTCCCACTTGCACCCCGGAAACAGCTGGCAGTCCTGGAGTTTTCTGGGCTGGGACCTCAGTTTGCTCTTCCAATGGGGAAAGAAAGGGGGCTACCTGGCCCAGCCTGGTCCCAGCCGGTCCCAGAAACACTGTGGTTCCCCAAGGCCAGCCAGGAGAGGGGAGGAGGAAGCCTTCCAAGGAACAGTGTAGCCCTGAGCTTCCCTACCCTTCAGTCAAACCCAGAGCCCTTTGCTCATTAATAAGGGACCAAAGGACACGGGTCTCAAGCAGCCGCTCTCTCATCGCTCACAGCTTGGAAAAACGGGGCCAGGGACACTTCCCCTTCTCCCCGGGGGCTGTAGGGCCGCCCGATCTCCGCTGAGCGGCCCCGGACACCTCCTGGCCGGGCAAGCTTGGACAAGGCCCTTCACCCTGCTTGCCTTGGTTTACTTCTCCATAAAATGAGCACAAGAAGGAAATGGCAAGAAAAGTCCAAATGGGTTATGGAAAGTCGGACATGAGTGAAGCTGGGCTTTATTACAGCAAGGTGGTGCTTTTGGAAAAAATTGTTTTTTCAATTAACAAGCATTTATTTTCTCTCCCTCCTACCTCCTCGTGCCCCACTAGACAAACACACACACACACACACACACACACCCATCAGAATCCTCCTGGAAAATGTGGTGCTTGCCTTGAGTCTGTTTTGTGTGTCATCCCCCTCGAGGGGCTTCCCCTGGCCTGGAGCCTGCCAGACCCCTCTTCCTGAGTTCAAATCTGGCCTCAGACACTCATTAGCTGTGGGGTCCTGGGCAAGTCATTTCACCCTGCCCGCCCCCCATTCCATAATCTGTGAAATGGGCCGCAGAGGGAAGTGGTGAACCCCAGTATCTTTGCCAAGAAAAATCCAAGGAGAGTCATGGAGAGCAGGAGCCAAGCGAGCAGCAATGACGGGGAGACAGGGGTGAAGACCCGTGAAACGCAGAGGGAAGGAGGGAGCTCCGAGCCCCTCCTTTGGGATGACGCCCCACAAAGGGCCACGATTTGCCGGGAACAAGGGTCACAGGGGAGGCCAGGGCCCTTCCCGGCCTCTGCCTCCTGACCCGTCTGACTGAGATTTCAGTTGAAGGAAAGGGCCCCTAACCCTCCATCCTCAGCACGGGACCCAGCGATCCTACTCTGGGACTTGGGGGGTCCAAGGCAGAAACAGGGACTCCCCAAATATCCTTTGCCACACTCCTAGAGGTAGAAAAGGCCCGGCTGCCTATTAATCAGTGAGCAGTGAAAAGAGCGGTGCCATCGAGGCAGGGGCCCTGATCCTGTGGGTGCAGGATCCCCAGCTGTTTGCTCAAGCCGCCCTTCCCGCCCTGGAGGCTCTGGCCCAGCCGCTCTGCACCCCATACCCGGGCTCAGTCCTCCCTCGTCCTAACCCTTAGGCCATCCCACCTTGATGCACTATCCCCTGAGCCTCCCTCCATTCTCCCCCCCCTTTTCCTGGTCTCTCTGACTACCAAGGACTGCCCTCCATTCCCCCTCCATTCCAGTCCCACTCGCCCAGTGTCCCACCCCCCACGCCCACATCGGAAACACTCCCTTTCAGCTCCCCTCCGCTGGAATTCTTGGCTTCCCGGGAGCATCCTTCAGGTGGCGGCCGCTGCCCACGGCCCCTCCCCTCCCCCCTCTGGCTTCGGCTCCCGCCTGGACATCGCTTCGGTACTTGATGAGATCTTGTCCCTGCTCTGTACTGACTGTACATCCCGGGAGACTGGAAGCCCTTTGGGAATAGGGCCGGTCAGTTCTTATTTGGGTTTTTCGTTTTACTCGCTCCACCAGCCTCTAACACTCGTGAATCTAATAAATATTTGTTGGATAAAAAGGAGTCGTGTAATGATAAATTAATGGTATAAATAAATAAATTATAAAATGATATAAATAAAGAAAACATTTATGAAATGCTTACTGTGTGCCAGACGCTGCAGCAAGTTACAAATACAAGCAAGCAAGATGGTCTCTGCCCTCGTGTAGCTTTATATATATATATATATATATATATATATATATATATATATATATATATATATTTTCCGCTGAGACAATCGGGGTTAAGTGACTTGCCCAGGGTCACACAAACTAGAAAGTGTTAAATGTCTGAGGTCAAATTTGAACTCAGGTCCTCCTGACTTCAGGGCTAGTGCTCCATCCACTGCACCCCCAGCTGCCCTATGTAGCTTATTTTCTAACAGGGCTGGCTAGAAATTTCATCTTCTATTGCAAATCATTAACACCATATGAAAGACTGCCAAAAAAAAATAATAAATTTTTAAAAAGACTGCCTCAAATCATTAGTAATAAGAGAAATGGAAATTAAACAATTTGAAAGTTTCATCAAACCACCAGAGATGGCAAAAAATGGGAAGTCGGTCTTTGAGGGCATAGAGGCAGGCGGGCACACTAATATTTTGGGACGGAATCACAATGAATAAAGCATATCTTCCAAATATACTTTTTTTTTTTTTGGTGCTTTTGCATCTCCTAAAATTCCCCCACCTGGCCAGTGTTCCCTTTCTCTGTCTCAGAAACCATCTCTAATAATTAATATCTTTCTATAAGAGGAACAGAAGGAAATTCTGCAAAAACAGTCAAGACATGGGAAAAAATTATGACCTTATCTACTGCGTTCCACACCCTTTGACCCTGCTGCCCCTCTGCAAAGGAAGAGGAGCGGAGTCTTCTCCTCGTCTCAGGGCCAACCACCCCTGCCCTTTATTCCACAACATTTCAAGTGTTTGATGGTTTCCCCAGTCTCAGGATTGTTGTGCACAGTCTTCGTGGTGCTGCTGACTTCTCTCTGTGTCAGTTCTATGCTTCTCGGTTTTGATGGTTTTTTATAGCGCGGTAATACGCCTTTGTATCCGTGGTGCCATTTTCCAAATGATGGACATCTCCTTTATTTCCAGTTCTTTGCTATGACTGAAAGAGCTGCTGTATTTAACATATACTTTAACATGTTTAACATGTATGGGACTGGCTGCCATCAGGGGTGGGGGAAGGAGGGGAAAAGTGGGAACAGAAGGTTTTACAAGGGTCAATGCCGAAAAATTACCCAGACACATATCTTGTAAATAAAAAGCTATATAATAATAATAATTTTTAAAAAAGAGCTGCTGTAGTTAACATATACTTTAACATATTTAACATCTATGGGACTACCTGCCATTTAGGGGAGGGGGGGGAGAAGCGGGAAAGTGGGAACAGAAGGTTTTGCAAGGGTCAATGCTGAAAAATTATCCAGGCACATATCTTGTAAATAAAAAGCTATAAAAAAAAAAAAAAAGAGCTGCTGTAAACATTTTGGGATCCATGGAGCCTCTTTTTACCTCTGACCCCCTTGAGATTGTGTTTAAATGAATGTTGAAATCCATTGACAAACAGAAAACATTTAGGAAATGCTTACTGTATGCCAGACACTGCATTCAGTTACTTATACAAGCAAGCAAGATGGTCTCTGCCCAAGTGTAGCATATATATATATATATGTATGTATTTGTACTGAGGCAATCAGAGTTAAGTGACTTACCCAGGATCACACAAACTAGGACATGTTAAGTGTCTGAGACCAGATTTGAACTCAGGTCTTCCTGACTTCAGGGCCAGTGCTCTATCCATGGCACCACCCAGCTGCCCCATGTAGTTTATATTCTAATGAGTTGACTAGAAATTTCATCTTCTATTGCAAATCGTTAACACCATATGAAAGACTGCCCAAAAAATAAATAAATAAATAAAATAATAATTAAAAAAAACTGTCTCAAATCATTAGTAATAAGAGAAATGGAAATTAAAACAATTTGAAAAATTAGACACTGATCCGCTGTTGAGGGACTTGCAAATTGGGTCCAACCATTTTGGAAAGCAATTTGGAGTTGGACAAAATTGGGCAAGAGATACTGCTCCGAGGCGTATTTTCCAAGGAGTTCGTGATAAAAAGAAAGGCTCCAGACGCCAAAATGTTTATTGTACTCTTTTTGTGCAGCAAAAATACTAGAGAAAGGCAGGGCGTAGATGTCCATTAATTGGAGAGTAGCTGAGCAAAGGCGACATGATTTGCCCATGTGTGTGTGTGGCAATTGGGTCTGCTTGGGGGTCTTGCCCAGCATATTAGTATTGGGTGACTTACCCATATTGATAGGTGGCAAAAGCGGTTGAGGCTAGATTTGAACTCAGACCTCCTTGACTCCAGCACCAGTGCTCTACCCCCGGCTGCCCCTTTGATACATGAGTATAATAGCATATTCCTATGTCGTAAGAACATTGAAAATGGAAGCATGGGAAAATTTATATGAACAAGTGCAAAGCAAAGCAAGCAGAATCGGGAAGGTAATAGAGCCAACAATGAAGTCATTGTATAAGAGAAAACAATAGCGATTAAAGAGCCAAAAATTGTTGCTGAGGAACAGCTGCTAGAGTTGCCTCCATCTGAGGATGGGGCTGCCTCCCTTCTCTGCAGAGGTGAAGGACTATGGGTGTGGAGCCCTGAATGTGTCACTCTCGGGTCACGCCTCGCCTTGTTTTACTGAACTGCAGTTTGCTCCTTTCTCTATTCCAAGGGACGGCTTGTGGAGTGGGACATAGATTTATTCTGAATCCTGAACTTGGCGAAAGTTGTTAATTGTTTGTAGGAACTTTGTAGTTGATTCTCTATTTACTAGCACATCATCTGCAGTGATAATTGTATTTCCTCATTGCCCACATTAATTCCTTTTTCTTCTCATTGCTAAAGCTGACATTTCTAGGACGATATCCAATAGGATTGGCGACAGTGGGCAACCTTGTTCCGCTAGTCAGAAATATAGGCCTTACTGTAAGAGTGGGAACCCCCAGGTCAGTTTTCGGGCTTTTGCCCTCATTCGGGGACGTGTTCAGATCTGGGCGGCTCAAAGTCTGCTTGGCCTTCTTGGGAAGGAGAAAGCCCCGCTGACCCCCTTTTTCTGAAGGCTGCTCATCATTCCTTAGATAACAGGCTCTAGGAAGCCAGGAAGGCTGTGCACAGTTCTCTCTGAAAACTGGCTCATGTGTCCTCTTCTGCATCCCCGTCCTGTTCTCCTTACTTCATCTCCTTCAGTCCTGCCATTTCTCCTTCTTTTCCAACCCCACAAATTAGACAATGACCCGGCAGTCACCTGACCTGGTACCCAGAATTCCTGTAGGGCAACTAGTACAGGCCTCCTGGTCCTGGCTCTGTTCCCACCGCTCTCTCCTCAGTACAGGAAGTGCGTTTGGGTGCTGATGCTGCGCCTCTGGTCATCCAGCTGTTTCCAAACCCAGGCTCCAGACTTTTCCTGACCTTTGCCCTCAGCCAGTTGGCATATGCACCGAGACTTGACCTCGGTCAGCGTGTATCTCCTTGGGTTCTGGAGACGTTTGAATGCCAGTGACCCTCACGGTGGGAATCCTGGGTTCTGAATCAGCAGGGTTGACCCCCATCTGCCACTGGCTTAGCCCCCATTCAGTCTGTGGGATACCAAGGAAGGACTCTATACGTCTATAAGGATATGGGGGGGGGGGAGCTCCTTTGAACCGCCTCAGATCCCAAAGAAGGGCCCTTACCCCAGCTCTAGCTAGAGTTCCAGATGGTTCCAAGCAAGCCTAGGCCAGCAACTGCTAGCAGGATGCGGGTGGAGGGCACTGAAAAGGCCGGGCTGGGCAAGGCTGGAGCAGAGTGGGTGCTCAGTCAATATTTGCCTATAGGAAAGCCCAGCCCCATCCTCTCCTCCTGGAGAGCACGCCCAGCGTAGGATTCCTGTGGGTCTAAGATCAGATAACACCCCCTTGGGCAGGGAGCAGCAAGTTGCTGGCTCACCCTTTCCACAAGTCCACCCAGGCCTGTCCAACCAAACAGGAGCCCTTTGTCCTGTCATTTTCCGGCCACTCTCACGCTTTCCGAAGCCACGATCCCGGTGCCAACATCCCAAGTGGCCACAGGATCTTGGGCTGCTCTTCCCCCAGCAGCAACACAGGGACCAGCTGACATCACTCACCTTAGCTCCTGTCAGCCTGACTGGGGCCAAGAGCCCACAAAATGGGGACCGCCAGCCTCCTGAGCCCCCCACCAAGGCTTGGCTCCCTGAGCTCGCAACCTCAAGGCAGATTCAGTCTCACCCCTTTGCTCAATCCTCCCAAGAGTCCCAGAACAGGACAATACTCCAGTGTCTAACCCTCAGAAAGTCTGGGGAAGGTAACAGAAAGGGGAAAAATCAGTGTGGGCTGGAGTCAGGGAAGGCTTCCTGGAGGCAGTGGGAGTCCAAATTACCCAACTTAGCCACAGGGACATTCCTTCGCCACCACGGAACTAGAACTCCAACCTCCGCTCTCCTCCTGCTATCAGTCCCTCAGGATCAGAGGTCTAGAGCTAGAAGTAAACACTCTAATTTGTAAAGGATGAGGAAGTCGGAGCCCAGAGAGGGAATTGCTCAGTTATACCGGTCACAATGGGGGAATCGTTTAAAGCCAGGCCTTTGCTTCCAAGCCATGCGATCAGACTTGGGGCGAGGGGGGGTATTCAGAAGTCAAGCATGTTCATAAACTTGTCTCGTGACAGAAAATGTGTGACGATGTTTGGGCAGATCAGTGATGGTGAATAATTTTTCCCATCATGCAGTTTTTTCCTCATGGAACCGAAATGTCCTTTGAGGTTCAATTCCTCCTTGGCACCTGGTCCCCTGGCTCCATCCCAAGTACTCAGGTGTTTTCTTACGCCCGGAATGTTGTGGTTAACACAGGAATGGCACCTTCCTCCCCGCAGCCATTCTGAAGGTGAACAGCTGGGCTCCCACCCCCAGCGAATCTACTACAGGAAACTCACATCAGTCATCCCTTGAACTTGGCAGCCGGCCCGTCTCAACAGGTGATCGATGACCCACATCCTGAGCTGCCCACCGCCAGCCGCTGGACCCCGCTGCCTTAACACATACGTGGGCACACCTGAAACCTCCGCCCTAGGAGGAAACTGTACGAACTTCCCACCGCCCTTGACTAAGGACTTGGGACGCCAACGTATCTGCCCAAGTCCCAAGACCCCGACTCCAGTGGCCCGCGGGTGACCGGGTCTCCCGTTTGACTTGGTAGTTGATGAAAGTCCTGTTTTTGAAGACTGGCCGCCTGCAGGTCCAAGCTGCCCCCTCCCCCACTGTTGCACCTCCCTCCCCACTTCCTGTTCCACACACTAAGACCAGATCTCAAGGCTGCTGACTTTTATTAGTTTTAAAAAACGCTTTACAATGGCAGTGAATGTTCTTTTGCCAAAACTATCCAAATGGCATAAAAGAAACAAGAAGTGGGGGTTTAGGGAGTGGGGAAGTCACTCCAGAGACCCACCCAGGAAAGCTAATAACTATCGCCACTGGAATTTACGGGACAGGAGACATGCTGAGGTGCGGGCGGGGAGACTTGTGTCAAAACGAGTGGAGGGGGGAAGGTGTCCCAAGGAGGGGCGGCAGCAAAAATCTTTCCTTTTCTTGGGAGTGGGAAGGGAAGGAGGGACAGGATTTCCCACTTGGGGGTGCTAACTGTGAAGCCCATCTGAGGGGTAAAGGGGGGCCGGCCCCCAGGCACAGGGCTCACAAGAAGGCATCACACCACTCTCGAAGGCAGCCAAAGCAATCCCGAGACTGCTTGGCATTTGCCCCGCAGGTGTCTTTGAGCCACTCCCGGAAGAGGTCCTCGTCTTTTTTCAGCACCAGGAACTGGCCTAGAACCACATAGGCCTGGAAGAGACACAGAATAAAGGAGATGAGACAGAACAAAGGGTCTGGGCCGCGGCACTGAGCACACCTTGTCCTCTCAGCATCCCAACGCGCTGGGACGGGAGGGGATGCAGCGTCCGTGCCGGCCTGGTCTGGCACCTGGGAAGGTGCTGGAGCTCAGTCACAGCCATGAGAACGTCTCCCGCGCCCTGCTCTCCTCCCTTCCAACTCAAATCCAAGTGCCCAACGACCACCCCCCGGAGGCCCGATCCCTCCCCCTCCCTCAAACACTCTCCTAGCCCACAGGACGCTTCCGCTCTCTGGCGTGGCTGACGATGGGGTGGGGAGACGGGTAGCAAACTGAGGCTCACAAGTGTGAACTGACAACAGCCCCCGTGCCCCTGCCTCCCTTTCTGGGGGGGGGGGAGGGGCGGCCCTTGGAACTCATCTGGGGTCTGCGTGCCCACGTGCCCACTGGGTCCCCAAACCCAACGCGGGCCCGCGGCCCTCGACAGCTCCCGCCCCGCCCCCGGCTTCCGTGACCCGGGGCGCGGACCTTGTCGAAACCCTTGTCCTCCAGCTTCTTGCCTAGCACTTCTCCGATGCCCGCCAGGCAGCACACGGGCTTGTCCCCCATGGGCTCCGCCACGAAGTCCCGGTGCTTCTGGGAGGTCGTCATGGCTCCTCAGACCTGTGCGCCGCTACCCCTGGGGGGAAGAAGGCTCCAGAGGCGGAGCCAGAGGGGGAGTCACCGCCCCGGCCCCGCCCCGCCAGCTCCCGACCAGACCCGCATCCTCGCGGCGCCGGCGCCTCCCCCCCTTCTTCCTCCCCCCATCACACGGGATCCTTCCCGCCCAGCCCGCACGTGTCTGACAGCCTGGTCCACACGGCCCCGCCCTTTCTCCCCCCCACGCCCCCCCAAGTTCCGCCTCGGGAAGGGGAAACTATGGCACGCGGCCCGCCCCGCCCACACGTGCTGGCCTACCTCTCCCGCCGGCAGGACTCCCGCGGCCCCGCCCCTTTCCTGACCCCGCCCCCTTCTCCCCATGCCAGCCCCCCACGTTCCCCAGCGGGAGCGAGGGAGGGGGCCACAACACCCGGCCGACCCTCCCCCGTCCCCGCTTTGCTTTCCCGCCCCACCCCTGCCCGAGACCCTGGCGCCCGCAAGCCGCGCGCGCGCCCACCGGCTCCGGCTCCGGCTCCTGTAACGGTCACAATCCCAGCAACTGGCCTCTCCCGCCTCTGCCTCAATACTGCACGGCGTGTGCCGGCTTCCGCTTCCGGGTTGTCCCCAAGTCGTTTCCGGGGCTTGGTCAATTTGAATGAAGGCGGGAAGGGGGCGGGGCCAGACTAGGGCTAGGACGTCAGGAAGCGAGAGCGCGAATTTACTACTGGGCGTGTTCCGTTCCAGTAAGTGACCATAGAGACGGTGCCCGCCCTCCTGCGGCGGAAGCGTGCTTCCGGACGGTTACCACGGAGATGGCGTGCGCTCTGCCCTTCCTTCTCTATGGCCAGACCTCCGGCCGCGCTCTTCCCGGTGGAGTCGAGGGCGCTCTGCACACTCGTGGCGCCTCCGGAGGCTCTTCACTCAGTCCACCTCGGGGCCGGCGGTGGTGGCGGAACTGAAGCGCCGGGGTCTGCGCTGCCTCCCGGGGGAAGAGTTAGGCGGGGACTCCGAGGCCCCGGAGGGGAGCCCTTGGGCCTGCGCACCGGAAGTGTGGTCTCCGGAAGTCCCGAGCTCGGGCTGGCGAGGTCTGTGGGAAGCAGCGGCAGGAGGAAGGTAAGCGGGAAGAGGGTCGGTGGCGTCTGTCCGGGAGGGCTCAGGCTCCGAGGCCCCGCCCCACGACCCAGTCCTTCCCTCGCCTCTTCCAGGGGCGGCCGCCCAACCCCGGCTCGCACCCGGACAGCGAGATTCTCCGGAACCTGGGGCGGCCCCCGCCCGTCCATCGCATGCCTCAGTTTCCTCGTTTGCAAAAGGAGGGGTTGGGTTCGGGCCCCAGGGCTGTGTGTGTGTGTGTGGCTGAGAGAAGCCCCCAGCAGGCCACTGACCCCTCTGGGGGTGGGGGCGGGGGCGGTTCCGTCCTGGTCTCTGCAGCCTCGGACCCAGCATGTCTCAGGCTACCAAGAGGAAGCATGTGGTGCAGGAGGTGCTTGGGGAGCACATGGTGCCCTCGGACCAGCAACAGATTGTGAGGGTGAGCCCCCCCCCCCCCAGTGTCACTCCCCCTTCCCTGCTGCTGGGTCATTGGGGAGGGGGATGCACCAGGGCCACCGTTCCTTCACCCCCCCCCCTCCCACCTGGGCCAGTGCACCCCCATCCCAGGCTCTCTTCCATCACGGGGCAGGTTTTAGGGACTCCTGGCAACAACCTACACGAAGTGGAGACTGCCCAGGGGCAGCGCTTTCTGGTCAGCATGCCCTCCAAGTACCGCAAGAACATCTGGATCAAGAGAGGTGAGGGGTGGGTCCGGAGCCGGGAAACCCCAGCCCTCTGGGCAGTCCCAAAGCCTCAGTGGGCGCCTCTCCCACAGGTGACTTTCTCATCGTGGACCCCATCGAGGAAGGGGAGAAGGTGAAGGCCGAGATCTCCTTCGTGCTCTGCAAGGACCACGTGCGCTCCCTGCAGAAGGAGGGACTCTGGTAGGGGCTGCCTGGTCCTGGGGGAAGGGCTTGCATGGCCCAGCTCATCCCCACCCCAACTCCTCATCCTCTTTATTTAGGCCGGAAGCCTTCTCTGAGGTAGCCGAGAAGCAGAGCAACAGCAGGAACAGGTGAGGAAGCCCCAGCCCCTCCCAGCCCCTCCCAGCTCAGAGATGGGCTGTGTCCAGCCCGGCCCTCGGGTTCTGCAGGGCAGCAGGAGGCCTCTGTCCAGTCCGACTCCTTTCCGCCTCCCTCACCACGAGGTCTGAAAGGCCCAGGTTCCCAGCGGGTTTCCAGGGAAAGAGCCCCTCTCACTCCCGTCTGCCTTCTCCCTGCAGACCGCCTCAGCCAGAACTTCCAGGAGAAACCCAGTCTTCTGAAGATGACAGTTCCGAAGATGACTCCGACCTCTTCGTCAACACCAATCGTGTCCAGTACCAGGAGAGCGAGGAGGAGAGCGAGGAGGAGGCCTGAGCTCCAGCCTCCCTGCCAGCTGGAAGCCGAGTCTGCCCCCCGACCCCACCTCCATGGACATAAATGGGCTTGCTCTGTGTGCCCACCCCCTGGATGGGGATGAGGCCGGGCTCCCACCTGAACTCCTGCTCTTCTCTGTAAGAGATTAAACCCCTGGTGGGTTGAGAGAGAGAGCCATGCATTGACGTGTACCAGTGTGCCTAGTAAAGCGATTCCGACTTTGATGTCTCACTCCAGTGAAAAGGAGAGACCAAAAGAATGGCTGGGTGGGGCTGGCTGATGTTCGCCGGCCACCAGGGGCGGTTCAGAATGGGCCGGAGCAGAGGCAACACTTATTTTTGTGCCCACCCCCCACCTTGGGCCCAAAGCAGGGAAAAATGGAATCATAACTTAAACGAAGGAGGAAAAAATAAGTAGGGGTTTTTATTTAATATTAAAGGACTGGGGAAACGGGACGTCTTCACTTTGTGATGGTGTTCCTGTGGAAAGAAGAGGTGAGAGATGAGGAAGAGAAGCAAATGTAGGCACCTCCCCCACCCACAACCAAGAAAGACCCCATCCCCTGCTCACGCGTTCATGCTCTTGCCACTGCCACTGAGCACAATGTACGGGGTTTTCTGGGCTTTCTGTTTCTCTTGGAGCAAGGCCACTGTGCCCAGGGGGGTGTCACTGGAGCTCATCTTCTTTAAGAGCTGTAACAAGGGGGCAGCTCACACTCAGTCCCCTTTCCCTGGCTAAGCCAGTAAGATGTCCCACCCCACCCTGGGCCCAATTGGCCACTCACAGCTTCCTCATCGAGCTTCTTCATCCGACGTTCGGTCTTCATTTTGCCCGAGCCCTTTCCGTGGAACCGGTGGGACAGCTGCCGGAAAGCCTGGCCAGAAAGATCAGTCAGTGAGTGCTTGGGGCAACATGGTCCTGTACTAGAGAGTCCCGGAGTACAGCTAGTTCTGCTTTGGGGAAATAAAACCAGAGACACAGAAGCAGACTAGAAAAGCACCAAATTTTATATCAAAAGCCCCCTACTCTGAGGGAAGAAATGTGGGAAAGCCACGGAGCATCTTTGAGCCTCAGTAGTTTGAAGGGCAAGAAGGGGGTCTTCATGCCATGAGCTCAGCTGGTAGTTTTGGGAATAGTGAACAATAGAGATGGATGGGGAAGAGGATGCCAGAAGCCAGATGGTGACATTACTTGTGAAACCCTAGCCATAGGTGAGGAGGCCTTAGAAATTTGGCTAAGATGGGGCTCAAAAGAAGTCACCGGCGAAGCCCACGACCAACCACGAGGGGCTACAGGACGGGAATCCTTGCCAGCTTCGGCATTACTGTGACCGACTCAAAGGCTTGGAAGGCACAAGGCACACTTGTGGGAGTTGGCTCAAAACGGGGTTCCTGGCCAGGCAAGCCTGGAGCTTCGGCCCAGACCAGGGGCTCAGAGTGGCCAACGTCCCACAGCAGACCATGGCCTCAGGCACGTTACACACAAATGTACACAGTCTGCTCAGGCCTACCACCAGGAGGTCGGTTCAACTGCACAGAAAGGACTGTGCCTCTGACGGGAGTTCAGAACGGCCTGAAAGAAGCCATTCTGGAACAGGAAAGAGAGATCTGGGCCAAGGTCAGAAGAGGACCAGCCAGGGAGAGACGGTCCTGACACATTTGAGGCCTGTTTTAATACTAATGTCTTCAGGCAGAGGAAATGACTGGACGCAAGACATCTGAGATGCTAAGTTTGGGAAAGGCAGGCGGGTTCCCAAGAACCACACAACAGCCAGGGGAGTAAGAACCAAAAGAGGTGCACAGACTTGAACTGGAGGAGGCTTTGAAGGCTAGATCAGGAGCAAGATAAAGAAGGGAGAAGAACATGGCTCAGAGAAGATTGGCTGAGACTCAAAATCTGGACAAAGAAAAACAACTTGGCACTTCATCTGCTTTTTTTCTCTTGGGAGAATTATTTGGACTAGGAGGAACAGAACAGTTTGTCCCCTAGCTCAAGAGAACTGCGTCCCTCACTGTCCTAAAATAGCTGAGGGGACGGCTGACCCTCATCTCTGATCTTCACAGAGAAGGGGACAAGCAGCGGGACTAAGAAGAAGCCGATGTCCCCATTTTCAACAGGAGTAGCAAATGCCAGGACAGGCTGGTGAGTGTGACTGAGACTTGGCAAGACTGGCAGATGGGATTCAAGGAACGGTTGGTTTGTGTTTGGGATCTGAAGCAAACATGATGGTCACCAACAACCAAAATGGGACCGGCCTTATTGGATCAGGCATCAGACACGGGCACTCTGCAAAACCTCCCAAGATTCCCTTGTGGGATACAAAATACAGGAAGCTGGTGACTTCAAAACTGGTTCAACACTGGCATGGAGGGCTTGTTCGCCCAAAGGTAGTTGAGACAGATAAAGTGGACAGCAAAAGTGGCCCAAACCCTTGTTTCTTTGACAGTTCACTTTCCAAGCTCTGTTGGGACCCTAACTGGGGGAGGCCGAGCTGGCCAAGTCCAAACATCTGAGCTCAGAGACCTAGGACCAGACACAGATTAAATCATATGGATGGTCACAGGAAGAGGCAGAGTGGGTAGATAACCCAGACTTTGTCCTGCCTTCTCTTGCCCGCCCCACGTCATGTGGGACCCAACTGGCACGTGAGCTAGCAGCAAGAACAGTGAAGGCCTTTCTGGGCCGCACCAAGAAGCCCGGGTTTCAAGGAAGGACAAACACAAATAACAACACATTATTAGGAAAGGCCCAGGAGGTAAACCCCAATGGCGCAGAAACTAGAAACCAGAACCGTACAAGGACTGGTTTAAAAAGGAAGCAAGACCCCCAGAATGTCTTAGGAATTCCCACTTCTTGAAGGTGTTGTTCCACCTGTTGCCCTGGGCTTGAAGTGGAACCAAAAGTGAGGCTTCCTGAAAGCAGCAGCAGGACTGACCAGGGTGTTGTGCTTCCCTACCTCCTTGAAGTTCACGTTGCTGGGCTTGAAGTGGAACCGATGCTGCAGTGGGTGTGGTCTAGGGCGTCAGCTTCCTCCCAGTCTCATCCACATACTCAATCTTGACGTCCGGCTTGTAGCCGTCTTTCTCCTTGAAATCCTGTGTGAAGCCACGATACTCTTCCCGTCGGCTGTACTTGTCATCGATGGCCCTGTAGTGGACAACACAAAAGGCCCTTCAGAAGTCAGACCCCTCCCAGCCCGCCGACTCCGAAGTCAGGGGCTCCCCCACCGCACTCACATCTTGTCCTCGATGCAGTACACAGCAGAGGGCAGAGATTTGTTGGGGGCCTTGACCCGCGCCACCTTCTGTACCGTCGTCTCCAGCAGTCCTGAGGAAGAGAATCCTTAGAACCTACCTCCAGGCCCTCCCCAGACTGTGCACGTGGAGCTCCCCCGAGTCTCCCCATTACCTTTGTTCTGACACAAGAGCAGAGCGGCAGCCAGGCCCCTGTTCACGATGGGCTCCTCATCCAGAATGGTGGTGGATGCAGCAGAGAACTGGGGGAAGAGAGGAAGGAGCCTGGGTCAATGTGGGTGTGCAGGCCCGCCCCACCCCACCCACTCTGTGGCCCCCTCCTCACGTCCTGCTGCTGCTTCTCCTCGTCCAGGTTGACGGTGCTCCAGCCGATGTTCTCCTCTCCATCAGACTCGGAGCCTCCGTTGGCAGACCTTTCTTCATCTCGCTCAAAGTCCTGGGTGAGGGGAACCAACAGAATGATGCTAACAGATGCCACTCAGGCTCCTCTGGGCCAGTCAAAGGCCAAGGAGCAGTCCCTGCACCCCAGCCCCCACACCCTGGGCCTGCTCATTCATCACCAGCCTGGCCTGTCCTAAGAGGACTCACCATGAGCTCCTCTTGGTCCTCTCGGTTGCCGGCCAGCCCATAGGTGGGGATCTCCCCCAGGGTCCGGCAGAACTCTGAGGTGGCGTTGAACACGATGGCCCCTTTCCGCTCCGGGTCCTCATCCTCCTCCCGGTTTCGCCGCGTTTCAAGTTTCTTCACAATCTCAATCACCTATGGGGAGATGAGGATGTTTAGCCTAGAGAAGAGAAGATTTAGGGGAGACGTGATAGTTGTCTTGGAAAAGTGGAAGGCGGCTAAGCAGTCTTCCCTGCTTGGGCTCAGAGGCTACAGTGGAGGTGGGAGGCACACCATCCCAGAGAAGGGGCTGGATGGAGGCCGCACAGTACCAGGCTTTGAGTAGTCCTATCGATGAGGTGCCCGTGGGCCCTTCTCACCCCTCCCTGTGGCCAGAGGCCCCCGCAACTCTCACCTTCTCCCCACTGTCTCTGAGCTGCTGCAGCTGCCTCAGCCTCCGCCCCTTCTCCAGCTGTTTCTGTAGCTCGGCCTCCACTTCATCCTCCTCCAGGATCTCGGGGGAACCTGTCACCTGGGCCCCCTCCTCTGGGAGACAGACATGGGACCAATGGCAGCCTTGCCTTTCGGGTTCTCCCCCTCCCCCCAGCCGGCCCCTCCCCTCACCATCATCACTGATGTCCATGTTTTCCACTCTGGTGTCATCAGACTGGGGGAGCTGGGAAGGGGCTTCCCTCTCAGGATCTCCAGAGACTTCGTCCTCGGCCTCAGGGACTCGGCGACGGCCCCTTCCCCGCAACCTGTGGGAGGGGGAGACCACTGAGCCCGGGTGGTGGCTCTCATCCCCTGCCCTCCCCCTCCCCGATCCGGGCAGCCCGAGTTACCTGGAGCCGAAGTCTCCTTCACTGGTCTCATTACCAAGAGGGAGCAGATCATCGGCCCGAACCACAACCTCCTTCTCCTTCTTGCGGATTTTCCTCACTCTCCGTTTCGTCTTTTTGAAGGTCACCTGTGGGGGGCCAGAAAGGCAGAGGTGACCCTGAGACCTCATCAGCGCCCCAGTGACCACCCCCAGTCTCCCTTTTTCAGCTCTGGAAGGGCCTTGGACAGGTTCTTGAACCCCTCCCCTGCTGGAGTAGGCCCCCTCCAGACCCCAGCAGCATTCTGGAGGGCTGATGCCCAAGCCCACCCATGGTCCTTTGCCACCACCTGCAGCTGAGTGTCAATCAGTCCTCCCCAAGCTTAACCTCCCTCCCTCATTGTCCTTCCTGCTTTCTTCTGCACACTCCCACGCTCAACCATGTGGTGCCCAGAGCTGCCCGCTGTGCCCAGACCCTCTCCTGCTGTGGCTTCCTCCAACTCTGCTTGGAGCTTCACTCCGCTTGGCCCCCTGGACCCATGAGCCAAACCCTGTCCGGGGAGGCCTCCTCCATCAGACATTTCTTTAATCCTTCCTCAAGTCTGACCTGTCAAAATCCGTCAAGACCCATTTGGCTTCTGGCCCTGGCACTCGGCTGGCACCCCACTGGAGGTGATTTCAAACCGTTTGTGAGCCCTTGCCTGGGTCCCTCTCACTTTTCCATAAGACTAGGCAAGGAAGGGCCAGGTAAACTCCCTACGGCATTCCTCATCTGCCACTTTAGAAACACTCACAAAAAAGGGGGAGATTAGCCTGCCCATATGCCCCCTGTTGCCCAACCCAAGAAGACCACTTTTAAGGAACTGCAAGTCTGACCACGTCTGACACATATGCTCGGGCCCTTGCCTCCAGGATGAAATAAAAAATCCTCTCATTTTCACAGCATTCCAACTCCTTCCTTTCAAATCTCATTAGCCCGTCCACCCTCATCCCCAAGCTCCGGGACCCAGCCAACACCCCAATTCACTAAATTTGGAGCTACTGCCCCACCCCCTGGCCTCCAGGCTGGGCAGCAGGCCCTCCCTCTGGGGTCTCCAGTCCACCTGCCGCCATGTTGACTTGGCCCTTTGTTCTTCACCTTTCTGTCGTTCCATCCTAATCCTTTCTTCCTCCTCCTCCCATCTGCCCTCCCAGTGCTGGCAGCCTACAACCAATGCAAACACCTGCCCGTGCACTTCTCCAGGACTGGCCCCCTTTGGGGTCCCTTTGCCAACATGATCACAGACCCACTGGGCTTGACTTTCTGGTCGGCAGATGCAGTGTCCCCCCTTGGAGCAGGCCTTCCTCGTGATCGCTCCAGCCCGGCTCAGAACTTCCAGGCCCACCCCACCATTCTCCTGGGGTGCTCCGCCCAGGGTCCCACCCATTGGCTCCTCACACAAAGAGCATGGAGTGCCAAGATCAGGGTGAGGTCATATCTAGCACCGACAGCAGCCCCCTCCCACCCGAGGTTCCTCTGGGCACCTTCCTCCATTTACCCCTGCTAGAGACTCACCATTTCCTGGGGGGTGAGGTACTCGGAGGCGAGCCGGGGTCCAGTCATCGTCAGGGATTGTGCCTGCTGCCGCAGGTTGGCCCTGATTTCCTCCAGCTCCCGCTCCCGGGCTCCGTCGGCCGCCCCACTGCGATCGAGTCGGAACGAGTGGGGTCGCTCCCCTTCCAGCTCCTCATCGTACTTGGCCAGGATGGACCGGGGCTTAAACTGTGGAGGTTGTTTGGTTCAGTCCCACTTCCCTGCCTCCGAGTCCGCTCCCCCTTTCCCACGCTAGCCACAGCCCCACTGGACCAGTTTTCTGCCCCCCGCCCTCAATCGCTCCCTACAAACCACGGCCATGTCATCCACGCTCTCATCTTCAGCGTAGGGTCGGTAATCCGGTTTCTTTTTCCGAAGTTCCACATTCTTTTCGGCCCGCTCTTTGTCAAGGAGGTTCACGTTGACTAGCACGTCCTCCTCCTCCTGCAGCACGCCTAGAGGAGCAGGGGCCGGGGTCAGCCACGCCCCCAACTCATAGCCTGGTGCTCTACCCCCTTTCTCCCCCCAAGTCCTCCACTTCAGCCCGGAGGCTCCGACCAGACGCCCCACTTCCTGGCCATACCTTTGTCCTTGAGGGTAAGAATCATGGTTTCCCCCTCCCGGAAGGAGTCAACAGCGTGCTCCACAGTCAGCCCCTGCAGGTCTCGGGCACTGTACTGATCCTAGAGCAGACACAAAAGCAGCCTCAGCGGCCCCGTCTAACTCAGGGACTGCGGGGGCCACCAAGGACCCATCTCCATACCCACCCCCTCCCCCCCAAAGCATTCCTCACGACCACGCCTCACCTTCCGTCTCTGTCCAAACTCCTCTTCCACCAGGGTGCTCACTCCAAACTCTTGGTCCATTTCCTCCAACAACTTGGCCTGTGGGGTGGGATGGGTGGGAGGTGTATGGGATCCCAGCAATTTAAGTGATAAGGTAGCATTTAGAAGGGAAAAAGGCAATCACTGATGGACATGGATACCACACATATACACACATACACACACACACACACACACACACACACACACACACACACGTCTGGGTAAACACGTAGACATCTCAGAGGCCACCCCCAGCTCCCCACGAAGCCCATCTCCAGAGCCCCTCCCCCTAACCCGCCCAGATCAGGTTCTTACCCTCTTCTCAGCCAAATCTTTCTCTTTCTGCAGTCGACGGCTCTTCTCTATCCACGCGGCTGTGTCATCCAGCCATGGATCATCATCCCCCAGGGACTTGATCTTTCTAAAGGAAGAACATGGGAGAAAAGGCTTCAGCCCATTGGATGGATCCCCTCTTGCTGCCAAACATCTATTTTCAGCCTCAGCTCTGCTCCTATCTGCATATGCTGCATATGCATATGCATATCCATGTGCCCGCCCGCCTCCAGAGGCTTTCTCCACTCACCCCAGCTTCTGGTTGAGGAGACGCTTCTCCTTGGCCGCCGCCAGCTTCTCACGCAGCTCCTCGCGCTGCCGCAAAGCCAAGGGGTTGATCACGTCGGCCAGCACCGGCTCCTCTTTGGTGCCCGCCGCTTCTGGAAGGAAAGGGCCCAAGGACGGTGACCCCTTGCCCCTCCCCTCCCCCCTGTTCCATTTGGTGAATCACCCCCATCCCCAAGGCTGACTCACCCACAGCTCTGATCTCTCCAGAAACCCCCGAGTGTGCCCTAGGCTGAGTCTGCACCTATTAGTTCGCAGCCTTGACCCCGTGTCCTGCAGGACTATGCACTCAGTCACCGAAGCCAGTTCACAGATTCTGGCCTTTGCTCTGTGCTCCTTCCAGACCCCCACGCCCTCCCTCTTCCTGTCCCATACTTCTTAGTCAGCCTGTCTCCCATCGCTCACCCTTCTTAACAGCATTGACCTCCAAAGGTTTGAGTCCCAACTTGGCTCGGAGTTTACTGAAAACAAGAGATAGCCACGGTTACGAGGCAGCCAAATTCTGCAGATACTAAAGAACAAGAGAGATTGGGGAGAAGCCGCTCTGCACTAATTTGGAAGCACCAAGAATTGGGCCTCCTTGGGTCCATTAGCACAAGGTTGTGCCGGGAAAGGTTAGAGGAAGGGAGGGCTGATCTGGATCAACACCCTGGGCACTCACTTGGTTTCCTCAATGCTGAGAGATGAGGCATCTCCAGAGCTGGCCTTGGAGCTGGAGGCTGGAACAAGAAAGAGGACAAAGGTCAAAGGCTGAGGAGCGCTCTCCAACCTGTGCTGCTTCGAGGGCATCCTGACCAGGGTTCAGAGTCAGAGCCTCCTCCAAGATCTGGAAGCCCTGAAGTCAGGACAACCCTTAACACAGGCAAGAAGGCTACATTCACTTCTCTGCTCTTTTCATCTTGCTTTCTAGCCCATTCTAGGAAAAAACTTTAGTTCCCAAACCCAGCTTTTCTCTTCCTGGCATCAAGGCACCTTCCGGTCCTGGCAGAGAAGGAATTAAGAGCTGGAGGCTAGAAATGTTTCACTACCACAGTATAAAACAGAGTTCGCATGTGGGACAGACTGCTCTCACTTGGAAGGGATCTCCAGTCCAGTCTCTAACTAAGCAAGAATCCCCTGAGGACAAGCAGTCTTGTAGATGGCTGCCACCCTCAGTCCCCTAACTCCCCTGTGACCTCTGGCAAGCCAATCTAATCTGAGCTCTACCTTCTTCATATGTAAAACGGTGCTAATAGATACTCCCTCTCTGTTGCTAAGGAAAACATTTTGTAAATCTGTGGCATTTTAGATAAAAGCAAGTTATTGTTCGAGTCAAAACCCTCCAATGATTCCTTACAGAACGTGAAGGCAAGTGTAAAGTAGGAGATCCTCAGACAGCACCGTAATGGCCCGTTTTTCCACCTTTCCTCATGCTGTTCTCCAGCAAACAACTACTCACCATCCCCGTCTACCTGCAGGCCAGCAGCTTTCAGGCCTCTCCCTTCCTGAAGTCCTACTCAGCCTTTAAAGTCAAACTTAAGTGTCCTATTTCTCTCAGAACACTTTTCTGCTCACTGACAACCGTTCTCCTCTGACCCCACGTCCTGTTTACGTTTACCGCATTCACCAAATTCATCTAAGCTTTAGGTTTCATCCCCTAATGGAGCCTGAGCTCAGGGAAGGCAAGAGCCATGTCTCAGCCAGGGCCCACCCAAGTTTTGCGGTTCACAGTCACAGCTGAACAAACTTTGTGAACTGGGCCAAGTAGCAGAAACAGACCCAGATTTGGAGTCCTACGGGGAGGCCCCAGCTTCAGAGCTGGAAGGGGTCTTTAACATCTAACTGAATCCTCGTATTTCCACAAACCCCTCACCGCCAGGGTCGAACCCAAAGTCCAAGGCCTGTCCGTTTCACCTCCCCAACAGGTCCCCTTTCTCCCCCCAGCGCATGCATGCGACGGCTGACATAGCTGCTGGGCCCAGATCTGGCCACGCCGCCCGCTACTCCCCAAGCCCCAGTGGCTCCCTCCTGCCAGCGGCCTGGGATCCAGAGTCTTCCCTACCTCCCCTCCCCCGCCTTTGCCTCCCGGCGACCGCTCCTAATCGTGGAGACCCCACAGGCTCTTTCCTCCACGCCACCTGCTGAGCCGCCCAGCTTCCTTCAAGTCCGACTAAATCCCACCCTCTACAGGAAGCCTTCCCTCCCCTGCTTCCGATTTATTCCGTCCCGAGCCTCTGTCTATAGACCGAGGGCAGGGGCTGCTTTTTCTGCACAGCGCCAGGCACACCGCCGGCCTTCGTCAGGCAGAGCCTCCCTTCCCCTGGGAGTCACTTCCCCTCTCGGACCTCAGTTTCCCCATGTGTCAAACACAGGAGAATGGAACTGACATTTGTGGATGTGAACCGAATCTGGTCTGGAAATGTCTGGGACAGAGCAAACCTCCCCCTCCCCCCCCCAGCTTCGCGGAGCTTTCTTATTGGCCCGTTCGGGGATGACAGGCTCGACCCCCGGCTGTTCATTGGCCCCGCCTCCCCATTGGCCCTTCCCAGGCCCCGCCCCGCCCCTTGGGCCCCTGGGGCCCCTGGGGCCCCTGGGGCCTCGCGCTCACCAGCTTCGTAGCCGTCATCGCGCTTCTCTCGCTTCACTCTTCGCTCCGCAGGCTCAGCCTGGCTGCGCTCGCGCCCGTGCGCGCTCCCGTTGCGGGCCTCGGCCTCGCCCCCTCGCCGGCTGCTCCCCCTCTCGGCCCCGCGCTCCCGGCTGCGCTTGCGCCGCTCGCCGGCCCCGCCCCCGCCGCTCCCGCTGCCGCCGCCCCCGCTGCGGTGTTTGTGCTTCTTATGCTCGCGGTGCCGCGGTGCCTGCTCCGCCGTGCCCGTGCCCGAGCTCCCCGCTGCCCCCGCCCCGGTCCCCGCCGCCGCCTCCTTCTCCCCGCGGTGCTTCTTCGAGGAGCCCATGGCGGCTCCGCTCCCACCGAACCCCGGCCGCCGTCACCGCCGGGCCCAGACGCAGAATGGGAGCGCTTCCGGGTTATGGGCCGCCCCTCGGCGGCTGTTGCCGGAAGCCAATGGGCGCCGTTTCCGTTGTGCTCTGGTCCTCTGGTCCAACGCCCGACAGGAAGTTAGGCCCCAAGCTTCCGGCGTAAACTCGTCCCTCCGCTTTCGCCGTAGTTCCCGGACTGTGCCTAGTTCCTCCCCCCTCCCCCACTCCCCTCCACAACGTATGCGTACCGAAATACGCATGCGTCACCAGAGACCTAGGGCTGCGTAAGGTCTCTGGCGGCCTCAGCCGAGACCCTTTGTGTGCTCGAAAGATGGCGCCTGGAGCGGGGTGGGTGCGCATGTGCGGCCGGGAAAGGGTCTGCGGCCTCTCCGGACGCCCCTCGGCAGCCGCCGTGCTCCCTCGGCAGCCACTTTACTCCCTCCGCAGCCTCCGTGCTCCCTCCGCAGCCACCGTGCTCCCTCCGCAGCCTCCGTGCTCCCTCCTCAGCCTCCGTGCTCCCTCGGCAGCCACCGTGCTCCCTCCGCGGGCGCTTGTGCGTGGCCCCAACCCTTCCGATTGCATTTCTGTAAACGCCGCACTAGGGGCTCCGTCACGGGGCTGCCGCGGCCTTTCTATGGCGTTTGCCCCAGAAATGTTCGGCAGATTTGTGCCGAGGCGAGTCCCCTCCCTGTCCTTTCCCTTGTCATTTTTGAAGGGAAGGACTCACTCACGAATCCTTTATGGAGCAAGGAAAGTACCCAAGGTCTGGAACAAAAGATGTGAACGAGGATCCTCTCCCAGTCCTCAAACTCTGCCCCGGGGCCAAATGTACTCTTGGGCAGGGAGAACTTAAGGCTCTTAACGGGGAATAAGCGGCCGTTCTTATAAATTATGGTCAGCAATAGAGTGTTTGCCATCTTGCGACTGACTGAAAGTTGTGAAAATAAAAGATTTCTTGTCGATTTTAAAGCATTCCACTGAAAAAAATCCCCACCCTTACACCTGCTCCTTAATTAGGCGCGTCCCATGGGAATACCAAGGGATCATGGGAAGGATCAAATGACGCGATCCGGTGCCTTCCAGAACAGCCAGTGAGGCAAAACGTGGGCAGGTGTGAATCCCAAGACGCTGCCGTCTCCCGGAAGAGGTTTCTAACTATCCAGAGGCGCTTGGCCTGTTCGCTCACCGGGGAAATCAAATGAAGGCTGGCCACGTTCAGATTTCAGCCTGCATCTGAACCGGTAACTGCACTCGGCCAACAATATCTATTTCTGAGGTAGACAATACACCCACCGAAAGCTGGATCCGGATTTGAAGAGGAGAAATTGTTTTGGGGAGACCGCTCTTTTATCAGCCTCGTTACCGTGACAGCAGAGGACCAATCTTTCCGACACTGACCAGAGCTTCGTGTGACAGCGTTGCCTCTGAAGACCTAAAGGTCGTCTTCTCAGGGAGACCAGGAGGGCGTGTGACAGGTGTGATCAGGCTGTGGCATCTAAGCAAAAGAGCCCAACCAGCTCTAAAGGACGTCATTGGAGAATTGTGTGACAGAGATGGCAGATGGGAGGCTTTCCACATGCTGGCTGGACCTCTTGTGAGCCAAAGGCGACTTTCTGCATTATTGAAGAGAATGCCCAATCAATGGACATTTGGGCACCCCCAGCACGAACTTAACTTTTGCCCTAAAGCCTCATAAGAGTCTCCTCGGAGGGAGGGTAAAAATTATGACTGTTAAGCTCTTCTATTGTCAGCGAGCCCTAGATTTGCTCTTCTGGGGTCCAGGAAGGTAGATTCAGAGTCCTGTGGCCAAAGATCTCACTTCCTCTCAGAACCTTCTGGGACTGCCCTTTGCACCAGCAATAAAGTCTGCTATCACATTGTATTGAATCAGTGCATTGTTTCAAGTATCAGTGAAGTCTGATACTTCCCAGCCCAGCAGAACTGGCCAGTGGATACAATGCTAAGATCAGCTTCACGAAGCCTGCCCTCAGTTCAGGGAGGATTGGAACCATTCCCCATCCGTAATCTTGTTTTAACCAATCATTTAATAACATTTTGTAGTTCCCGTTAGCTGGCTGCCAAGTTCGGTGGGTATAAATTTAGCTCCAAGGTCAAAATCTCAGCGCCCTACCACAATTGGAGCTTTGCCCTGGTTACCTCCTCCCCAGATTTAGACATTGGAGGAAGATGTGAGGATAGATACTGTCTACTAGCAACATCATTAATATGTTGGGAGTAGCTACTGTGGATGTTTTGCATGACTTCCTATGTATAAAAGATATATATTTTTTTCTTAGTGGTTGTCTGTCCCAAACTCCCACTGTGCCCAGGGCCATGTCCAGTTGTCTTGATGTTACTTCTCGGGGTCTTTTGGCAAATCACTTGATCTCTGTGGGCCTCATTTTCCCCTCAGAATTTTAGATGAGGCGGCCTCCGAAGAGATTTTTGTGGCTTGTTCTTTGTTCTTGAAGGAAACTATGACACCGGGAGGTGGTACCATGACATATTAGTGGACTGAACTGAAGCGCGGCAGGGCTGGGCAAAGCCGCCAGTCTCACTTTCTCCTCTGGAGTGTTCCAGGAGTGAGCTAGGATTCTATGATTTGTATAAATAATCCTTTGGGCCTGCAAGATCTCACCTCCATACAGTGCTTTCCACTGTTTATGTCTTCATGTTCCTTTGCTGAACACCAGCCCGCCCACCTTTCACCTGTAAAGGATCAGGGAGAATCCTGACCTTTTAAGCCCAAGTTAAATCCCCACATCCCTCAAAAAGTCTTCCCTGATCCCGCTGGCTGGTAAAAGACCTTCACTTCAGATCATTCATTTGGAACCAGAAGGGGACCAATCCTCTGCTTTAACAGATTTACCCAAACTCACAGAACTAGTCTGAAGTGAGAATGGACCCCAGGCCTTCCTGACTCCCATTTTTATATGCCTGTATGCCCTGATCGGGTTCTGTGTGGTTCCTTTTTAACCCTTCGTTAGTAAAGCAACGACTTTATTTGCTGTCTTCTTGGTACCCCCCCCCCCACACACACACACTTCAAGTTAATACACGAATTCGTATGGTTCGATGAAGTTCACTATCCCCCTACATTGCCTTTTTTTCTTAAATGCCTTTTTATGGAACCGTCTTATTTTCCTATAATGCAGTACCAGATCCCTTTGCCTCCATGTACCTCAGTTTCTTCTTTTATAAACCATAGAGGAGCCTCTCCTTCCCTATAGGATTTGAAGCCTGAGATCTCTGTGACTAAGTTGGGGTGAGGGACTTCTGGATTCCACGGGAACGGGGGCCAGAGGGCTAAGGGCCATTGAGATTATCCTTGCCACATGGCTCCCTCGCCATCAGTCACCTGTCATTTCTGCTCACTTCCCCCTGTAGACCCCCAAGCCCCCAAGGACTCTGGTTGGGCAGGAAAGCAGACGCTGGGCTTAAATACAATAATTTCATTTTTCCCTCTGTCCCTCTTTCCCATTTAACCCCGGGCCCTGGGCAACTCCCCTCCTGTACTCGGCTTGAAGACTTTGGGCAGCTTGCAGCTGTTCATTCCATGTCCCAATAAGGCTGCTCCACTCGGATCCTGCCCAACTTCCTGGCCTTTGAGGACCTGGCAAGAGACAGAGGGGTCTTCTTTGGCATCTAGGCTCCCTGCTCTTCTCAGGGCCTAACTGGCCTTGGAGCCGCCTCCTTGGAGCACCTCTTCAGCTCGGGCTGGCAGCAGGGACCCCTCTACTCCCAGGAGGCTTTCTCAGTCTATAATGTGAAGGCAATAGGTTGGATGGGGTATGGCTATGCTCTGGTGGGCTCCCAACATGGGGCAAAACTGTGACGCTTCCTCTTTCCTCCGTGTGCATCTCAAATACCGGAAAGAGCCAGTTAAGCTTCTCCAGCCGGGGTCAGTCACATGCTACCCCCAGGCCCTTGGCTGGCAAGGATGGCTCTCCTGCTGGCATTCAGCCAGCTGACATCCGTGAAGAACCTACTATGTGCTGGACACTGTGCTAAGGACCGCAGATACGGGTCCAGTTCCCACTCCCAAGGGGCTCACGGGTAAGAGAGGGGACTCCAAACACCCAACTCTTTACCAGGGTAGATCGGGTACAGCCCACAGAGAAGGCACTGGAAAAGGCTTGTGAGAAGGCAGGTTTTACCTGCGCCTGGAAGGAGGCCAGAGCTGTTGGGAGTGAGAGCATTGGGGCAGGACCACCAGCCCAGGGGAAAGGGGCGGGACTGTGAGCTCTAAGGCTTGGCTCTCCAGGCGGCCCAGGGCTGCTTTTCCCACCAGCCTCTTGACATTGGGAGAGCCCGGGGCTCCTCCGTGGGTCTCACTTTGCTCCCCTCCAAAATTAGGGGCTTTCTCTAAACCTCCGAGTCAAGCCCAGCCCCCTACCTGTATTTCAAGGGGATTTCCTCAATCTCATCCTTCACTGCTTCAGCCAATACCTGCTCCTCATCCAAACCCAGGGCTGACAGCACCTGGGAGAAGCGCCTGTTCACCGAGAGCCGGGCATTGGCCTGTTGGAGAGACAAGAGCCCCTGAAACAGTGGCAGGAGGGAGAGACGCACCCCCTCTGGACACAACTGTCAGAAGTTGTAAGGAGGGCGGGCTCCTCCCCCCTAGTCTGGGAAACTCCAGGAGCAGCTCAAAGGCAACAGCCCCTCCCCAGCCCCCCTCCCCTCCTCTCAGATCCCAGGGCCACGCCTGACTGCTGCCTCATTTCCACCCCCTTTGCATTCACCTCCTAAAGGCGACTTCCTCCATTCCTCTCTCCAGTCTCTGAACCTTCCCTTCCTCTTCTGTACAACAAGGGGATTGGAGTGAGATTGCCTCTGTGTCCCCCCCAGCTCTAAACCAACCAACCTCTGACCTTTGGGACCCCTGCCAACACCGACTTCTGCTCGCAAGTCTTCAGAGGCTCCCCATTGTCCCCCAACGAGAACCTTCCCGCAAGCCTTCGCCCACGGGCCACCATTGCCCTTCCTGACTCCATTCGCCTTATTTTTCTCGCAGCCCTCTGCCCTCCGGCCTAGCGAAGGCTATTCCGTGCTGACAACCTGCCCTGCACCCTTATTTTCCAGTTTAGTTCGCGCCCTTCTTCCTCTCCTTCATGTTTCATTCCCAACGCCCCCTCTTCTGGAAGCTCCTTCCCTTTCCTACCAAGTTGGAAACAACCTCCAACTCCCTTGTTTTACAAGATGGGGAAACTGAGGTTGGGCAAGAATGGGCAGGGATTGAATGGCACTGATGGGAAGCTTCTTGATGGGGCCTCCGCTCCCCTGCAGCTTTGGGGTATTTTGTAACTTGTTCCCCAGCTAGGAGCCCTCACTCACGCAGGCCTCTGCATACAGCAGGCGCCTAATCAATAAGCACTTTGTTGGTCTTAAGAACAGTGAGAATCTGGGGGAGAAAGGGTGGCAGAATTGGGAAGGTCTCTTTCCCCCTGGTTCAGTGCTGGGGATGGGGGTGGGCCAAGCTGGCGGTGTCCGGTCAGTGGGGAGCCCTTACTTGCATGGTCTGCTGGAAGAGGAAGGGGCGGTTCTGCACCCGCTGATAGATGCCCTGAAGCTCATTCTGGTACTCGGCCAGGCGCTCCTTCTCCTGCTGCCTGGCTTGGGGAGACAGGGCAGGGTCAAGGGAGTTCGGGCTCAGCCCCAAAACCCCCTGAAGTGACTACTCTGAGGAACCAAGGGCTTGGCCAGACTCGGGGCACCCCCAGTGACCCGAGGGGCTACATCCTGGGCCAGGGGGACAACTGGGAGCCATCCCTCCTCGATTCTGCCTCTCATCCTCTTGGCAGCTGGGTGGCCCAGTGGGGAGAGCCCGGGCCTGGAAAGGCCTGGAGTCAGCATCGGCCCAATGCCCCAGCTGGTGTGATCTTTGGCCCTGATGGCCCAGAATCAGGTTCCAGGGCAGCGGAGCCCAGCGTGGACCTAGGGCTTATGCCCACAGCCCTGCCGGCTCAGTGAAGGGCCCCCCACTGCTGGGGGCAGCCTCCCTGACCTGGACAGCCCTGACCCCTCTCTGTGGTGGAACAGAGGAGCAGGCCCCCTGGGCCCCCGGGATCCTGCCCCTGCAGGGGAATCTCAGGTGGGGCCGCAGGGCAAAGACAGGACTAGGGAGGGGGCCCTGCAAGGCCAGCTGGAGCGGCCCTAGTGCGCCCCAGCCCTGCTTCCCTCCCCTCCTCCTTTGGCTTTTCTCCAATTCCTCCCAGTTTCACCTCCAGAAGGTCCCCTCCCCCAACCCCCCTGCACCCAGAGTCCACTCTGGCCCACCCAAATTTGGAGCATCCCTTCAGATCCAGCTCAAGGCTGTCCTGCCCCAGCAGCCTTTCCCGCTTCTCTCCGGAGCCCCTGCTCCCACGCCCTCGGCAGCTGGTTGTGGGGCTTCCTGCGCATCCGCCCCCACTTGCCAGGGCCCGGCTCCCTTTCAGCAGGGGCCCCCTCCCTGCCCCTCCCCCAGGGGCTGGGCACCTGAGCTCCTCCAGCTTGCGGTGGGACACCCCCCCCTTGGATCTGGAAGGCCCGTAGGCTGCCAGGCACCGAGCCACCTGCTTCTGGACCCGCTGCTCCTGAGCTCGGCGCTGCTCTGCCCTGGCTTGCTCCTCCTGCTTGTGCCGTTCCCAGTCCAGCATCAGGGCCCTGGGGAGGAAGAGGGGCCAGTGAGTCCTTTACCAGGGTGGGAGCCACCCCCCGGAGCCTACCGTCCGCAAGCCCCCTCTCCACACCATTGTCCAACCACAAATGGAGGGGAAGGCTGGGGAGAGCCGGGCCAGGCCCGATGCTGCTGGTCTCCACTGCCCCACTCTTCCTTCCTTAAGCCTGAGAGCAGAAGGACAGGGTGGCTCTGTTGGTCACTGCGGCAGGCCCTGAGCCCAGAACGTGAATCACTGAGGGCCGAGGACAGAGGGGTGGGCAAGGATGGGCCAAGAGGAGCGGCTGCCCGCAAAGATGGGCCAGAGGAGCAAGGTGTCCGGGGGGGCGTCTCCCAGCTTTCTGGGGGTCACCCTGTCTGCCTCTTGAACCCTGATCATCTGCCTTCCCTCAGCTGAGCCATGTCAGAGGCTTCCTTCAGAGCCCACTACAAGGGGCTCTGCCTTCAGGAGGCTCCCCCCGAGCGCTCCCCTTCCCCATTCCCGCAAATCTGACGACTCTCCTGGAGAATGGGCCGGCCTCTTCCCTGCTGCCCCTGAGGATGCCCGGATGGGGCAGATCTGTGTGACTCAGACACGCATGCAGGCTCACAGCACACACCACACACACACACACACACACACGTGCACACATGTCACACACTCACACTCACACATACTTATAACTTGTGCTCTGGGCCCCCGCGCTCCAGCCTCCTCTTGACCATTTCTAACCAGACGTCCCAGGGCGCCCTCAAGGTCCCCCCCCACGGCCTCTTGCCTTTGCCTCCAAGTGACCTTCTTGTTCGGGAGACACGGTCCTCCCGGGTGGCCCAGGACTCCTCCCCAACCCTCCCCTGGCCTGTTGCCAGGCTGAGATTCCTCCTCCATTTCTCCCCTCATCCCCCCTCGGTGCTCCCACAGCCTCGGCCCTAGACCAGGCCCTCGGGGCCTCCCCGTCCCAGGTTGCTGACCTCCCTCAGCCCCACAAGGACCCTCCAAAGCTTACTCCCCTGCTCCAGAGGTTCCAACAGCTCCCGTCACCTCAGGTCCAGTGCAAACTCTGCCCTTCCCCACCTGGCCGTGGTCTTGCCCCCAAGGCTTCCCCTCAGCCAGACCTGGCCGGGGAGACCCCCTGAAACCTGAGCTCCTTCCCCACGGGGCCCCCCCGGCTGTGAGCCCGACATTACCTTCCACTTCTCCGTATCCAGGCGCGTTTGTACATCCCTCCTGCAGAGTGTAAGCTCCTTGGGGGCAGGGATGGTTGGGGTTTGTCTCCTTAGAGTCCCACAGCCGGGCACATAATGGGCCCTTAGTCAGTGCTGGCCCAATTATATTGGATTTAATTGTATCCTTCAGAGAGTAGGCAGGAAGCATCTAGTAAGCTCCTACTGTGTGCCAGGCAGGCACTGGGCCAATCCATACTGGGCACACAAAGAAAAGGCCAAAATAAAGCAAAGCTCCCCAGGCCCTCCCTTCAAGGAGCAACGGGAGGCGACTAAGTCAGGTTTTCCAGCTGAAAGAAACCTCAGAAGAGCCTCCCTTTTGCATTTGAGGGGAGGAGGCAAGTCTGGCACGGCCCAGGGGGCAGCCACCCCCCCTTTCTGGGAGACTTGGGGGGCGCTGCCCGGTGCTTCGGCCAGAGCAGGGTCCGGGCTGGGCCTCCCAGCAGCCCTGGAGGCCGATCTTAGTGTGTCCGCACAGAGGGGGAACCAAGGCTTCTGCCCTCGGCAAGCAGTCAGTCCCACGGATTAATGAAGCCCAGGGGGCCGGCGGGCCCCTGGCACGAGGACCAGACCTACCGTAAGCCCCAGGGCTCCGAGATGGGGCCTGACCTGAGCCTTTGTCCCCTTCTGCAGGGAGCCCCCTGCCACCGTGGGGCCCTGTGGAGCCAGGAGGGCCCCCCCCCGCTCACGGGCCAGGCCAGGGCTCCGTTGGCCCTTCGCCTTTGGAAGGGAGGAGAGGGCAGGCTCCCTTTGGATCCCCCCGCTTGGTGCTCTGGGGCAGGAAGCCTCGGGGACTCCGCGTCAGGGCAGCAGGGGCGCCCAGAAAAGTTTGGCGCTTTTAGGGACAAGGCGGGGGCAGCATGGGGAGAGTTCCCCAGCCCTGTGGGTCCCTGCTTCCTAACCAGAAAGTGAGCGAGGGGAGGGCTCTTCCCTCTCCCCTGCTGCGTTGTCTTTAGCTTCCATGAGTGAGTGTGAGTGTGCACATGTACGTACACTATCATTCGGGGTGGCAGGCGGGGGGGGCCTGGGCCAGTGCAGACAAACCAGACTTCCCAGAAGCGGGACCTGTGGCCGGCCCGGCCCTGAAGCCGGAGCGGGGGGGTGGGCATCCCGGCCCCCGCCCCCCGGCCCTGGCGGGGCACATACCTGGTGACCTCTCGGCGCTTTTGGGAGGTTCTGGTGTTGTTGCTGGTCAGCTTCTCCTCTTCGCCAGCCTGGAACTTCTCGGCCCGCGTGTGAGCAGTGTCCTGGGGGGGCCACTGGGCGGCTGAAGACAGAAGCACAGGAATCGGGGACCACTCCCCGGCCCCCGCCCCCATCCCCACCAGGGCCCTATGCCCACAGCAGCCCCGGCAGAGGCTCTAAGGGAGCCGAGGCTGGTCCTGTGGCACCACCTATGACCCGCAGGGAGGCTGCCCCTCCCTCTCTGTCCCTTTAGACGGCCGGGGTGGGGCCTTTGGGGCCAGGGACCCCGGGTTTCAGAGCCGCGAGCGGCAGTCACAGAGCCGGGGGCCAGCAGTGCCAACGGGACCCCCCAAAGTTGGAGACAGACCCCACTGAGTGAGGAGCGGGAACCTCGCATTCAGGACACTGGACAGAGGCTCGGGGACAACCGGAGGTCACTCGGGGAGGGAGGGCCAGAGTGAGGGGGAGACTCCCGTAGGAAGGAAGGGGGGCTGCCGCATACTTCTGCTTTAGTGAGGGGAGAGGAGGAGACTCCTGCAGTCGCTCTCAACTGCTTCTGTCAGACAGGTCGCCTCCCCCGGCTGGGACTCGGCGGGCGGGTCATTGAACCTGATTCCTCCTGGGCCCAGGGGTGGGCGCCCGCGGGACGGCTCAGCCTGCCGGGGACCCTGGGGCTCCGGGACTCACGGTAGAGGCCCAGCTCCTCGGCCTCCTCCTGCAGATGTTGCTGCAGAGCCTCCAGGTTGTACACCTTCTGCAGGTCCTTGGACTTTGCCAGTCTCCTCTGGAATCCTCTGAGGAGGGCGAAGCCAGCCAGATGCAGGGCCTTCCACTTCCGGAGCTGGCTCCTCTCCTCCGCTCTGCTCCTGATCACCGGGGACAGACCCGTGGCTCTGAGGTCCTGCCCCTCCGGCCTCTACCCAAGCCCCGCCCAGCCAGGTGGGCGAGGGACCCCCTCCCCAGCAGCCACGGCGCCGCCAGACTGGTTACAGAGACCCCTCCCCAGCAGCCATGGCCTTCCCAGACTGGTTAGAGAGACTCCCCATCCCAGGCCATCGCAGCCCCCTCAACAGCCATGCCCCCCCTCCCACCACAGCCCCCTGGCTCTCAGCTTCTTCCCCCCGCCCCAGCCTTGGCCCTCGGGCCCAGGTCCTTGGAACCCCAACCTTGTCTTGGGAGATGAGAAAGCGGACCAGAGGCTGAAATCCCTCCTGCCCTCGAGCCCCTCCTCCTCCCTCTCGTCCTGGTCTTCCTGCCCTTCCTGCCCTTCCTGTTCCAGGCTGTCCTGGCTCTCCTGGCTGTCCATTTCAGGCTGAATCCAGGGCTTCAGCTGCCTTTTTCTGTCCTGACACCGGGCCTCCATTTTCCAGTAGAGCGGGAAGGTGGCTGGCTGGGGAGAGGGGGGCACAGCCTTCCAGCGTGACTTCCGGGGGGCCCTGGCAGGTGGCAGGGCTGAGGCCTGGCCCTTCTTGGGCTGCCCGGACTGGTGGGAAGCGGCGGGAGGGGGCAGGGGCAGGCTCCGGCCATCCACCAGGAAGCTCTCCCAGGCCCACTGGAATGGGAAGGAGGGCTTCCGAGGCGGAGGCAGGACGAGGCTGGGAACGGGGAGAGAAGCAGCCGGTCAGGACGGCGGTCTCCCCGAGGCCCAGGTCCCCTCCCTGCACCCCTGGCTACTCACTCTTCGGCCTCAGAAGGCACATTTCCCTTCTTGCCTTTGTAGGATGCATCTTTCTTCCTGAGGTTCCCTTCACTGCGAGCCCTAGGTCGGCCCTGGATCAGCACACTGTCTCCATTCCTAAAAGCACCCTAGAGGGCAAGGGGGGCCACGTTAACAAGCACCGTCCCCCCCACGTCCCACGACTGCGGAGGGTCAGCAGTGGGCCCATGCTCAGAATCCTCTAGGGCAAGGGGGGCTGCATTAACAAGCATCATCCCCCCACGTCCCACGGCTGCGGAGGGCCAGCAAGGGGCCCGTGCCCAGAACGGGGACACGAAGTCCCACAAGACATGAGGTTGGGCGGCAGTGAGAGCCTTCAGTCCAGGCCTTCTGCCTCTTCCCAGCCATGGGGATGATCTTGTTTCACACGAGGAAGGCCACGGGACCGACAGCCGAGGTCCCCAGAGTCTCAGGATATGAGACCATCAAGGATCCTTTCTGCTTTAAAGCTCTCCCCCCCCGCCCCCAGGGGCCCTTCTCCAGCTTCTCCCCTGCGCCTACACGGATCCCGGCATCCTGCGGCCCAGCTCTAGGCCTTGGCATTCAAAGCCACTTACTTGGTGGGCCAGAGGCACTCCGGAGAGGAGCCCCAGCAGTCCAGCAGCCGTCGCCCGTTCAGATGGCGCCGAAGGGACCCGGATGCGGGCATCGTAGTTAGCTTTCACCACAGAGGCAGCCAGAATTGACTGTTGATGGGTTCTTAGCAAAGAGTTCTTCTGCCCCATCCCCCCTTTCAGAACCTCTATCAGCCCGATCCTGATCCGTCTCCATGGAGACCAGCAGGCCTCTGGGAAGGCATGGCAACCTGGCCTCTGAAAGCTCCCCAGCCTCCCAGAGCACCCCCACTTCTGAGAGAACCCTCATCTCTCAGAATGCCCAGACTCTGAGAATGCCCCAGCCTCTGAGAGCACCTCAGCCTCTGAGAACACCCCAGCCTCTGAGAATGCCCCAGACTCTGAGAACACCCCAGACTCTGAGAGCGTCTCAGCCTCTGAGAACATCCCAGCCTCTGAGAACATCCCAGGATCTGAGAATGCCCCAGACTCTGAGAATGTCCCAGCCTCTAAGAACACCCCAGCCTCTGAGAGCACCCCAGACTCTGAGAACATCCCAGCCTCTGAGAATGCCCCAGACTCTGCGAGCGTCCCAGCCTCTGAGAACATCCCAGCCTCTGAGAGCACCCCAGACTCTGAGAGCGTCTCAGCCTCTGAGAACATCCCAGCCTCAAAGTACCCCAGCCTCTGAGAGCACCCCTGCCTCTGAGAGCACCCAGCCTCTGAGAACGGCCCAGCCTCTGAGAACACCCCAGCCTCAAAGTACCCCAGCCTCTGAGAGCACCCCTGCCTCTGAGAGCACCCAGCCTCTGAGAACGGCCCAGCCTCTGAGAACACCCCAGCCTCAAAGTACCCCAGCCTCTGAGAGCACCCCTGCCTCTGAGAGCACCCAGCCTCTGAGAGCACCCCAGCCTCTGAGAGCTGGGTGGAATTGGGCCCAAAGGGGCTCAAGCAGAGGAGGGGCGCTTCCCAGTGGATTCATGCATTGGGTAAGATCAGCTGATCTGCCCTCCAATGCACCCTGGGACTCTCAGATCCTGCCTGGGCAATGGGAGGCTCCCGCTCATGTGAGGGGAAATGGCCTCGAGAGGTGCCAGCTGCAATCGCTCCAGGGCTTCATTTGAAGATCCCCGTTTGCCAACGCCCCCCCCCCACCCAGAGCTGGGCCAACAGCGTGAGAATCATCGCCATTCTCCTCTTGCCTGCCCGAACCTGGCATCTCCAGGCCGCCTTCTACCTTTACCCACATTAATCGTCTCAGAGCTGGAAGCTTCTCAGAGGCACCAAGTCGGGCCCTTCCCTCCCTCTCCCTCCCTCCCTCCCTGAGCTAGCAGACATCCCCCCTTAAACAAGGCTCACAGCCAGCCATATTGTGCTTGCAGACTTCCGGTGCTGGAGAGCCCCCTCCTGACCTGCTAAGTCCCTGCTAAGTGACTGACTGACAGAGAGGTAGGGGTGGAATGGGAGCATGAAATACAGTTACCTAACATCTGAGTAATCAGGACCAAAGAGAGACTCAAAGTGCTTTGGGAAATCTGAGCAGGAAACAGATCCCTTTTAGTTGGGGGCTTCCTGAAAGAGGGGGCATCGAAGGGGAGCCTGGAAGGGAAGGATTCACAATGTCAAGTCTACCAGCATTTATTAAGCCCCTGTTATGTACCAGATTATGCTCAGCACCTCCTGATCCAAAAAAAGGTTAAAAAACCTAAACAAAGGGGCAGCTAGGGGGCGCAGTGGACAGAGCACCAGCCCTGAGGTCAGGAGGATCAGAGTTCAAATCTGCCCTCAGACACAACACTTCCTGGCTGTGGGACCCTGAAAGTCACTGAACCCCAATCACCTCAGCAAAAATAAATAAATAAAAATAAATTTAAAAACTTAGACAAAAAATCCCAGCCCTCGGCCTCAGGGAGTTTCTGCTCTAACAGTGAGAAACCACATGCAAACAACTATGTACAAACTAAATACAAGTTATATGGAGAGCATCTGGGGCAAAGGCTTCTGGGAGAAGGAAGCTAGGAGGTGGAGATGAGGAGGGAGACTTGGGGGACCGCCAGGACCAATGTCTGACAGGAGGAAATGGACAGGCTGGTCTGAGCAACAGCAGATGAGGGGAGACACTGGGAATGGGGGGTGGCTGATGCCTATGACGAGGGACAAGTTCGGCAGGGGAACCTTAAGTCCAGTCTGGTGGAAGCCTAAAGCCTGAGAAAGGAACGTAAATGCTTAGAAGATAAGAGCTGGAAGAGATCTTGGAGGCCAACCCAGCCCGGCCCTCAGGAGCCATTCACTCTGCCTCCTGATTCCCTAATCCCTGCTTTTCAGAAATAGCATGGGCTGCCTTCACAGAAAGGGGGGGGGGTCCCCTTGTGAATCCTTTTCTTCTATGCTCCACTTCAATGCCCCCTCTTTCAGGAAGCCCCCAACTAAAAGGGATCTGTTTCCTGCTCAGATTTCCCAAAGCACTTTGACTCTCTCTTTGGTCCTGATTACTCAGATGTTAGGTAACTGTATTTCATGCTCCCATTCTACCTCCACCTCTCAATCAGTCAGTCACCTAGCAGAAAGAGAAGTCGGAAAAGAGGGGGCCTTTGGGGGTCTCTTGCCCTTGCCAGAAAGAACCATGACAAGGTGGCTTCTGGGATCAACGCAGGAAAGGACAGCGGGAGTTCAGGATGTGCTTAGCCAAACCTTTAGGCTTAAAACACGTGGTCGCCATTAATGTCAACCAGGTTAACAGAGGGAACGTTGAAAATGCTGCAGAACATCATGGCAGGCTCTCAAGCATCCTGAAATCCCACTCAGAGTACCAGTCGACCATCCTTTAGAGGAGCTTCCCGAAGGCTGGAGTTTGAATGAAATTATAGGAATTATAACATTTGCATAAAGCACTTTATAAATACAACCTCATTTTAGCTTCTAAACAAACCTAGGAGGGTGGGGCTATCATGATCCCCATTTTACAGATGAGGAAACTGGGGTAGACTGAAATTGAAAGGATGAAATCTAAAGCTAGATTGAGCTCATCTTCCCAACTCCAGGTCTAGGGTTCTGTGCACTGTGTCGCCTCCCAGTGGCCTCTTAGCAGAAAGACAATGAGATGCAGGGATCAGCAAGCTAGAGTTGAAGCCACATCTGTTACTCTATTGGAATTAATTGTTCTTTAAACGTTTGGTAGAATCCATTTGTAAATCAATCTATCCTTTTCTTAGGGAATTCACTTCAATTTATTTCAATTTATTGTTCAATTTGTTCAATTTATTTTTCTAAAATGGAACTACATAAGTATTTGATTACTCTGGGGAATCTATATTTTTGATAAATATTCATCCATTTTAGATTGTCAGATTTACTACCACACAATTGGGCAAAATAGCTCCTAATTATTGCTTTAATTTTCTCTTCATTGGTGATAAGTTTGTCCTTTTCATTTTTGATACTGATAATTTGGTTTTCTTCCTTTTTCTAATCAAATTAACCAAAGGCTTATCTATTTTGTTAGTCTTTTTTTTTTTTAATAAAACCAACTGTTTTATTTTATAAGTCCAAGAGCTTCTTTTACTTTTATTAATCTCTTCTTTGATTTTCAGAATTTCTAATTTGTCATTTAATTGATTTTTTGAAAAGTTATTTTTCTAGCATTTTTAGTTGCATGCCCAATTTATTAGTCTCCTCTTTATTTTATTCATATAAGCATCTAGAGATAGAAAATTTCCCCTACGGGGCAGCTAGATGGTACAGAGAATAAAGCACCAGCCCTGGAGTCAGGCGAACTAAAGTTTGAATCTGGCCTCAGACACAACACTTCCTATCTGTGTGACCCTGGGCAAGTCACTTAACCCCAATTGCCTCACAAAACAAAAATTTTAAAATTCAATATAAAATTTCCCCTAAGAATTGCTTTGCAAAATAATGTTTTGGTCATGTATACTTATTTGTGTATCTAATTTATATTTTAATGTATTTAACATCTACTGGTCATCCTGCCATCTAGGGGAGGGGGTGGGGGGTAAGAGGTGAAAAATTGGAACAAGAGGTTTGGCAATTGTTAATGCTGTAAAGTTACCCATGTATATATCATGTAAATAAAAGGCTATTAAATTTAAAAAAAAAAAAAAAGAATTGCTTTGGCTGCATCCCATAAGTTTTAGTATGTTGTTTCATTATGGTCATTCTCTTGAATGAAATTGACGGATTAGATTATTTAGTTTCTGATCATTTTTGGTCTATTTTTCCATGACTCTTTATTATACATAATTTTTATTGCATCATGATCTGAAAAGGATGTATTTAACATTTCTGCCTTTCTGTATTTGATTGTGAGGTTTTTATACCCTTATATATGGTCAGTTTTGGGGTAGGTGCCATGTACCTCTGAGAAAGAGGTATATATATATATATATATATATATATATATATATATATATATATCCCCATTCAATTTTTTCCAGAAGCATATGATAACCTAACTTTTCTAACATTCTAGTCACCTCCTTAACTTCTCATTTATTTTGTGGTTAGATTTATCTAGTTCTGAAAGAGGGAGGTTGAATTCCCACACTAGTGTAGTTTGCTAATTCTTCCTGCAACTCACTTCATTTCTCCTCTAAGAATTTGGATGCTATACCGTGTATATATTTAGTATGGATAGTAATTCATTATCTATGGTACCCTTTAGCAAGATGTAGTTCCCTTATTTCTTTTAATTAGACCTATTTTTGCTTTTGCTTGGTCTGAGATTAGGATCGCTACCTGCCAGGTTTTTTTTTTTTTTTTTTCCCTTTAGCTGAAGCATAACATATTCATTCTGTCCCAGTGTTTTAGGTTTACTCTGTACGTATCTCTCTGCTTCACATATATTTTTGATAAACAACATATTGCAGGATTCTGGCATTTAATCCAGTCTGTTATTCAATTCCGTTTTATGGAGAAATCATCCCATTCACATTCATAGTTAGTAATATTACTAACTGTATTTTTCTGCATTTGTATGTTTCTCTCTCCTTTCATCCTTTTCCTTCACAAGTGTTTTACTTCTGACCCCTACCTCCTTCAATCTGCCCTCCCTTTTATCAGCCTCTCCCCTTCCTTTTTCACCCCTTTCCCCTTCTACTTCTGCCCTCTCTTCAATCAGCCTCCTCCCTTTCTTGTTCCTTTCTCCTCTTACTTCCCAAAATGTACAGTATACAGTGAGATTAAATTTTAGACTAAGCCAAAAACGTATTTTATTTCTTTCCTCTTTGGACCAAATCTGATGAATTATGGTTCAAAGTCCCTTTTCCTTCTTTTTCTCTACTATAATAGGTACTTTGTACCTCTTCATATGATGTAATTCACCCACAATCTTTCCACCCCTTAATTTGTATATGATCACATTAAAATCAACTTATAGTCACACCCTCTGTCTATGTATAGTCCTTCTAAGTACCCTAACAAAGATACAATCCTTAAGTTACAAGTATCATTTTCTCATGTAGAGGTGTAAACAAGTTAACCTTTTTTAAAAAAGCAGTTTTTTTTTTCTTTCCTATTTATCTTTTTATATTTCTCTTGAGTTTTGTCTTTGAAGATGTTTTTAAAGTTTTCTTCAGTCAATTTCTGTGCTTCCTTTTCCAAGCTGTTGGCCTTCCTCCCAAAATTTTCATAGCTCTCATTTAATTTTCACCATTTTTCTTCTACTTCTTATAATTTTGTAAATTCTTTTTGAGCTCTTCCAATAGAGCCTTTTGAGCTTGAGAGCAGTTCAGATTCCCCTTGGAGGGTTCCCAGGTTAGCATTTTGCCATTGCTGTCTTCTTCTGGCTTTGTGCTCTGACCTTCCCTTTGCCATAGTAGCTTTCCATAGTTGTGGCGTTCTCTTCTTTTTAAAAATATATGGTGGTTCTCTCTGGGAGCAGGTTTCTTGGGGAGGTTTTCTGGAGGTAGCCTTAGTTTCCGTTCCAAGTAATAATCACTCCAAATGCAGCCCAGTGTTAAAAGTTCAAATCTTTTATTGTCTCCTTCAATATAGCCCGGTTAGTTGTCTTAGAGGCCTCTCTCACTCCTTGGTTCCAAGAGCTCTTGCAGCTTGTCTTTTAGCTCTTCCAGCTTCTGCCTCTAGCTCAGCTCTGACTCTGGCTTCTCAATCTCCAGCTGACGCTCCCCTCTCAATCTTTACAACTGAACTCTCCTGACTGAGCTCAGCTGTAAACTCAAAGGTTGACTCTTCCTCCGAGAGTGGGATTATGGGAGGTGTGAATTTGGACATTTCATACTGAACCCTGAAATCTCCCAAAAGTATGAACCAATGTGTGAACTCTCAAAGGTGCAAACGCAAGCATTGTTTCTATCGATACTAGTGACTTAACACTTTGTAAGGATTTGCTCTAATGTGTGAACCAATAAGCATTGTATCAATTCCATTGAGTTAACACTAGGATTCTAACACACGGTCAGGGCCCTTTCGGCTTTTTTGCTCATTTTAAAATGTTGAGCTTTGCTCCTAGGGAGCAAGGGAGAGTGTTTAAAGTTTTTTTTTTTTTTTTTTGGCAGGTGGTCAGGGGCCTCTCACTCCCTTTCTGCCAGGAGACTGGCAGTGCTTTGGGGCTCTCCCACGGTGCTGGATTGACCTTGACCTAGTCCTACCTATTATTAAGGGTTAACTGTTTTTCCATGTTGGGGGAGGCCCTCGCTGGCCTGGGGCCAGGCCCTGGAACCAGGGCAGGGTGGCCCGCTGGCCCTTTGGCCGGGTCCCTTCCCCCATGCCTGTTTCCCTTCTGCCCAAGTGAGATAGGCCTTTCCCAAAGTCCTTCCAAGATACCTTAAGCTTGAAAATCATTTCCCTCTGATGGGTTTGGGCTCTAGTCCATCCTGGGCTTTTTGATTCTTTCCTCCCCCGCCTGTTACTTAAATGGTTTTTTCCTTGCTCTGTCTCGTTTAATGCAGAATGAGGTCTTAAGGCCCCTTCGCTCTATGTGACCCTATCACATAAAGAACTTTTCTACAGAACTGGGACATGACTTCTTTGCCCCCTTCCTGGGGCCACGTGCACACAACGAACCCACCCTCTCATTTTCCAGAGCAGAGAGCCCCAGTACCCGGATTGCCGCCCCACCCTGCCTTGCCACCTCCAGGCAGCGCAAAGGTCACCTCCCCCTTGGAGTCTTCCCAGATTCCTCCTTAAGGTCACATCAGAGTTTCTGAGTAGCCAGATCCCTTGGCTGATTTTCTTTTTCCTTTTTGTCTTAAAAAACATCATTATACATGTTTAATATTGGATTGTTTGCCATCTAGGGGAGGGGGTGGGGAGGAGCAAATTCCCCAAGGCCTGGAGGGTCAGTGCTTGGATTGTCTGCAGGGAAAAAAAAAGCTTTTTAAAAAATCCCCGAGAATGGTTCTCTAGGTAGGAGCGGGAGAAAGGGCGCCGGGAGACACTTCGGTCATCTCAGTCCCGTCCGATTCTTCCTGCCACCATCTGGGTTTTCCTCAGCAAAGTTCCCGGGTTTGCCCCCTTCCAACCCCAAATGGGAAAAGGAAAACAGGTTAATGACTCACTCAGGGTCACACTGCCAGTATGTGTCCAAACTCGGTGCTCTATGCACTGTGCCCACTGGGAAAAATTATTCGGATTCCCAAAATGGGCAGGAAAATTTAACAAAAATAGTCTTTGGTGTCTGGCACACTGTCCATCCTGGGCCCGGAGGCCTGGGAGGAGCTGGAGGCTTGCCCTGCCTCCTTGCAAAAGGGGAGGAGGCCGGCCCTCCCGGCCCACCCTGCAATTGGGAGGTGCTAGGGCCTGACTCAACACCCCCTGCCAACTCCCCAAAGCTGGAGCCTCTACTCAGCCTCCTGGAGATGAATCGGCCAGAAGTTCCAGCACTGGCCTGCTCCCGTAAACATGGCTGATCTTTGTGGGCATAGCCCATTTCCCTACACTGACTCAACCCCCTTCTCCCTTTCCTTCTCTGAGATCTGGTTCAAGTCTCACCTTGTCGAGGCAGAAGAACCTCCGGATAATCTGAGCCCCGGTAAAGCTTTGGGTATCTGTTGAAAACGATCTGGGGTTCTTAGCACTGGCCCCAAATGGAAAGAAATTATAGGGTCTCTGGTGGGTTCGGGCGGGGGTCGGCCGAGGGGGGCCCTGCGGGGGCCCGGGATGGACCGTCTCAGCAGCATCCTAAATTTGATGCCCAGGACTCAGCCCAAAGGGGATCCCAGGTCTCTGCTAGAAGGCCCTCCGGTGGTCCAGCTGGGGAGGGCGGTGGATGATCTCGAGATAGGGACATTTGGATGGTCCGAGGACATCTGAAGGCCAGGCCTTTCTAAATTCTACAACTCTGAGGACAAGGGGCTCCATGCAGAAGTGGGGGGGAGGGGAAGGTGTGGAGGGAGTTAAACAGAATGCAGGTGAATGATTGGGACTGAACAGGGCAGGAGACCACCCCCTCCCCCCACCGTGGGCCAGCCTCGGGGTTCCTGCTTCCCCCCAACTCATCACTATTAGATGAACTCCACCAGAGGCTCAAGTCTCCATGACTCACTATGGGGACTCTTAAGGGGCTAGTCCAGGGAAGAGGCTGGGGGAAAGATGGGGAGCTGGGGAGCTCTGGGGTACAGCTGCTTTCTGCATAGGGAGCAAGACAAATGGACAGAAAACGGGGCGACCTAAACTGACTGCAACGCTGGCCAATCACATCGCCCATTTGAGGGTAGGCGGCCCTTCCCTGGGGACGAGAACTGCTGCCTTATGGTATGATACATAAAGTGCCCTGCAGAGAGCAGCTGCCGCCTGTGGAGCCGCCTGGGACCTCTGGACCCGTTTCTCCATCTGTAACATCTGCCCAAAGTCCCGGGTCCCTTCCATCTCGATGGCCTTGCGCTCACCTTTGCTCTCTCCCTAGGCACCATCACCTACCTCTGGCTTCCCAGGCTCCCTCCCTGGAGGTCCAGAGGGTTTGCTGGGACTCCTCAGGACCCTCAGTCACCGGGCAGGTAGAGAAAGGTGGAGGAGGTTGGGCTGCCCTAAGTGACTCTGGCTCCCAGTGCCTAATGGATGACTGGGGGGGGCGGGGAGAAGGGGACAGCAAGAGGACTTGGGGCTGCCTCAAAGGTTTACAAAAAGCTCCCCCCAGCAACAGGGGGGCAGCCACCTCAGCGTGCAGGCGAGGGAACGGGTGAGTGGGGGAAGAAGGATCTGAGCCCAGTCCAGAGCAGGGGGTCTGGCAGCCTGCCCATTCCCTGGGGTCACTGGGCCCAATGACTCCCTCACAAATCAGCAAAGTGAGGAACGGGAGGAGGGACTCCCAGCAACCCCAGGCTTCGTTTCTCCTGGGAGGGGGATGGGAGTGGGACGGGATGAGGCCTGGGGGAGCCCCCAGAGATGCAGGGCTGGGGGGGGGGGATGCAAATACTCAAAAGCCTCTTTCTTTTTAAAATTTTTTAATAAATTTAAGAAGGCCCTCCCCTCCCCCCCACCTCCCCCTCAGCCCCTAAAATGGACTAAATGAGGGTGGAGGGTGGGAGGAGGAGGTGAGACGGCCGGGGGTGGCCCTATGAATCATAATCTTCCTCTTCTTCAACAGCTGTGGGGCCAGGGGGGGCCGGAGGGAGAGGCAGGGTGGAGGAAAAGGGGAGGAAAGGGGCCGGGGGGCTGTGGAAGGAGAGAGGCGATTGCGTTAGTTGAAGAGGCGTGCCCAAGGCCGGAACCGCTCCCCCTCGACAATCCTGGAGAACTAGGGGGCCCGTCTCCCACCTAGGCCGTGCCTCCCCCACGGACAGACCCCTCTGTATTCCCTCGGGCCTGCGCCACGCCCCCACCTCCCACGATGCTCCCCATCCTGGCCGCCAACCTCACCTCTGGAATGGGGCCGGGGGCCGGCTGGGTTGGGCTGGGGGCTGGGGCATCTCCTCCTCCCCGTCTGTCTCTGTGTCCTCAGAATCATCCTGTGGGCGGCATCAGCCAGGTCAGTCCCTTGGCCGCCTGAGCTCAGGGGGAAGGGGCCAGGCCCAGGGCTCAGGGACGTCAGGAGGCCGGGGGAGGCTGACGGGGGCCAGAGGAGGCCAGGAGAGGCTGGCAACCTCCTTTCAGAGGTGGCAGAGGCCCGGGGCCAGGCCATGAGCTCGGCAGCAATCAAGCAGAAGCCCTCTGAGACACCGACGGGAAGCAGGCCCTGCCCTCGGCCAGCTGACGGTCTAAGGGGCCGGCTTACCTCCTGCTCCGAGTCTGTGCCGGACTGCTTTTTGTCTTTCCCTTTTCCTCCGGCACCACCATTTTTCCGGCTGCTCCCAGGCTTCCGGCCCCTAGAGTCAGACATAAGACTTGAGAACTTTCCAGATGGAGAAACTAAGGCGACAGCGAAGAATGTTTATGAACGCTCGAGGGCACGGGGCACCGAATGCAGGGCCTGACGAGCCGACACCCCCATTCGGCCTTGGAGGGGCCTGGGTCAGAGAGGCCCTTTGGAGATGTGGGTCAAATAGTCCGGGAAGATAACGGTCCATAGGGCATCAGAAGGGGAAAGGGAGGGTCTCAAAGAAACCCCCAGAGATTTGTACGAACCGATGCATGAGAAGCAAAGAGACCCAGGAGCACCGTGCGTGCACGGGCTTTAACACCAGCGGCGAGCCGAGAACACTGGCTGGAGAAGCCCTCCCCGTCCCCCAGCTCTGACCCCTTGGCTGAGGGGGGGGGTCCCCGGGGGCGGAGTGCTGCACTCCCGTACAGACTTTTTCTAAGGGCTGATGAGTTCTGATTTTTTCCCTTTAAAAACTTTATCGGTGGGATAGCTGGGAGGCGCAGTGGTTGGTGCAGCAGCCCTGAGTCAGGAGGACCCGAGTTCAAACCTAATCTCAGACACTTAACACTTCCTCCTGTGTGACCCTGGGCCAGTCACTCAACCCTGACTGCCTCAGCAACAAACAAACAAACAACCTCATTGGGTACACAGAACTCTCTTCGATTCTGAGAAATTCAGGCGACATAAAGACAGAAGAAAGCAATAAAAACTCGGAAAAAGAAAGCAAGAGGTTGAGCTTTGACACGTGTGTGTGCATACGTGTGTGAAGAGAGAGACAGAGACAGAAAATGGGGTTTCCCAGCGCCTGGCGCACAGCAGGAGCCGAATAAATGTTTCCTAACTTCTCCTCTGAACGAGAAGCGCCCCCCCCCCCCCTTTTTCTGAAAAGTTTTTTTTTTAACCCAAACGCCTCCCGGGGAGGGAGAGGAGCGCGTGCCCCCTGCTCCCCTTACCTGCGCGCCCCTTTCTCGCCATCCAGGTGATTGTCTTCTCCGTCTCCCTGCATGTCCGGCACGGTGGCCACCAGGTCCTTCAGGAAATCAAACTGTTGCTCCAACTCAATGCACTGTTTCCTAGGAGGGGAGGGGAGGGGCTGAGCGCCTCCTTTGGGCTCCAGGGGTTCTTGACGGAGGATGGGGGTGGGGCTCTTGCCAGGGGACCTTGGAAGTTTTCATTTACCCCCCTCATTTTAGAGCACACCCAAAAACGGCCCAGAAGCAGGAAAAGATTTAGCTGCGGGAGGGGCAGTGTGGGGTCTTCTGATCCAGAATCTGGTGACCCTTCCAAAGGTGAGAGAGGCAAAGGGAAAGGAGGGGGAGGGGGAAAGAGCTGGGGAGCGGGAACCCCCCCCCTTTTTTAATTGGGAAAGGGGTTTTTTTTTTGGTTTTTAAAAGGGGGTTGGGAAATTTTTTAAAAAAGGGGGAAACTTTTTTTTCCCCCCCCCAAAAGGCCCAACCCCTGCCTCAGAACCAAAAACAAAAAAACCCCCCCCTTGGGGCCCCCCCTTTTCCCAAAAAAAAAAAAAACCCAAAAGGGAAAAAACCTCAAAAAAAAAAGGGAAAAAAAGGGAAAAAAAAGGGGAAAAAACAAAAAAATTTTTGGGGGGGGGCAAAGGGAAAAAAGGAAAAAAGGGGGTTTTCCCCCCTTTTAAAAGGGAAAAAAAGTTTCCCCCCCCCCAAAAGGCCCCCTTTTTTGGGTTTTTTTCCCCCCCCGGGGGGGTTTTTCCCCCCCCCCCCCCCCCCGGGGGGCCCCAGGGAAATTTTTTGGCCCCCAACCTTTTAAAAAAGGGGGGGGCCCCCCCTTTTCCCGGGGGGGGGGGGGGGGTTTTGGGGAAAATTTAAGGGGTTTTTAAAAGGGGGGCCAAAAAAAAAAAAAATTTTAAGGAAAAGGGGGGGGGGAAAAAAGGGGGGGGCCCCGGGGGGGGAAAGGGGGGGGGGGGAAAAAAGGGGGGGAAAAAGGGGGGGGCCGGGGGGGGGGGGTTTTTTTTGGGCCCCGGGGGAAGGAAAAAAATTTTTTGGGGGTTTTCCCAAGGGGCCCGGGGGGAAAAAACCCAAGGGGAAAGGGGGGGGGGGGCCCCCCAAAAACCCCAAAGGCCCAAACCCCCGGCCCCCCGGGGCCCTTTAACCCCTTTCCCCCCGGGAAAAAAAAAACCAAAACCCCCCCCCCCCCCTTTCCCCCCCCCCCCCCCTTCCCCCTTTTCCCCCCCCCCCCCTGGCCCCCAGCCCCCAAACCCTGACCCCAGCCCCAAGGCCCCAGCCTCCTGACCCCCCCCCCCCCTTTTTGACCCCCCCCCCCCCCCCCCCCCCCCTTTTTTGGTTTTTTTAACCCCCCCCCCCCCCCCGGGGCCCCCCCCCCTTTTTTCCCCCCCCTTTTTTCCCTGAAGCCCCGCCCCCCCCCCCCCAAAAAAACCCCCCCCCCCCCACCCCCCCCCCTTCCCCCTTTTTTGACCCCCTTGCCTTTTTCCCCCGGCTTGGGGCCCCGGCCCTTGGGGGGAAGGGGGGGGTTTCGGGGGGGGGGGAAGGGGGTTCCCCGGGGGGGGGGAGGTGGGGGAAGGGCCCGGGGGGGGGGCCGGGGGGGGGGGGGGGGAAGGGGGGGGGAGGGGGGGGGGGGAAGGGGGGGGAGGGGGGGAAAGGGGGGGGGGGGGCCCGGCCCGGGGAGGCCCGGGGGGCCCCGGGGGGCCCGGGCCCGGGTTCCCCCGGGGGGGCGGTTTTCCTTCTTCTTTTTCCCCCCCCGGGGTTCCCCCCCCGGCCCCCACCCCCCCCCCCCCCCCCCCCGGCCTCCCCCCGGGGGCCCCCCCGGCCCCCCGGCCCCGGCCGGGGGGTTTTCTCCCCCCCCTTGGGGGCCCCCCCGCCCCCGGGGGTTTTCCCCCCCGGCCCCCCCCCCCCCCCCCCCCCTTCCCCTTTTCCCCTTTTCCCGGGAAAACCCCCTTCCCCCCTTTCCCCCGGGGGGCCCCCCCCGGCCCCCCCGGGGGCCCCCCGGGCCTTGGGGCCCCCTTTCCCCCGGGGCCCTCCGGGGTGGCCCCCCCCCCCCCCCCTTTTTTCCCCGCCGGCCGGGACCAAAAGGGGGGGGCCCCGGGGGGCCCCGGGGGGCGGGGTGGGGGGGGGGGGGGGGAAAAGGGGGGCCAGGGGGCCGGGCCGGGAGGAAAAAGGGGGGCGGGTGGGGGGGGGGGGGGGCCGGGGGGGGGGGCCCCGGGGCCAAGCAGGGGGGGGAAGGGGGGGGGGGGGGGAAGGGGAAGGAAGGGGGGCCCCCCGGGGGGGGGGGGGAACCCGGGGAAAGGGGGGAATTTTTTCCCGTGGGTGGGGGGGGGGGCCCCCCGGGGGGGGGGGGCCCCTTTGGGGGCCCGGGGTTTTTTTTAAAAGGGTTTTTCCCTTTGGAAAAGGGGGTGAGGGGTTTTACGTCCCCACCTGTAATTAGCAACGAAAACGGTCCTTCACCAAGCGGCCAACATGACGGGGCCCTGGATTTCGCTGTGAATTCCTTCGGTCCTCCCCCCCCAGGGGGCTGTGCTCTCGTTGTACCCGTTTTACAGACGGGGAAGCTGAGGCAGCCAGTCAGTGGCTGCCCGGGGTCACAGCGCCCCGGGCGTTGACTCCCGGCCCTCTTTAGGGGCCCAAAGGGTGGGGTCAAGGCCTCACCTTCCCCCCTTCCCCAGGATCGAGCTGCCCGAGGAGGAGATCCCCCACGGGAGCCAGGAGGATGGCTTCACGGCGGAGCACCTGGCCGCGGAGGCCATGGCGGCCGACATGGACCCCTGGCTGGTCTTCGACGCCCGCAGCACCCCTCCCTGTGAGCTGGACTCCTGGCTGGCCGCCTACCCCCCTTCCCGAGTCTCCCGCTACGGGGGCCCCAGCGCCCCGAACCCCAAGCCCGTGGGCTGGATCGGCTGGGCCCACCCGACCCTCCCCTGGAGCCGGGGACGTCCAGGGGACCGGGAGGGGGCCCGGCCCGCAGGCGGCCCAAGCCCGCATCCCAAGGGAGCTGGCGCTGACCCACCAGGTCCTGACCGGGAAGTGGCTGATGCACCTGAGCCCGGGCTTCAAGCTGGACCACGCGTGGGCCGGCATCGCCAGGGCCGTGGTGGAGGGCAAGCTGCAGGTGGCCAAGGTGAGCCCCCGAGCCCGGAGGGAGGAAGGGGCCATTCGGCCCCAGGGAAGATTTCACGGACCAGGAGGGAGTGCTGAAGGCCGACGCCATCCCCGGGCCCTAAATGCCCGGGCTGACCCAAGCCAGATGTCTAACCTGGGAAATCCCGGGCCAACCCGGCACCTTGTCCCACCCTCCCGAAAGAAAGCCACCACCCCGGAAACCCCCATTGCTCCCGAGTCCTGGACCGGCTCAACAACACAGCCCTGACTTAGCTGGGGTGGGAGCCCAGACACCCGGGGGTGGGGAGGGCGCAGACAATCATTCTGGCCGGCCTTCCAGGGGATGGACTTCGGGACTGGGACCTGGCCCTCTGCTCAGCCCCCACCCCAGGGCTGCCCGCCTTCCGGCCTTTGGGGACCAGCCTCCTCGGGCCTCAGGAAAGGGCGAGGGCACAGTTGCCACCCTGCAAGGGAGAGGAGGTGGGGCCGTGGCGCCATTCCCATCTCCCTTCCCCCCTTGTGACCTAGTTAATGGAGGGAGAAAGGGACCCTCTTCCTGGAGCTCAGGTTGCTGGCCCAGAGCCTCGGCTGGGTTCCCTCCCCTGCTTAGAGCTGCTCCTCCCCCATCCCTGGCTGGCACCCAAGAGTCGGTGGAGTGTTGCATCCTGGGAATTGTAGCCCTGACTGTGGACTGGGCCACCGGCAAGCCCCCGGAGAGGGTGCCGGCTGCTCCCTGCTCTGACTGCAATTCCCTGGGCCCCTGTCCCGCTCCCACTCCTCCCATTGCTTCAACAAAGCACCCCCTCCCCTCCTGGTCCTCTGGTTTACAGATTTAGGTGTCAGTTGCTCAGGTCAGATGTGACGAGCAATGGTGTCAGGTCTTCTGGGACTGAGGAAGTGAAGGGCTAGCCTCGGCCCGAGACTGGGGAGCCTCAGGCTTTACCACACGCTTCTGCTTCATTTGACTCCCTGGCTCCCATCACCTCCAGGAGCAGATTTGGCCTCCCCCGGCATGACAGCCCTCCCCAGCCTGCTCCCTTCCTCCCTTCCCGGGCTTCTGACACTATCCCCCCTGGACCCCGTGACCCGGGTAGCACGGCCTGGCTGTAGTTGCCCGGGCGGTACCATCTCTGGACTCCAGGCCGGGCCCCGGGCCCGGAGCGCTCGTTCTCTTCCGCTCGGCCTCCTGCCTTCCCTGGCACCTCCACTGCCTTCCTTCTCCTCACACTGTACATATTTTGTGTCTCTGTAGTTATTAACATGTTGTCTCTTCCATTAGAATGTGCGCCCCCGAGGCAAGGGACCTGATTTTTTGCTTTCCTTTGTATCCACAGCACTTAGCCCAGTGCCTGGTGCCTAGTGAGCCCTGAATAAATGTTTTGTTGACCCATTTCCGGTTCCTGTGGCCCGGGCGCCCCGGTGCCCGTGGGCACCTAGTGGTTTGTGGAGAGCTTGCCATCTGTTCTCATTTCATCCCCACCACAGCCCTGCCAAGTAGGGAGCACAACCAGCATCCCCATTGTACAGATGAGGAAACCGAAACACGGAGCTCAAGTAGCTCAGCTGCCGGGGTCCCTGACTTCAAATCTGGGGCTCTTTCTGTGCTGTGGCATCCGCCTCTTAGGGGGAAGCTCAGTTTACTTCAAGGGGCAGTTAATACGTTCCCAGTGATCCCCACAAGGCTCTGTGCCGGGTGCCGGGGATGCAGAGAGCAGTGACTAGAGCCTGCCCTCCAGGAGCTTACCTTCTTTTTGCACATACAGCGTTCCCTCAGCCCATTTTGTACCCAGTGGTTGGGGAATCGAGTTTCCCCGACTTAAGTCTCTGGAAGGTGCATAGGGGAGGCGATTCCCGCTTGAGGGTTCTGAGCAGAGGGAGATAAAGTCGCCTCCGGGCTTACCTGGGACAGGAGAACGCTGGTGAGCGTCCCGGAAAGGTGCAGCTGCAGAGTCCCGACTGTTGGGCGCCCTGGTGATGAATGCTGGAGAAAGGGTTGCTCCGGGGAAGGTGTCTGTCGCCTCCCCAATCCCCACAGTGGGGGACTCCCTTCCCCTTAAACGATAGCATCTTCTAAAGTCCTTGCCACCCCTGCTGTCTGCCGGAGGCTCTAAGGCCGGGCCAAGTTTCCCTCAAGGCCATTCCCGGTAACTAGCTAGCTACCCAGAAAGAACCAAGCGGATGAAAGCCACTCATTTGTCTGGCCTACGTGGGCTTGCACAGGCAGCCCAGATCTTGGCAGCTGCTGCAAAGGCCTGAACCAGGCCCAGAACTGAATGGGCGAGTATGGCTGACCTTCATCAGGGAGATGGTGCAGTAATTTTAATGATGGATCCTCAGGACTCTCACCAAAACACACATTTCACCTTGAAATGCCAGTATGGCCAAGAATCAGGAGATCTCTCCAAACGCTGAAACCTCAGGTCACCTCAAATGCCATCAGGGGCGCTCAATATACACATCCACAGAGCCCTGGGACTGGAGTCTGGAAACCCGAGTTCAAATTTAATCTCAGACATGAATAGCTGTGTGACCCTGAGCAAGTCATTTGCCTCAGTCTCTGCAACTGCAGACAATGATAATACATCACAAGTCCTTACAGGACTGGAAAAAGTACATATTTTCTGGTCCTTTGGGGGGAATCACAGAAACATTTTTTTATTTTAAAAATTTATTGAATTATTAATTATTTTTAATTCCTTGATTACTGTTAAAAGAGTTTTTGAAAAGCGATTGGGCTTAAGTGACTTGCCCAGAGTCACACAGCTAATGTCTGTTAAGTGTCTGAGGCTTGATTTGAATCAAGGTCCTTTTGACCCCAGGGCTGGTGCTCTAACTGCCCCTATAAAATTTACTTTTTACATTTTGTTGACAACATTTTATATGGATCCGACCGATACTTTCTAATGAAGACCCCACTGTACTCTTTAACCTAATACAGTCCCCCACCCAAAACAGTCTGTGTCCCCCAACAGGTGGTGGCATAAAAAGTAACAATTATCCTGGCCTTGAATTCTACGCTCTTCCACGGTGACACTGTTGTGACTGTTTTCTTGCCTTGCCTGACGTCACTTCCTTTTTTTCCCCACACCATCCTCTGGATTTTTCAAATTCATCATTCAAGAGAGTAGCTATATTTCTTTTTTTACTTATTGTTTTATTTTTTTCTGCTTATACACACACACTTATACACATATTAACTTTTTAAATATACTTTTCTTTATGAATCCTATTGGGAGAGAAAAATCAAAACAAAAGGGAAAAGCCACGAAAGAAAAAAAAAAAACCAGAAAAATAGGGGACCTATCATGTGTGTTGGTTTACATTCAATCTCCGTAACTCATTTTGCGGGAGCAGCTGGCGTTTTCTATCCAGTTCATTGAGATTGCCCTGAAAGAATGCAATAATATTTCTTCACCTCAGAGACTGCAATTCCTGCAGACATCCTTAATTTTTTTTTTTTTTGCTGAGGCAATTGGGGTAAGTGACTTGCCCAGGGTCACACAGCCAGGAAGTGTTAAGTGCCTGAGGTCACATTTGGACTCAGGTCCTCCCGACTGGAGGGAGGGGGTGCTAATTGTTGGACACTGTCTTCTCTATCACAAATAATGCTATCATCAACACTTTGGCCTTCCAGGAGACGTTCTTGCTGTCAAGAACCTCTCAGAAATATCCAGTCCCGGGATTTCAGGATCAAAGGAACTGAACAATTTGTGACTTTTCTTGCATGATTCCAATTTCCCCCCAGAACTGTTGGATCCATTCACAGCTTCACTAGCGATAAATGAATTTGCCTCTTTCCCCCCCAAGTGCTCCAACAGCCAGTGTCTCCATCCTCTGACATCCCTGCTACCCCGGGGCACAATTCGTTGTCCAAAATGGTGTCCCGAGGTTTATTAGGTCATTTATGATTTTGATTTTTCCCAGACCCACCGTTTGTTTCTTTTTGGGGGGAAAAACTTCTTTTCGAGGTTCTTTAACCCACCTTTAGGTCAGTCCCTCCGGGCTACATTTGTTGGGCTTCTGTCCAACAGCTAATGAATGGCGGGACTTCCCCCTCCGGGCCTTGGCTCCGACTCTGGCTGCATCGGTTCTAGTTGTGCGAAAGCATTTGCGTTTAGGCCCCGGAGATGCCCGAGCCGCTTCGCTGTCGGCCGCCGCCTTTTTGTGCCGCTCCTGGCCCTGCCGAGCTCCCCCTTCTCTGGCCCCTCGGATGCCCCCGGGAAGGTCCCTGGCCCTGGGCCGGACCCGGGAGCTGCTCCTGGGGAACGGGCGTAAGGGGCGGGGTCCCCAGGGAAGGGCCGGGACTTGCGCCCAGCGCTGGCCCCGTGACTCGCCCCCCCCCCGGGCCCCCCAGGCTCCGGGCTCGCCCCTTTGCGGGGGGCGGGGGGTCTTTGGCGGCCGCCTCCCGGGGCTGAGTCAGCCCCGGAGCCTCACGGGATCGGAATGCCTGGGCCGGCAGCGGAGATGCCTCAGGCCTGACGGCGGCGGCGGGAGGTGGGAGCGCGCTGAGTCACGGGCGGTCGGGTGCACTTCTCCCCGGGGCCGCCGGGGCGGACGCGCGCTCCCGGCTCCCCCCGGGCTCCCCCTCTGCCCCCTCTGCCCCCGCCCGCCGCCGCCTCAGGCTCCCCGGAGCCCCGGCCTCCCCCGCGGGGGCACGGACCCCGAGTGCGGGGGCACGGGCCCAGAGTGCGGGGGCACGGGCCCCGAGTGCGGGGGCACGGGCCCCGAGTGCGGGGGCACGGGCCCCGAGTGCGGGGGCACGGGCCCCGAGTGCGGGGGCACGGGCCCCGAGTGCGGGGGCACGGGCCCAGAGTGCGGGGGCACGGGCCCCGAGTGCGGGGGCACGGACCCCTGAAGGAGGGGGCACGGACCCCGAGTGCGGGGGCACGGGCCCTGAGTGCGGGGGCACGGGCCCCGAGGGGGCACGGGCCCCGAGTGCGGGGGCACGGGCCCAGAGTGCGGGGGCACGGACCCAGAGTGCGGGGGCACGGGCCCCGAGTGCGGGTCCCCACCATCCTGCGCCCACTTTTCCTGATCGCCACTGAGGCTCAGGGAGGGAAGGGACGAGCCCGGTCAGAGAGCGCGCGAGGGGCAGGAGCCCCCGGCTCAGGGGGGGCGTCTGCGCCCGGGAGCGGTGGCAGACCTGCGTGTGGGATTCTGGGAAACGCCCGGGCAGCCCAGAGAGGAGGATACCTGCGCTCTCTCCCAGGGCGGTGGCGGGAGGGGAATGAGGTCACCCTCTGTGGGCCCGGAGCCCCCCCGGACACCCCGACGCGGGCTCCTGCACAGGGGGCCTGGGGAGTTTGGATGAAAGTGAGCAAAGCCCTGATCCTGGCCCGGTGTGTGACCCTGTACGAGCCACTGAACTTCTCTCAGCCTCAGTTTCCCCATCTATAAAACAAGGATCACAACTGCCCCCCCCCCCAGGGTGGTCCTGAGGACCCGGTAAATCATGCCCAGAAAGTGCTTCGCACACAGTGGGCACCTTAAGTGCTGACTCACTTCCTCCCCTTTTCCTTCCCTGGTGATTTCCCCAGTTCCTTCTAGCTCCCACTTTACTCATCCCTTTCCAGACCCAGCTCGGCCCGAGCTCTCGGGGATTAAGAGTCTAAGGTGCCGGGACCAGAGAACCCCGGCTCCCCTGGCCAAGGGGACAACGCCCAAATGCTGCCTGCACCTTTGCGGTCATTGTCTCTCGTGGGCAGCCAAGAAGGGCTTCCTGGAGGAAGAGGCGTGGAGCTGGTGTTTAAAGAATGGGGGATGGACAGCGAGGGGGTACAATGGGTAACCCCCGAGTCAGGAGGACCTGAGTTCAAATCCAGCCTCAGACACCCTTGCTGTATCGCTGAACAAGTCACTTAACCCAGTTCTTTTTGTTGCTGTTGGTGCTTTTTTTTTCCTTTTTCTTTTTCTGGCTTTTTATTTACAAGTTTTATGCCTGGGTAATTTTTCGGCATTGGCAGCTGCCAAACCTTTTGTTCTGACTTTTCCCCTCCTTTCCCCACCCCCTCCCCCAGATGGCAGGTTGACCAATACATGTTAAATATGACCTAACCCAGTTCTGTAGCAAATAACGAAGAATGGGAAGGATCGGGCAGGCGGAGGGTGCAGAGAGAGGGAAGGTCCCCGGCAGACAGAGCAGCGACGGCAAACCTGCAGGGAAGGCATCGGGGCAGGGGGAGGGATCCCAGAACTGTCCTGCGTAGCCCGCTGGAGTAGGAACAGACGGGGCGACTCACAGATAGGCCCGGAAACTGAGGCAGGACCACCTTGGGCAAGGCCTCGAATGCCGGGCAAAGGAATTCCTGAAAAGGAAGGAGGGCGCCTCTGTTTCCTCCTGGGGACGGCTCCTTCCTTCCAGAGGGAGATCTGGTTCCGCTGTCCCCTGCCCCCTGCATCCTGCGCCCCCCACCCGTTAAGGGCCGGACTGCAGTCCCGGTACTGGGCTCCACGGTCCCGGCATTGGGCTCCACGGTCCCTGCGGGAGGGACACCAGGGATGCGCTATAGGAAACAGGAAATGGCTGACTCGAGGGAAAGCGATGCGTTTGGACAGGGTTCAGAGCCCCCAAATGGGGAATTTCCCTGGCTCAGGCCTGTGACTCGGGCTCCGCGAGGGGAGGGAGTGGCGGCAGGCGCCTCAGCCCCTGGCAACCTGACACATGGGGGTGATTCATCCTGGGGGAAACTCCCCATTTCACGGAGTCCCATCCTAGGGATAGTGGGGGGATAACTCAGAGTCACGGAAGCTTCCCGGGGGGGCTCCCAGACCCCCCCCAGGCGTTCCCCATCCGGAGCCTTCCTCCCCTCAGGATTTCTGGCCCTGACCATGTCCTGCCTTAGGGGGTCAGGTCACTGTCCCAAAAGGCAGAGGGTCTGGCCCCCATGGAGGGGGGGGAAGGGGGGGGGAAGGGAGGAGGAAGGGGGGTGGGACAAGGTCAGGGAATCAGGGAATGGCCACCTAGAGGCCGTGATGAGGGGAAAAACCTTGCCACAGCAGAAGCGGCAGCCCTACCCCTAGTAGTGGTCAGCGCCGGCCGGGCAGCAGGGGCAGGAGGCAGCTTTTCGGCCAAAGAATGCCTCTTTCAGAGCCCTGACTCCCTTCCAAACCCCAAATCCTTTTCTTTGGAGTCAGAAGCTTCCTGTCTGCGCGGGCCCTGGGGGGAGGGCAACGGCTGAATGGCCAGCTGTCTGCTTTCTCCATCTGTGGCAGGGACCGGCTTGCCAGCTGGTACCTCGCTGCTCCCTCCTCCCTCCCCCTCAGAGCAGAGAGAGGTATCCGGGGCTGGAACCCACTCCTCACCGGGGTCTGCTGCAGGCTTTGTGCTTCCAGGCCCAGAGGGCCGGGGCTTGGGGGGAGCGGGAGGGAAGAGGAGGTACCCTTGGGAAGGTGTGTCTGTGCCTTCTCAAGCCTCTGTGACTCATTCCCCAATCTGGGCTGCTCCCCCTCTGTGACTCAGTTTCTCCCGGGCATTTGGAGTTTCTCCCGACGTGAGGTGTGGCAGATTTATTGGCCAACCAGATCATCCATTAGGACCTTTCATCCCCAGGAGTTCAAAACCTTTTGCTTTCCCAGAGGGACGTGCGGTGACTGGCTGGGAGGCAGGAGGCCTGTGTTTGTATTTGTGTGTCAACAGGACCCCCGTCCACTCCCATCCTCCCTCCTCCAGCATCCCCTCCCCTCACTCTCCTTTCCCACTTTTAATAAGTGGCTCTCAAGCTTTCCAAACTGCCCCGGGCCATTTAGTCCCTTTGCCTTTCACTTCCTAACAGACAGTGGCAAGATCGTGGGGATGGACTTCCCACTCCTCCAAACCTGGGGCTAGGGCTTTGTTAGTAATCGTTCAACAACAAGATCCTCTTTAAAAAAAAAAAAAAAAAATTATGCTCGTTATACTTTTACCTCAACAAGCTACAAAACGATTAACCAAGTCTTTGATTATAGTAGGAGATTATAGAGATTCTTACGGTGAAAATTGGACAATTTCGCTAGAGCCCGGGACCCTCCCACGATGGTGAAGGAGGAGGGAGGGCTTGAAGTTTGTTTGCCTTTAGCAAAGAATGAATGGAGAAGACAGCCACCTGCGGCCAGCTCCAGGATTGTGGGCACTGAGTGTGGATCGCAACATAGCACTTTCCCTCCTTTTGTAGTTATTTGTTTGCTTTTTTGTTTTCGTTTTTTTTTTTTTTTCCTTTTTGATCTTATTTTTCTTGTGCAACATAAGAAATATGTATAAAAGAATCGCACATATTTAACAGATACTGGATTACTTGTTCCCAAGGAAGGGGATGGGGGAAAGGAGAGAAAAAATTTGGAACCCAAAGCTTTGCAAAGTGAATGTTGAATATTATCCATGTATATGTTTTGAAAATAAAAAAATTTAATTAAAAAAATGAATTGAGGCATTATCAGCTGAAAAACCAGGAGGGAAAGTGCCTGTGCCCGTCCCTTCTGCTCCCAGGAATCTTGGGGTTCCCTTTGGGGCCCAGAAGGAGAAGGCAAGAGACAGCCTAGCCGAGGCTCACGGATCGGTAGAAGGCAGCGCCTCCCAAGTGCGCTCAAGCCTTGAAGCTCCCCAGTGCTCCCTGTGCTCTTTCCTTGACCAGATCCAATGGCCCCTCTTGGGGTCCAAAGCCCTCCTGGTGCCATTAAAATTGCCGATTTGATTCTCCTGGGAAGTTCTTTCTGACTTTGGCTTTCACTGTATTCTTGATTCCTCTCCAAACCTGAGGCGATAATCCCAGACGGGTGGGCAGGGGCCCAGGCTGTGGAACCGCCCGGCCATGTCCTCTGGCAGGGCCCTGTCCTGCGCTGGATCTTAGCTTTTCCACTTGTAAACAGAAGAGATGGGACTCAATCATCGCTAAGTTCCATGATCTCTGTTTTTAAAGTCTATGTTCCCTCCGGAGAAAGAACTAATAAATAAATATGGCTAATGGGATTTTACATATTTACATGAAATATATATTTTATACATATATTTACATATATACATAGATCTGTGTCAAAATGACGGCCTTTTCTAGAGTGAGATGGGGAGGGAAGGAGGGAAACAGTTCAGAACTTAAAAGGTAGCAAAAAAAAATTTAAATAAAAAAATAATTAAATAAAAAATTAAAATTAAAAAACTTTTCAATTTAAAAAGCACTCAATAGATGCTTATTGATTGACTAAGATCCTTCCCAGTTCTCTTCCCAGACATTCTCTGTTCTATGTTCAATCTCTCTCAAGGAGCTGATTCTCCCAGTTCTGACTTTCTTGGTTCATTCCAGCTCTGGCATTCCACGTTCTAAGTCTCCTCCCGACTCTACATTCTAGGTTCTAATGTATTTCCCAGCCCAGTTTTTCTATGCTCTGTATCCTAATGAAGGACATCTGGGAGGGTTCTTAAGCCACAGAACAGAGAATATCAAAGCTAAAAAGCTCCTTTGAAATAAAATGTCAAAACGAGGAGAAACCTTAGAACAGAAAGTCAGAGCTAGGAACACTCTTAGAACATAAAAGATAGAACGTTGGATTTTCACGGCACCTTAGAACCCAGAACTAAGAACAGCAGAACTGGGAGGAGTCTCAGACCAGAAAATGTCAGTGCTGGGAGGATCCTGTTGCATCCTTAGAACCCAGATATCACAGCTGAGAGACTTAGAATCTCAGAGCTTGGAAAGATCTTAGCACACAGAATGTTAGAGATGGGAGACACCTTAGAACAGAGAATGTCAGTGCTAGGAAGGGACTTAGAACCTAGAACAGAATGTCAGAACTGGTTGGGAATTTAGAATACAGAATGGCAGTACTAGGAGGAACCTTAGAACACAGAATATCAGAGCTGCCAGGGACCTTCGAACATAGAACATCAGCGTTGGGAACGCCTTTACGGCATCATATCTTAGAGCTAGAAGGGATCGGAGAACACAGAGACCGGAGCGATCTTAGAGCAGAGAATGTCAGTGCTAGCTAGAGGGTCCTTCTTAGAACATTAACTAGGGCATGTCAGAACCGGGAGAATCCAGCGGGGCATCTAGTCCAGCTGCCCTACTTTACACACAAGAAAAGTCCTCATCTTTGAGTTCTCAAGATTACATAATAAGTCGATGGCAGAACTAGGGCTAGAACCCAGGGTTCCTGACTGATGGCCGCTTTGTGCTTCCCCCACAACTTCCTGCCTTTGTGGGGATGGGGTGGGCTGGGGTGCATTTCTAGGGCCATGGTGTGTGGTCAGGGGCCTGATTCAGGGAGAACGAGGTGCCACGGATGCGTCAGCCTGTGTGTGTCCGCGGGTGGCAGCTGCCCGGTCCTTCTGTCTGGGACGTGGCCTCTGCCCAGGGTTCAAGGGCAGGAAGACCCCTAGGTCATTCAGGAGCTTCTCCCACTGAGACAAGTCTCCCGTGAGTAGCTGTGTGGGAGACTCAATTCAGTGAGTCCAGAGTGAATTTTAACACAGAGACCCGAAGGTAATCGGGGAAGGAATCGTTGTTGGGCCATTTCAGCCTTATTTGGGGCTGGGGGTAGGAGAGGAGAGGCCCAGGATGCTCAGATTATGTAGGCAGTATGGCAAAATGAACAGAGTATTGCCTTTAGGACTGGGGTTCAAGGCCCAGCTCCCGGATTTATTTATTATCTGTATGACCTTGGCCAAGCCACTGCCCGATAGATGGATGAGCTCTCTGAGGGGAGGGAATTTTTTGCCTTTCTTTGTCTCCTCGGCACCTAATAGGGGCTTCATAAATATTTATTGATTTGACTGACTTACTGATTGACCAAGATCCTTCCCAGCTCTGACATTCTCTGTTCTATATTCTAACCTCTCTCAAGGAGCTGATGTTCTTTTATAAGGATTCTCCCAGCTCTGACTGTTCACAGGTCCATTGGCATTGCATGTTCTAAGTCTCCTCCCAACTTTACAATTTATCTTCTAACGTGTTTCCCAGTCCAGATTTTCTATGCTCCATATTCTTTTTTTTCTTTATTAAAGCTTTTTATTTTTTAAAACATGTGTGACAATTCTTCACCATTAGCCCTTGCAGAACCTTGTGTTCCAATTTCCCCCCCTTCTCCTGCCCCCTCCCCTAGATGGCAAGTAGTCCGATATATGTTAAACATGGTAGAGATATAGGTTAAATCCAATGTATGCATCCATATTTATACCGTTATCTTGCCCCACAAGAAAAATGAAATCAAAAAGAAACAAAAAATGAGAAACAAAATAAAATGCAGGCAAAGAACAACAAAAAGAGTGAGAATGCTGTGTTGTGATATGCTTCTGGGAGGGGTTTAAGACTTGGGTCTCAGTTTCCTCATCTTTAAACCTATAAACCAATTCAGAGAAGTAGTGATGGTCCCCTAATGAGGAAAAGGGGATCCTAATGTCTTTAGAAGCGTTCAGATTTTTTTTTTAACGTTTTTTATTTTCAGACCATACGTACAGATAATTTTCAGCATTCACCCTTTCTCCCTCCCTTCCTCCACCCCCTCCTATAGCCAGTAAGCAATCCGATATATGTTAAACATGTGCAATTCTCTTATGCTTATTTCCACAATTATCGTGCAGCAGAAGAAAAAATGAGAAGGAAAACAAAATACCGGCAAACAACAACAAAAAAGTCTTGTGATCCCCGCGCCTCTCTCTGGCTGCGCTCTCCGTCACTAGGCCATGGAACCGGCCTGAACCGCCAGAATTCCACCAGAATTGATCACTGTATACTCAGTCAGGTCTGTTTCCCATTCTATGTAGGCAGAAAGGTGGATCAGAGGATCTCACTGCTGCCTTCTCCTTTACCTTTGAAAATGGGAAATTCATGAAGGTTGTTTATTTATTTTGGCAGAGGCAGTTGGGGTTACGTGACTTGCCCAGGGTCACCCAGCTAGGGCGTGCTAAGTGTCCCAGCCCTGATTTGAACTCAAGTCCTGCTGACGTCAGGGCTGGTGCTCCATCCACTGCGCGGTCCGGCTCTCCAGCTGCCCCAGTTTTCTAATTTTTTCCCCGAGCGTGGACGGCAGCTCCCTAGCTCCCCTTGGTTCAGGGCCAGCCAGCTTCCATTTCTATGGTGCGCCGAAGGATTTTAAAGCTCTTCCTCAGGGGTCCCTCCTACCTGCCCAGCTCCTTCCACCTGGACCCTGCCAGGGGCTCCGGCCTTCTCTGCCGCGCCCCCCAAGGCGGGGCCTACCTCTCCCTGACCGCTGCCCTCCTGGGCTCAAATCCCAACCCTAATCTGACCTTTGAAGGACACTTTTCTTAGCTCCAGACCTTTCCCTTTTTAAGTCACGTCCTATTCGGCTGCTCGCTGTGGGGCGTCTGTCCGCCTCCGCCCTTAAATTGTGTCAAGGCCTGTCTTTTGCCCCTTTGTGTAGCCAGCACTTAGCCCGAGTCCGTGGTGGGCAGTGTCATTAACCCCTTTCACAGAGCTGGAAACTGAGTGAATCGAGACCCAGCAAAGCCGGGGGGGATGTGCTTCGAGTCCCCCCAGCCTCTGCCTGAGAAGCCCCCCATCCCCGCCCCGTCCCCGCCCCCCGCGCTCTCAGAATCCGTCCGGGCTCTGCTCGGGGGCGTTCCCCCCCTTTTCCCCAGGGACCGGGTCTTTCCCTCTGATCCCCGTCACTGCGGCACCCCGCCCCCCCCCCCCGCCCCCCCCGGACTGGAAGCTCCCCCAGGCTCCGCTCGCCTCCCTACGCCGCTGCCCCTCCCCCATCAGGCCCTGCGTACTCATCCGGGCGCCGGCGAGGACGCGGCCGAACGTAAGCTTGCTGAGGGCCAGGGTGGCTTCGTGTGTGTCTCCGGAGCCCTGGGCCCGGCAGGTGCGTGCTCAGTGAAGTCCGTGGCCCGGCCCCCGGCGGCGCGAGGGCCCCGCATCCCCCGGCGGCGCTCAGGGCCCGGGAGCCAGGGGGCGGAGCCCAGGTGCCCCAGAACCTGCGGCGGTGTCTGGCGTCGGGGGAATCCTCCGCTGAGCCCAGGCGTGGCGTAGGAAGTTGCCCCATATATGGGCATCTACGTCATCGGGCCTTCGACCGTACCAATCTGTCGGATCCCGGGGGGAAGGTACGGACTGGAAGCTCCGAGGAACACGGGCCTGGGTTTTTTCTCCAACAGAGAAAGGGTAGATTGAGATAGGAGAGGAGCCGGAATCTAAAAGATGGGATTCAGAAAAGGGCTTTGTTTTTGGAAGCTAAAGTCAGGAAGGCGGCAGCCATTCTCCCCCTAGACGGAAATGGTTCGTTCCATAAAAATGTTCATTCATAAAAAAGCCAAGTAGGCGACCGGGCAACAAGTGAGTCAGATCCGAGGAGGGACGCGGGGAGTCCGGGAAGCCTGGGACCCACTCAGTGCTAGCCGAGACATGTTCCGAGATTTCGGGGAAGCTGGGCCCAGCTCCGGGGGCGGTCCGTACGGCGCCCCTCAGCAGCCGTCTACCCCTGCGGGCCAGCAGGTGAGGAGGCGGCGGGAGGCAGCGGGCGCGGGGGCCGGGGCGCTGGGGAGGGGCGCTGGGAGAGTCCTCACTGCCCGCTGCGGGACCCGGCGGGGGATGGAGAGCCCCGGCCTCGGCCCTGCCGGGCTCGTGCTCCCTCGGTGTTTGGTGGGAATGGGACTCCTGCAGAGCGCCCGCCCGCCCGCGGCAGCTGCCCGGGGGCCCCGAGGCTCGGCGGGCTCTCGCCCGTACCCTGACGGGCCCCGGGGCTCGGGGCTCCGCTCCCTCTTCTGCTCCTTCTCCCCTCTCTCCCCCCGCTCCTCCCCAGCCCGCTATTCCCCCGTCTACACCCGTCAGTTACCCGGCCGAAGCGGGTCCCAGGCTGCGCCCCTGAGCCGGAGCGCGCGGTCAGACTCGGGGCGCGGGGTCCATTCTCGGCTTCACGTCCCTCCCCCAGGATGAGGCTACGAGGGAGAAAGGCGTCCTGTGGCTCTCCCGGGTCCCGGCCTGAGCCGCCGAGGGGGCGTAACTCTGGGGATCCCGGCCCGACCCCTCCCCCCGGGAGCCCGGGATGGTGCGCGCGAGCCGGCGCTCCGATCCCGGGACCCGGGGGGACCCCGGGCACGTGCCCACTTCCTGCCGAACCAGGGCCAGGAGAGCACGTGTCCCGCGTGGGGAGCTGCCCGGCCGAGGGCCCGAAGCGCCTAGTCACCGGCAGCTGAGTCACCGCGGGTGGGGGGGCCATGCGGGAGGCGCCCCTCCCTTCCTGGCCCCCAGAGGCGCTCCCGTCCGCGATGCCGCCGCCTTTGGGTGCCCGGGGAGGAGGAAACCGCCGACTCCAGAGTCCCTCGGGGGACGGAACCGGGGTCACCGAGGCCGCCCGGCCGCTTTCTGGCGGGGTCCCGGCCCCTCCTGACCCACAGCCCGGAGCGCTTCCCATCCTCGCCCTCCCTCCCCCCCTCCGCGGTCCCGCCCTCCCCCTCCCCCCTCGCTCCTGCCCTCCCCCCCCCCCTCACTCCGACCCCCAGGCTTCGGGGTCCGGGGTCTCTCCTGTGCCCCCAGCTCCCTGCAGCCAGACCTGCTGCTCCCTCCCTCAGACCCCTCCCCCGCCCCTCCGGAGGCCGGGAAGGGGTGGCCGTGCTGGAGCTGAGGCTGGCCCTGGGGCTGCCCCCTGCCTGGAGCCAGCTGCAGCTCCCGGAGCCGCCTTTCCTCCCCTTGGCTTGGGGCTGGAATTCTGAGGGGCGCCCTAAGGTGTCCGGAGCAGCCCCTCCCCCGCTCCCGCGCGCAGCCTCCCGCTTCCCCGCGCTGAGTATCCCTTGACCCCCTTTTTTCTCTTCCCCAGAAGTTCCACTTCGTGCCCACCCTGAACACGGTCAGCGGCAGCCACGAGTTCCAGTGGATGACCCAGCCCCGCTACCTGGGCCCCGGGGCCCATTACTCCAGGGCCCTCCCCTACCAGCCCTATGGCCTCCAGGCCCGCCCTGGAGTCATCCGGGCTGTGGGGCCGCCGCCTGGGGTCCGGAGAAGGCACAACGAACAGGTGAAAGTCCCCTCCCCCCCAGCCCCCTCTGCCCCCAGGAGGTGTTTTCTGACTGAGCTGGCAGAAGCCTCCCCTAAGTCAGCTGCTTGGGGCGCAGGCCCAGCGCCTTATTCTGACTCCTATGAATGAGAGGATTTCAGCTCCCTGGCCTCCCAGCAGCTCTCCCACTAACAAGCTGTGTCCCTTCTGGCCCTCAACTTCTTCTTCCATAAAATGGGACCAATTCTGCCAACCCCGCTTTCACTGGCTTGTGTTGAGGCAGGTCCTAGCGAAATGTGGATTGGTGCCTCAGTTTCCTTCTTTGAAAAAAGAGAGGCTGGGCTCTGGGACCCTTCCACCCATGAAGGGAAATTGGGCCTCAGTTTCCTTCTCTGAAAAAGGAGGAGCCGGGCTCTGGGGAACCTTTCAGCCCTGAATCCTCCCATCTTTGCCTCATTTTCACGGCTTCCTAAACCCAGAGCTGGTCTTAGCAAGAGCAGGCCTGCTCACTTCCTTTTACAGCGAAGGAAACAGAGGCAGGGGAGACCCTGCGCCCTCATTCGCTCTCTGGAATCGGCGGCTTTTTCTGGGCTTCGTGCGCTGTGCCAGGGTCGCCTGTTGCCCATTCGCACCCAAAGCTGGCTGCCTGTCAGTCATGCTGTCACTGTGGGAACAGGAGAAAGGGCTCCCAGGGCAGATAGATCTCTTTTATACGCCCTGTGATCTGGAGCCTTCTGTGCCTCAGTTTCCCTGAGTGAGGATTTTGGATAACAGCAACTCCAAATTTTCTTCCGCTTCTGAATCCTAAGGCACAGCACAAACCCCGACAGCCCTGGTCTCTGCCGGCAGGGCGAGACCTGTGTCAGCCCCGTAAGGGGCCGAAGCTGTCCGGCTGCCCAGTGCCCGGTACAGTGCCCAGCATGTGGGTCCCTGTGCCCCATGGCCTGAGAGCCCTTTATTTCTCCCCTTTAGCCAGGAGCTTTGGGAGGCCATTTCTGCCCTGTGGCATTATGGGGCAGGAGGTGGCGGGGGGGGGTTTGAAGCAGAAAGCCCCACTTCTGACTTATTCCATGGGCAACAGATCGACTTCAGGCTCTTGTCTTTCCGAGCTTCTGCCTGCTCATGTTCACATGGGGGAAAGGACTCGGGAGGTGGAAGAGGCCTCTGGTCCAAGCTGCCGGCAGAGAGCGTCCTGCTTCTAAGCTCCCAGACAGGCAGCTGGCCGCCAGGGAAGCCCCGCCCCCTCAGGACCAGCCATCACTTGGCAAAGGAAGATTTTCCCAAGACCCCAAGCTGCGATGGGTTCCAAAGCTTAGTCCCCCAGTCAGCCCTTGGGGCCAACAGAACCCAGAGCTCCCTCTTCAAGTGCTCCAGAACCCATGGGCTCCCTCTTCAAGCGCTCCATCTTTGACCAGTCTCTAGTTCAGTGACCAGATATTCAGTGCCTCCCTCCAGTCCTCAGCTGGCCCCGATTCAAGGCCCTCGGCTCTCCCGGGAGCCTCCCAGAACGCTCCCCTGTTGGTCAGTGTCCTCTGGCAACAATACTGTCCCGGCCTGAGCACATGACTGGCCTCAGGTCCTTCTTAGCTCAAATTTGGCGATTCTGGGCTGCTCCCCCCAGCCCGAAAGGGAGGGATGGGTTCCAGCTGTCCCTCCCCCACTCCCTGGGCACCCCCTCCCCCTCGGGCTGGCTTTCCTCCTTACTCTTCTCCTCTAACCCTCACAGATAAGTCCTGAGGAGGAGGAGAGGAGGAGGGTCAGGCGGGAGAGAAACAAGTTGGCAGCTGCCAAGTGCCGGAACAGGAGGAAGGAGCTGACCGACTTCCTGCAAGCGGTAAGTGAGAGGGGGGCCCCGGCAGGCCCGAGGGGGGGGTGAGAGGGGATGAGGGGCCTTTTCTCTCTAGTGGCGGCCTTGGACCCGAGAGCCTGAGGGCTTGGATGCAGGCCCAAGAACTGCCACTTGCCTGTGTCCGAATCCACGCTTCCCACTGGCAAAATGGAAGTGATGTTGGGAGGTTTGGGTCGTGGTGCTAAAAAGTATCTTGTAAACCTTTGGAACACGGAAGAAACATAGACTATTGCTGTTTGTTCAGACTTGATGAGGGTTAATGATAGTGAAGGCTCCAGAACTTCAGTGGCTCCCTATTGCCCTCTAAGGAAAAGTCAGAGCTTTACCTGGCATTCAAGGTTTTCTCCTCTAACTTATCGACCTAATTTTTATATCCTATTGGCCTCTCCTATTTTCTAGGCAAACTTAACTACTTACTCCCCCTGCCCCTGCCCGACCCACTTTTTGTTTTTGCTGAGGCTGCACCTGCCTTGAAATTTCCTTAGTGCCTTTTGAATTCCCACCTTTCCTTTAAAATCCAAAGGAAGACTTAGTACAATAATAAAAACAGGAATAATGCTCCTTAACTTGTATTTGTATAATGCTTAAAGATGTTTAAAGCACCTTAGAGATATGGGTTAAGTGTCAAGATCCCCATTTAACAATGAGGAAACTGAGGCAGTCCATGATGAGCGACTTGCTTGGGTTCCCACGGCTGGTAAATATCCGGGGCCAGATTTGAACTTGGGAATTCTTGAATCCGGGTCCGAGGCTGGCCACTTTCCCACCTATTAAAAGCCCCCCCCTCCCCCGCTGCCACTCCCCCTCCTGACATTGTGTCACGCTGATACAGGGTCCGGCGGCATCTGTCCTCGTGCGTCCTTCCCTCCCGAGCTCTGTGGGCCCAGACTGTGCTCTCCGAGGTCCCTCCCTCCCAAAATGGGACAGGACAGTCACTGCCTGGGGTAGATGTAGGCAGGAAAGCTGCAGAGCCGGGGAAGCTCCATCCTTCTCACTTAGCAGCTGGGCAGCCTTAGCACGTGAGGCTCTTGGAGCCTCAGTTTCTTCCTCTGCAAAATGCCAGGGTTGGCCTAAAAGGTCCCCGTGATTCCACAGGGAGTCTGAGGGGAATTATTGTCTGGGCCGATGCTGAGCCTGGAGGCTTTGGGGAGAACCAAGGTCTCCAAGAGGAGATTAAAGTGGGGGGTAGGGGTGGGCACTGACTGCTGCCTTGTTGCCCCCTCCCTGCTGCTGCTTCCAGCTTTCCCTCACTGATCTCCTCTGATGCTGCCCCCCCACAGCTGCTATTCTCCCTCCTGCTGCTGCTGCCCCCCAGTTCCTATCCTCCTTCTGCTGCTGCCCTGCTGCCCCCTCCACTGCTCCCCCCCAGCCGCTGCCCCCCACTCTGCCACTGCACCGCCTCTGATGTCTCCCACCTGCACCTCCTACCTCTCCTCACAGGAGACGGATAAACTGGAAGGAGAGAAATCGGAGCTACAGAAAGAGATCGAGGACCTGCAGAAGCAGAAGGAGAGGCTGGAGCTGGTTCTGGAGGCTCACCGCCCCGTGTGCAAGATCCCCGGCGAGGCAGAGGCAGAGGCGGAGGCAGCAGAGGCAACCTCGAGCAGCGGGCCTGCTCCCCCCCGCCGCAGCCGGCCCCAGATCTCCCTGTCCCCTGGTCCCGTGCTGGAGCCCGAGGCCCTGCACACCCCCACCCTCATGACCACCCCCTCCCTGACCCCCTTTACTCCCAGCCTGGTCTTCACCTACCCAGGGACCCCAGAGCCCTGCGCCTCCGCGCACCGTCGCAGCAGCAGCAGCAGCGGGGACCCCGGCTCCGATCCCCTGGGCTCCCCCACGCTCTTGGCCCTCTGAGAGGTCACCACCTTCCCTCCCGTTCCCTTCTCGTTTGGCCCCGTCTCCAATCGGGACGTCTCGTCTGGGCATCCCTCGTCTTAGCATGTCCTGAGCACCTCGGGGACCACGAAGCCCCCTCCAGGGGGCTCAGACTGAGACTGATGCCATTTAAGGCAAGGAACACTTAACTGCCTACTGTGCGCCCGAGCTCCCGCTGTAGGCAGGAGCACTTGGGGCTGCTGCCCTCCCCTGACACACAGCTGAGACTTTCAGGGCTGAGCCGGCCTCCGGGGCTTATTGCTAATCTTCCTACAAGGCCCTAACCCCCTTCTGAGCTCTCCCTGCCTCCTGACCCTGGGCTCCTTCCCCTGCAGCTCCAGGACACTAAACACTACAACACTGAACAGCCAATCCCTTCCCAGCAGCACCGGAGATGGAGCACATCCCCTCCCCTGCCCCTGGCTCTGGGGCCCTTCTCCTCCCCGGGCAGGGCCCACCCCCGGCAGGAGCCTCCTTGATGGGCTGGAGTGGCCCCGGCCCTCAGAGCTCAGAGAGGCTCCCCCCAAACTCCCCACGAAACCTGCTCCTTTTCCTGAGGCTGCTATTTATTTTCCTAAAGAGACTATTTTTGTACAAATGGCCAAATGGAATAAAAAGACTGAAGTTGGGGTGGCGTCTCCCTGGAACCTGGGGATCTGAGCGCGGAGAACCCACTGGGGGGCGTCTGAGGACGCCGATGTCCTCACACCCGGGATGCGGGATGGGGCGGTGGGAGGGAGCGCAACGTTAGGCCAGGGAGTGACCTTGGAACGAGAACCCCCGACGTCGGGCTGGAAGGGAGTGTCCCTATCATCTAACCTACCCTGGGTTAACAGATGGGGAGACTGAGGCCTAGAAAAGTGCCGGACTCAGTCTCGGGTGAGTGGCCGGCGTGTGGCTAGGCCGGAGGAGGACCCACTCTCTTAGGAAGCCCATGAGCACTTGCAAAGGTGCCGGGAAGCCTGGGAAGTGGGTGGGGGGCCTTTCCCACCGGCCGTTCTCTGCCTCGGCCAGGGAGGGGGACGGTGCCCCACGCCCGCTATCTCCCTGAAATCAAAGCATCCCGGCCCTGAGGCCCCCGGGGGAGGGGGGGTCACCTCGGTTCCTCTTTATCTGGCCCTTAAACCCCAGCACCTGCTTCCTGCCCCATTGTCTTGGCCAGAAACATCCTGCTCTGGGCAGGAAGGAGCCTGGAGAGGGTGGGGGCTCCTCCTCAGGCCTTGGCTCCTGGCCTAGTGCGCTCATGGAATTCTCCAGCCCCCTCCGGCCGGACCTGGGGCTCCCTGACAAATTCCTGGGGGCCGCTGCCCCCCCCACCCCCGGCCGGCAGGGGACAAACGTCCAGGTTTCCCGGGGCTCCGGCTCCCTCCCCTACCTGCGGGGCTCGGGGCTGGGGGGAGGGAAGGCGCCCCCATCTCGGGAGGGGTCTGGCTCCCCCAACCCCACCCCGCCGCCTCTGGGCCCCCAAACAGACGCAGGGAGCAGGCCGGGGTCTCCGCAGTTTTATTGCCCGAGGGCAGGGGCGCATCCGGGCTGGACAGAGCAGGGGCCGGGGCGGGGGCGGGGGCGGGGCTCGCTCAGTCGTCCGGAGAGCAGGCCAGGTGCAGCTGGTCCGGGCTGCCCACGCTGCCCGTGCTCGAGCTGCCGTCTCCCACGTCCCGGGCCCCGCACGGGGGCAGCCCCAGCTCGGGCCCCGGGCCTCCGGGGCCCCCGGCGGGCTCGGGCCCGGCCTCGGCCGCCGCTCCTCCTCCCGCGGCCGCCGGCGCCGCTCCTCCTCCCGCGGCGGCCGCGGCTGCTCCGGCGCCGGGGGCCGCCCGCGGGCCCCACTCCTCCTCGAGCGCCAGGCAGAGCTCCTTGAGCGCCAGGTTCTCGCGCAGCAGCTCGTCCTGGCGGCCCTCGAGCTGCGCCAGCTTCTGCCAGCAGCCGGCCAGCTCGTCGCGCACGGCGCGGGACGCGTGCGCCCCGAAGAGCTGCCACTCGCGGGCCACGCGGCGGCCCTTCTGGCGCTCGTGGTCCAGGAAGCAGCAGAGGTCGCGCAGCTCGCGGTTCTCGTCCTGCAGCCGCCGGTTGACCTGCTTGAGCTCGCGGATCTCGCCCAGGTGGCCCTGCAGCTGCCGGTTGACCTCCTGCATGAGGCGGCCGCGCTGCACCAGCGCCGCCAGCTTCTCCGCCTCCTCCTGCCGCAGCCTCCGCACCAGCTCCTCCTTGGCCAGCGCCGCCAGCTCCGCGTCGCTCAGCGGCCGCCCCGGGCCGCCCGCCGCCTCGCCGCCCTCCATGGCCCCCGGCCGGGCGCCCGCTGGCGCATCCCCCCGGCCCGCTGCCCCCCGGGCCGGCCGAGCGGGGCAGGGGCGCAGAGGCTGCCCGGGCCCAGGCCGAGGCGGAAGCGGCCCCGAGGCCGAGGCCGAGCCCGAGCCGAGGCAGCGGCGGCGGCGGCGGCGGCGGCGAGAATGGGGGCCCGGGGGCGAGCGGGCGGCCCGGGGCGGGGCCCCCCGACGTCACGGGGACGCGGCCAATGGGGCCGGGCCGCAGCGAGCCCGGGGAGGGGGGCCCCGCCCAGGGATGCTCCGGCCCGGCGCCGGTCCCGGAGGGGAGGGGAGGGGGCCCGGCGCCGGTCCCGGAGGGGAGGGGAGGGGGCCCGGCGAGGGAAGGGTCCTCGCGGCTCGACCCTGGACCCGCGCGACCGAGCCCCCGGCTCCAAAGCGCTCCCGGGCTGGCTTCTCACAGAGCGCTGGCGGCGGGGGCGGGGAAGGAGCTCTCCTCCCGCCTCGGCAGAACCTCCGAGGGCTCCGGGCTGGGCTTCCGCAGAACCCGGGCGTCCCGGAGCCCGCCCTTGCCCCAAGGGCCCGTCCTAGCTTCCCCCTGAGCCCGCACTCAGAGGCCCGAGCTCCCGCCCTCCAAGGGCTGGGCTTCCGCAGAACCCGGGCGTCCCGGAGCCCGCCCGGACCTGGGATCAAGCGGTGTCAAGGTCTTACCCTCCAGGGCTCTCGTCTTATCTTCCCTAGAACCCTGGCTGCCTGCGGGGGAGGGGAGGATTAGCCTCCCGCCTCCGACCCAGGGCTCGGTGTCCCGGCCTCAGAGGCCCAGCTTATCTCGCCGGAGCCCCGACCTCTCAGGGCCTGTCCGGGGGCGCCGCCCCCCCTCTGCACCCCAGGATCCTCCCCTCAGATTTCTAGCCTGCTTTCCTGCAGAATCCTGGGGCCCCCTGCTCGGGGGAGCGAGGGGAGCATCAGCCTCCGACACAATCCGGACCCGAGTGTCCCCGCTCCCCTCCTCAGAGCTTCCCCGGAATGCAGAGCCCCGGTGCCTCCCGGAGGGGGGGGAGGAGGGAGGAGGGGGCGGGGGGGTGGAGTCTCATCCCAATTCTCACAGGGCACTGAGTCGGGCTTCCTTTGGTGCCTCAACCTGGCACCCGGTGTCCCCGTGCCTCCGGACTGGGCGCTGTCCTCCGCTCCCCCCTCCCTCAGTCCTTTATCGCAGTGACCTCCAGACCCAGAAGTCCCTGTGCTTTCCCCACGACGCTGCCCTAGGGCTGGGCTGTTCTATTCCTTTCTGAGCCCTATCCCACTCCGCCCCCACCTCCACTCCCCGGGGGCCCTTCCCGGCCATGGCATCTCATCTCCGGCAAAGCCCAGGCCCCTGGTCCCTCAGCTCCCTCCCCCTCTTCAGCCTCCACCTCTCCTTCCTGAGGGACTGGTCCTTCTCTAGCCGCCTGCCCCCAATGGACCCCAAGCTCCAAGCAGGGAGGCTGAGCCGGCTGTGGCACCGGGGAGCTGAGCACCCCAGTAGAGCCGGGACCCTCAGCGGCTGCCGGGCGGGGGCTCCCCACTGGAGCTGAGGAAGGAGCATGGGCAGGAGTGGGGGGCGGGGAGGAAGAAGTGATGAGACGGACTGGGGGGAGGGGGGAAAAGGAGGCTCTGCAGAGGAGGAGGAAGAGGAAGAGCCGAGGAGAGAGAGGAGCAAGATGGGATCTAGCTAGGATGGGGTGGGGAGCAGAGGAGGCCCCAGTGGGGGATGGAGAAAAGAAAAGGGAGGAGAAGAGGAGGTTGGACAAGAGGGGATGTGGAGCTGAAGACTGGGGAAGAGGAGGTGGAGAGAGAGGGAAAAGGAAGTGGGGGGGAGGAGCAGGAGGATGTGTGAGGGGAAAGCGGCCTGCCTGCTGGCTCCCGGCCTTGCCCGAGAATTTCACTCTCCCCCCAGCCTTGTTCTCTCCTCACCCCCATTGCTTCAAAGCCCCAGGTCCCTTAAAATCTCAGCTGGCCCATCAGCCCGCCGCTCCTCCCCGGGCCCTCCCCCCATTCTCCGTAACAACCTCGGGTCTTGTTTTCTACCTCGATGGGCAAACAGGGCTTCTCCGGGGGAAAACTCTGGGGGGCAGAGGCTGTCCCCGAGGTGCGGGGCGGGCGGCGGATGCTCGAATCCATTTTTTAATAAATGCTTTTAATTGATTTACTGACTTGTTTTAATTAGGGCGATGTGGGAGGAAGGAGGGGAGATGGGGAGAGGGACAAGGGGAGGGGAGCACTGGGAGGGGAATACGGGACAGCTGGGGAGAAGGGCATGAAACGGGGAGCTGAGGGATGAGGGGTGGGCGAGAAGGCCAGGAGATGCGGGTGGGGGGGGGCGGGGAATTCGCCGGGGTTTCCCCGTTCTCCAGGAACCGCAGGACTGCGGCGGGCCAGGGGATGAGGCGGGGCCCAAGGAGAAAAGGGAGTCAGGACCGCCCACATGGGGCGGGGCACGATCATAGCTCCGCCCCGAGACCGCCAGTCCCGCCCCTCCGCACCGGAAGTGGTCCAAGGTTCCCAGAGAGTGTCGGAGCGGAGCACCGGCTGCACCCGGAAGCGGTGGCTGCTCCGGGGCCGGGCCGAGTCCGGTGCGCGTCCGGGCGCCCAGCTCCGCCATGACCAACGAGCTGGACATCTTTGTGGGGAACACGACCCTCATCGACGAGGACGTGTATCGGCTCTGGCTGGACGGATATTCGGGTGCGGGCGGGGGAGCGCTGGGGGGTGGGGGCGGGGGCGCGCTGGGGGGCGGGGACGGGGCGCGTCCTCCTCCCCCCGCCCCCTGACCCCCCCCCCGCCCCCCCTGGCCGCCTCTCGTCCGCAGTGAGCGATGCCGTGGGGCTGCGGGTGCGCTCGGGCATCCTGGAGCAGACGGGAGCCACGGCAGGCGTGCTGCAGAGTGACACCATGGACCACTACCGCACTTTCCACATGCTCGAGCGCCTGCTGCATACGCCGCCCAAGCTGCTGCACCAGCTGGTCTTCCAGATCCCGCCGTCCCGGCAGGCCCTGCTCATCGAGAGGTGGGGACCCGAAGCTCCGCCCCTGCCGCTCGGCCCCGCCCCCAGCTGGCGGCTTTCCCTCGTGGGCTCTGCCCCCTGTGGCCCCGTCCCACCCCTAGCTGGCGGCTTTCCCTCGTGGGCTCTGCCCCCTGTGGCCCGGTCCTGCCCCCAGCTGGTCGGGTTTCCTTTGTGGGCTCCGCCCCCTGCGGCCTGGCTCCGCCCCCAGCTGGCGGCTTTCCCTCGTGGGCTCCGCCCCCTGTGGCATGGCCCCGCCCCCAGTTGGTCGGGTTTCCTTTGTGGGCTCCGCCCCCTGCGGCCCCGTCCCGCCCCTAGCTGGCGACTTTCTCTCGTGGGCTCCGCCCCCTGTGGCCTGGCCCAGCCCCCAGCTGGTCGGCTTTCCCTCTTAGGCTCGGTCCTCTGCTCTGCTCCTCCCTCCCTGGCTGCCCTGCCCCACCCCCTTCTCCAGCCTGCGCTCCCCATCCAAGCCCCTCCTCCTCCTCCCTACCACATCCCCTGGGTCCTCTCTGAGTCCCCTTAGGCAGACCTTCACCCCCTGAGGAGCCCCTTCCCCTCTCCCAGGCAGCCCCCGGCCTGTGCCTCCTGGCCCTCCAAGGCTCCCCCTTCTGCCCCGCCAGGTACTACGCCTTTGATGAGGCCTTTGTCCGGGAGGTTCTGGGAAAGAAGCTGTCCAAGGGCACCAAGAAGGACCTGGATGACATCAGCACCAAGACGGGGGTGACCCTCAAGAGCTGCCGGAGACAGGTCAGGGCTCTTGGGGCTCTGGCAGCCTCCTCCTCTGCCCGGGAGCTCATTCTCTCTTTGGGACATTTCAGCACCCTCCACCTAAGTGGGGTCACCCCCGGCTCTTCTGGCTTCCCTCCCACCTCCCCACTGCCCCTGTAATCTGCCCAGTAACGTCCGGGACAGCGGGCACTCTGCTCCCTTCGCCGGCTGGTCTGAACCCCCCTTTCCCAGCCAGAACTAGGGTGGCAAGAGTGGGGCTTTGTACCAGGTGCTAGTGTCCAAATGGTGGGTCTCTTCCCGCTCTGAGCCCAGCTGACTTTACAGCTGAGACCACATAGAAAGCAGCTCCCGCACCAGCCTGGGGGGCCACTGACCCAGTCAGACAAACCCCTTCCCTTCTCCGGGCCCCAGTTTCCTCTGCAGAGGCACTCAGAGCGCCGGGCCTGCGGGCAGGAAACCCCGAGTTCCCGTCTAGTCTCAGTCATTGTGTGACCCACGGGCTAATCATATATCTCTGACTGCCTCAGTTTACTCATCTGTCAAACGATAGCACCTTCTTCCCAAGGTTGCGAGGTTCAGATGTGATGTTTGTTAAGCACTAAGCACACTGCCCGGTACACAGCAGACACTCCATAAAGGCTTGTTGGGGAAAAGTAAACCTGAGCCCTTTCAGCCTTTTCTGAGCAGGGCTTGTCCGCCCTTCCCTCGGGCACGGTCTCCCAGCTCTGTCTGTCCAACATGAGCAGGCATCCTGCCCTAAGCCTCCGTCTGCAGCAAAACTTCCTCCTGGCTCTGCCCCCACCCCAGGCACGGCCAGGCCTTGTTCTCAGGGTCTCAGACCAGCTGACAATGACATTTTTTGATGATGCTCATGTGAACTTCCCAACATCAGCTCTGGGTCAGAGCTGTTATTGTCCCTGTTTTATAAATGGGTAAACTGAGGCTGAGTGATCATGTGGCCCAGTGCCCCAGGCAGCATTTAAACCAGGTCCACGTGGCCCAGGATCCAGAGGCCTGAGAGCTGAACCAGTTCAGCCCAATCAGAATAAAGGCCTTCCCCACCCCCCACCATGTGGGTGAGAACCCATCCAGCTCTTCCTGAGGGCAGCCCATCCCCCTTTGGGACCATGCTGTTTGTGGGGACGTTCGAGTGCCCCCCACCCCCAGCTCCCAACCCCCATTGCAGTCACATCAAGAATGGGCCTCCTGCTACCTCTGAGACAAAACATCCCAAAACATGGGGGTGCAGCCAGAGCAGCACTGGGGGAGAATTTCTGCCTCAAACAAGCAGATCAATGAGTTGGGCATAAACCAAAACGAAAACCAAGCAACAGCATCAAAAAACCCAGAAAAAGATAAAATTCTCAACCAAGCCCTCGGTCCTGAAAACCAAGGGGGAGATGAATTAAATTCCAAGTCGGAAACCCACTGAACTGGTTCATTTCCCAGAACCTCACGATTGTTTGGTGAAAAACCGACAAAAAGATCAGACGCTGGTTACTTTGATTTTTAAAAAGGACGGGGAAACCCGACCAGTGTCAGAGCTGGAAAGGGCGAGTTCTGCGTGGCAGAGCTCTCCCCTGGCGCAGTCCTGCCTGGGACACCAACAGCTGGGCCGGGGGCCTCGGGCCTCCTGCCCCGGCCTCCGCTCAGCCTCTTCTCCCCGCAGTTCGACAACTTCAAGAGAGTCTTCAAGGTGGTGGAGGAGATGCGGGGGTCCCTGGCCGGCAACATCCAGCAGCATTTCCTCCTCTCCGACCGGCTAGCCAGGTGAGGACCGGGGACCTGGGAGGGCGCGGCCCTGGGGCTGCGGAGCCCGGCTAAGCGCCCACCCCCCCAGGGACTACGCGGCCGTGGTCTTCTTCGCCAACAACCGCTTTGAGACGGGCAAGAAGAAGCTTCAGTATCTGACCTTTGGGGACTTGGCCTTCTGTGCTGAACTGATGATTCAGAACTGGACGCCTGGCGCTGTGGGTAAGCAGCCCTCGTACCTCCACCCTGTGACCACAGCCCCCTGTGTGTGAGCAGCCCCCCTCCTCCTTCCCCTCCTACCTCCACCCTCCCAGGTAAGCAGCCTCCTGGCCCCCTCCCCACAAAGGGCCTGGCTCTGGCTCCCATCTGCTCTTCCTCTCCCAGGACTCCTGTGGGCTTTGCCTGGCAGACATACAGGGAGCAGGAATAGCCAGGCTTCGGTCCTGTCCTTCCCTGGGGGGAAACTGAGTCCCAGCATCATTGGGGGAAGCCTTTCCCATCTGAAGCCCAGGCATGTTGCTAGTCGTTGTCTGAGGCAGGATTTGAACCCAGACCAACCTGGAAAAGACTGTGCCCTAGAGCCCAGGCCTCCCGCCTCCCGCCAGCCAGGCTGCTTTTCTGGCCCCGAGGCCCATTGTCCTGCGGGCTTGGCCAGCCATGGCTGCTCGTGGGCAGCACCGGGGCCTCAGCCAGCTCTCCCCCTGCTCCCGGGGCCCCCCTGCAGACTCTCAGGTGGACGACATGGACGTGGACCTGGACAAGGAGTTTCTCCAGGACCTGAAGGAGCTCAAGGTGCTGGTGGCCGACAAGGACCTGCTCGATCTGCACAAGAGGTGGCCGGGGAGGGGGATCGGAGGCCCTGGGGGCTGGGGGAAAGGATCCAGGACCGGGGAGGGGGGATCCAGGACTGGGCGGGGATCGAGGGCTGGGGGATCGAGGGCTGGGGGAATCCAGGGCTGGGGAGGGGATCCAGGACCGGGGAGGCGGATATAGGGCTGGGGGAGGTTGAGAAATCCAGGCCCAGAAGCACCCCCTCCTCCCCTCCTCCCAGCTTGGTGTGCACCGCTCTCCGAGGGAAGCTCAGTGTCTTTCCAGAGATGGAAGCTAACTTCAAGGTGTGTCCCCCAGGCCACAGCCCCCGGAGCCCTCCAAGCTCCTGCCCCCCCCATGGGAGCCGAGGCTCAGCTCGGGGAGCGGCTTTCCTCAGCTTTCCCCGCACATGGTCAGGGCCCGGGCCGGGCTCCCCGTGCCCCAGGCCTCCGTGGCCAGCTCGGCTGTGCACACCCCGGGGGTGTGGGGTCCCCCACGGGAGGGGGGCGGCACTGCCCGGGGCCCCTGGGGTCCCGAGGGCCAGATCCGAGACCTTGGCTTCCTGGCCCCACAGAACCTGTCCCGAGGGCTGGTCAACATCGCCTCTAAGCTCACCCACACCAAGGACGTGCGGGACCTGTTTGTGGACCTGGTTGAGAAGGTAGGGACCCCCAGGGCCGGAGCCACCCCCCTCCTGCCTGTTTCCACTATGCCTTGTGGGGGCTGAAAACATCGGGCCTCCTGTCTCCCCAAAGTTTATAGAGCCGTGCCGCTCGGACCGGTGGCCGCTGAACGATGTCCGGCTCTTCCTGAACCAGTATTCTGCCTCCGTCCACTCCCTGGACGGCTTTCGGTGAGGGCCCCCTGCTGCCCCCCACCGTGTCCTGTGCCCCTCATCCCACTGCCCCCTACCCCACTCACTGGCCCCCACTCTGCTCACTATCCCTGCCCCCTTCCCCCACCTGCTGCCCCCCACCCCACATGCCCACTGGGCCCCGGCTGCCAGGCGCCCCTCTCTGAGCAGCTCCTCTGCATTGGCAGGCACCAGGCCCTCTGGGATCGCTACATGGTCACGCTGCGCAGCTGCCTCCTGCGCATGTACCACGACTGAGGCCCCGCAGCCCGGACGCCCGCCCAGCGTGTCCTCTGCTGGGCCCTGCTGCCAAAGGGGGAGGGGGGAGGGGGATCCCTGGCCAGCCCCGCTCATCACCTCCACGCTCGGCCAGGAGCCCGGGCCCCGGGGCACGTACCTCCAGGCCTCAGCCCCCCTCAGCCCCAGGACGCCTGCCCCCTGGGCCCGGGTCGGGCCCCTCCTGCCCTGTGGAATGGGGTGGGGGAGGAACGGGGAGCCGGGCCGGGCAGGGAAACCCAGCCCCACGCGGGCGTTCCTGAGGCCTCTTTGTGCTGATAATAAATTGGCAGACCTGGGGCGAGGCCCGGCCAGGGGCTCTCCTGGGGGGATCCTCGGGCCCGGAGCGGCCGGGGGCAGGGAGGGTGTGCCAGGCTGTGGGAGTCCCCAGGACCTTGGAGGCCGGAGCCCGCGGTCCTCGGCCTGCTCTGGGCCCCCACCCCCAGCCCCAGGTCTGATGTTCCACGTTCTCACTTGTGGTTCCATCGTGTCCGACTCCCCGCGACTTCCTGTGGGTTGTCTCTGTCACTTCCTCCCCCAGCTCGTTTGACAGCCCAGGGAACTGAGGCAACCAGGCTGCCCAGAGGCACCCGGCCAGTGAGTGGGGCAGGATTTGCATTTGGGTCCTCAATTAGGGGCGCCCGGAGCCATGGGCAGGGAAGCGTCTCCTGGGGAGAGAGGGGGCGCCTGGATCGGAGCAGGGGTTCCTGCCTCTGCGTGTGGCCCCTGGGGGGCTGGGCGGGGGAGCCCCAGAGGCCCCTTCTCGGAGGCCGGCTTTCTGCTCTTCAGATTCCCAATGGGCTTCGCCAGGTGAGGATGGCCTGGGCACTAGGCCAGACTCGGGCGGCCTTCAGGGCCCGGTGTCCGCCCGGCTGGGGTCTCCAGCAGAGCGCTTGTGACTCTGGGCCCGGGGCCAAATGGAGGCCCCGAGGGCCGGCTCATCCAAGCAGAGGGGAAGTGACCCCGTGCGAATGTGAGGCCCCCGAGAGCCCCAAGTGCTAACTGTGCGGAGGGCCCGGGCGCCGACGGTGGTCTAAACGCTACCGCTGTGGCCGTGGTTCAGGGAGGGCCGCCTCCCTACCTTTTTCTGCGGAGGAAGGTTAAGGGGCCTGCTCAAGGTCACATGGCTGGTAATGTTGAGATGCCATTTGAACCCTTAATTCAAGGAGGCCCTGCACTGGAGGGAGACAGCTGGGGGGGAGGGGGAGGTGTGTTCTGAAAAGGATCCAGGGGTCTTAGGGAATGCCAGCAGGAGCACGTGGCCAGCCTTGGGTCGCTGCACTTGCACACACATGGGCGCACACACCCTGGATTCCTCCCCATAAAGACGGCAGAGACCCCTCCTTGGACGCCCACCCTCGGGCTCAGGGACCCCTCAGCAAGCTGTTCTAGTGGGAGCCGGACCAGATGGCCACGGCCTTCCCGGCTCCCACAATCCCTTGCTTTCTCCCTTCCCTGGGAGCTTTCCCCACCTCCATTTGCCAGCGCACTTGAGAGCCAAAGACCAGCGGCTTTATTGAGTTCAAGTACAAGATGCCTCGTAGGCCATGAGCATGGGGGGGGAGGCCTCGAGGGAGTCTTCAGGTGGGGCAGCGCATGGGGGGGGTCTGGCCTTCCTTCAGCACAGCCGTCAGTGGGAACTTTGTGATGCCGCAGGCGTTTCTTCCCCGATGCAACCGGAAATATCCCTGAGGGAGGGTCCTGTTTAGGTGCAGCTGGGCGGGGGGGGGCGACCTGGCTGTGCCCACCCCCTGCCCCCCCTGGAGCCTCACTCACCTTTTCTCCCCAGCTGCTGCCCCAGGAGTTCTTGAGGATCCAGTAGGTAAAGTTGTGGACTGTAAGGGAGGTTAGGAAGCAGTGAGGGGGGGCCGGGGGGCCGGCTCCGGCCAAGGCCCCCCAGGGTCTCCCAAGAACTCACTTTGGCCAAAGCCCACCAGCTGCACCACGTGGTCCACGTACTTGGGGTCACAGTTGTTCCCTGGTTTGATCACCCCTCTAATGTAGCTCTGATGAGGGAGGGAACAGACCATGAGCCCTTGGGGGTCGAGGGTCCGGGAGCCGGCAGCCCCGCCCCCTGCTCTTTCCTCACCTTTAAGAGTCGCGAGTTGATGGTCACAGTGATGGGTCCCTTTTCTGCCAGATACTGGGCCATGTCTGGGGGAGAGGGTGCTGTTAGAATGGGGAGGGGGGGTAGGAGGGCCTGGAGAAGCTCCCCCATTTCTGCAGAAGGGGAAGGAATGTCCCAGTCATGAGAATCTTAGACCTGCCCCAGCCCTTGGATCTGGGCTTCCTGTACCCCCAAGGCCGCACCCTGACTTAAGGTTCCCCAATTTGCTCCTCAGTTTCCCTTCCCTTTCCAGGGCCTTGGGGATGGTTCAGGCTGACACTCCCTCATATCTACTCCCCCAAAGGCTTTCACTAAAGGGGGCAGCTGGGGGCCTCTTCCCTCTGCTGCCTCTGAGACCCCCAGCTAACTAGTAAGCACCCCAGGTTTGGGACTGAGCCCCCCTCAGTGTACAACAGGCTGAGCACTTTGCTGGAGGGGGCGTCTTCATTTTGTAGACGGGATGGCCTAGTCATCCAGGGGCTCGGTGGGCTAGCTGGCCTTCCCAATGGGTGCCCCGCGCCTCCTTCCCCGTATTCCGGCCTCAGATTCAGGGACCCGGCACCCACAATTCTCCTCCTTATGCAGCATCAAGAAGTCGTGGATCCAGGCCCTTTTTTTTTTCTTTTGGCAGCCTTTGGAGAGCTGGGGTCTGTAGGGGTAATCCTGCTCCTCGGCCAGGCCGCCTGTTTGGGAGGGAGGAGACTCTGAGGCTCCTGGCCATGAAGGCCGAGCCAGGGAGTCCCGGTCTGGGCTCCGGCCCAGGGAGATGGAGCTTTGGGGCCCCCGGGGGGATACACGTACTTTGGTTGAGGATAGTCATGTAGGCGTCCCAGACGAAGCCGCCCTCACAGCCTTGTCCACAGCGGCGGCAGTCCAGCAGCTCTGCGGGAACAGGGGGAGGGCCCCTCAGTTCTCTCTGTGGATCCCCAAAGCCGGCCTTGCTGGCCCATAGCTTCACCGCAGACCAGGCAGGCTTCTGAGACCGGCCCAAGGAACGAATCCAGGGCCTGTCATGTCCCCACCCACCAATGAGCACATGGGCTTCCCACGCTCCCGTGCTGCATCCTCTTAGTGGGCCCTGGTTACCTCCCCGGTAAGTGCCCGCAGCTTGACTTGGGAGCTTTCTCCTTAGGCTTTCGGGGTTCCCCAGAGGCAGTAATGGGCTGCCCGGGACTCCTCGCAGATGTCCAGCCCCTATTTCTACAGCCCTTCAACGTTAACCCCCAGGGTAGGTGATGGGGCCAAGATGGCCATGGTGAGACACTGAGTGAGCCGCTGAGGTCAAGGATCCAAACCCAGGTTTCCCCAATCCAGGCCCAGCCTTTCCCCCCTTATTCTGTGTTCCAATCGAAAAAGCACCGACACACCTACTGTGTGCTACCCACAGTACAGACAGTGTCCTGCCCTCCACAGGCTCACCAGGACTTTGTAATAAGGTTTTGGGAGAATTTGAGGAAAACCCAATAGTCAGAACAACCCCCGCCCTGTGCAGAGGCTGTGTCCAGGTATCCCCACCCTCAGTGCAGTTCTTAAACCTTTTCCCCATTGCCCCCATCCCTTCCCTATCCATCCAGTATTTAATTACTTTGATATTTGATTGTTTTCCCTCCCCCTCTGGGGGAATCTTATTAATGGGTCAATGAGAACATGTCAAACTGAGCAAGCATTTGGGGATGCTGGATGAGGGAGAAGGAAGGCGAGGGCGGCTCTGAGGCCACAGAGCTGGGTGAGCGGAGGGCTGGGGAGGGTGAAAGGGAAGGTGGAGGAGGGAGAGGACTTTGGTTTGAGGGAGGACCACTGGTAACACAGAGCAGGGAGGGATGGAGGAGATCAGGAGAGAAGGGGCAGCAGGATGCAGAGACTGGGACCATCGGGACGAAATTGGGGATTGACTGCATACGAGGAAGAGAAGGGGCCCCGGGGGGCACAGACTTGGGAGAAAGCCAGGGTTGCTGGGAGTTAGGATGGATGGGTCTATGCAGGCTCCCACATACCCACTCAGGAAGGCCCCGGGAGGGCCCCTTCCCCAGCGATGCTCCCCTACCCAAGCAGCGTCCCCCATACCTTGCACAGAGAGCTTGAAGAGCTGTTGGTAGTTGATGGCCCACAAGGCTTCAACGTTGCCCACAGCGGAAATGGCCCAACAGCTGTTGCAATTTTTCTGTGGGAAGAGGTCATTTTCTTCCATAGCTGCTTTCCCTGTTCCCTGCCTCCCTCTGTCAATCCAGGAGGGAAGGAGAGAGAGTTCTTGATGAAAGAGCTAGGGGACGCGGTTTAAGGGTTCGGAACAAGCCGCGGATGGGAAGGGGAATGGAAGTGGCCGGGGGGGAGCTTCCTGACTTACGGAGTCAGGACTCTTTCCTCCAGTCAAGGAACCGCTTCGCCTCTGCAGTCTTGGTATCCCCCTTTCCCTTCACCAGACCCGTAATTGGGCTGGATGGTTGTCCGAGCCTCCTCTGTGCAGACAAATTGGGGCCTCAGTGGCCTTAGATCCAAGCCCCTGACCGTGACGCAGTTCTTTTCCATTTCTAGTCACCATGCTAACATTTGTGAGCTCAGTAGTTTTCTTAGTCTCTGTTAATCTCTCCTTTGAGTTTTAGAATGTCTAATTTGGTATTTAATTGGGGGGGGGTTAATTTGTTCTTTTTCTAGCTTTTTTAGTGGCCTGTCTAATTCATTGATGAACTCTTTCTCAATTTTATTTATGTAGCTGTTTAGAGATATAACATTTCCCCTAAGAATTGCTTTGGCTGCATCTCATACATTTCCCACCTTTTGTTGCTGAGGCAGTTGGGGTTAAGTGATTTGCCCAGGGTCACCCAGCTAGGAAGTGTTAATTAAGTATCGGAGGCCAGATTTGAGCTCAGGGTCCTCCCAACTTTAGGGTTGGTGCTCTAGCCACTGCGCCCCCTAGCTACCCCATGACCCACTCATTCTTTAGAATTAGATTATTTAGTTTCCAATTGATTTTTAATCTAATCTTTGGCCTTTTATTGCATCGTGGTCTAAAAAGGAAAGATTTACCATTTCAGCCTTTTTGCATTTGATTGTAGTTTTTGTCCCAATCGGGTCTCTTGTGTATCCATGTACTGCCTAAAAACTTTCCCTTCCCTATTCAGTTTTCCTGTCTATCTCCCTAGGTTTTTGGATCCTTTAACCTCCCTAGTCTCTTTTTTTTATTTTATGGTTAGAGTCTATTCTGAAGGGGAGGTTGGAGTGTTTAAGGGACAACTTTTTTCTTTACATGTGGTATTGGAGAGGGATAAAACTTGCATGCTCACTTGGTGGTGGATCCACTAAAGTTGGGCCCAGTGAGGACCCCAGAGTTGTAGGACTCAAAGATCCAAAACCTTCATTACGCGCTTCCTCATTACCAAATCCCCTGTTTCCAAAGAGCAAATAATAGGATCTCCTAGAAACAGCCTTTAGGGTTCATCCTAAAAAATTAACTTCTATGCCCATAGGAGCCATCAAAGCTGATCCTTCCATTTTAAAGAGAAGCCATGGAAGGGAAGTGACGATTCCAAGCTTGCCACTGCTTTCTGCACATTTAAAATCACTGTAGAATTGGGAGCCTTATGTTTATTTCTCAAAGGAAACATGATATAGCTTAAGACCAAGAGAGTTTCTGTGGTCTCAAAGTCAGGGAGACCTGACTGATACCTGCAGGCTGGGCTCTGAGTTCAGCTACCCAGGGAGCTGCTTCCTAGTTCATCCTTCTCATCTTAGGTCTCGATAGAAGGCTTGATTGTTATGAGGAGGAGGTTTGGCCAAGGAGTGTTGTCAGAGCTTGGGATAGAGAAAGAAAAGGGAGAAAGGAGTAACAGGAAAGAGAGGAAGGGAGGGAGGGCCAGACAGGAAGAAAGGATCTTCGTCTCTACCTCCCAGTGGTTCAGGCACGTCCGATTCTCTGTGACCCCATTTGGGGTTTTCTTGGCAGAGACCCTGCAGTGGTTGGCCATTTTCTTCTCTGGCTCATTTTAAGATGGGGAAGCTAAGGTGAATGGGGGTAAGTGACTTATCCAGGGTCACACAGCTGGTAAATCTGGATCCAGATTTGAACTCCGGTCTTCCTGACTCCAGCTCTCTATCACACCATCTTGCTGTCCCAACCTGACTACTCTTGGGTAAGTTCTTTCCCGTCTCTCGGACTCGGTTTTCTTAGTTATACAACATGGACAATAATCTTCATGTGGCTCCCAGTAGGGATCAGAGCAAACCCTGGAGGAGTGAGGGTTTTACTCTTGAAAACCTTGAGATGGGGGACAATAGGAAGTGGGTCTAGTAGACCAGAAGCTCCCTGGAGGCAAGACTTGGATTTGGAGGCAGGAAAACTTCAGTCCAAATTCCTGCCCTGACATTTATGAATTAGGTGATGATGGGCAAGTTACTCAACCTCCTCAAGCCTCGGTTTCCTTATCTGTAAAATGGGGCAGAGAGGTGACCCAGATGCTGTCTAGGCCACCTTGCAGCCTCTGGCCATCCCCAGGAGCCTGACTCTAAGGGGTGATTTGTCAGTTCTGATTGCCTGGGACCCCCTTACCTGTGAGGTCACTGAATCGGGTCACCCCAAACTGGGCCAAACCCTGGTGCTCCTCCGTCAGCTGCTGGGCTCGAGCCAGGTTGTCAGCAAAGATCTTAAGGCGGCATTCTTGTTCTAGAGAGGGGTTTTGAGGGCCTATGGGCCAACTGGGTGGGAAGAAGCACTGGCTCTTCCTCTGCCCCCAAGAGAGCGTCTGCATCCTTTCCCACCTGGGATGTCTTGAGGTGTCCCCTCCAGAGCCACTGAACCACTAGTGCCCTAGTGCCCCGTCTGCAGGGCCTTCTGCCCCTGCCCAAGTGAGACGAGCTGGAGCCCTCAATAGCTCATCCCTCCCCTCGGCCCCCACTGTTGAACCCTCTCTGGTCTGTTCCTGTGGGTTTGGAAGGGCATTGCTTCCCTGACCCTCCGTTTGCTCATCTGTAAAATGGGGTTAATAATGAGGTAATATTCACATGATAGCCATTTTGGTGAGGTTTGGTCAGCTCTCTACATGGGACCCCGCGCTGATGAGAGGCAGAAATCTCCCTGCTTGCCATTGCCAGCCCCCTCCGACTCTGAGGGGATGCGGGTGTGCAGGGGAGGCTCCAGCGGCCAGGAGGGGGCGCTAGAACAAGAGGTTCTGTGCGAGAGGGAATGTTGGGAGCCAGACAGAACCTCTGAACACGAATCTCGGGGTGTTAGAGGCAGGAGGGACCCTAGAACACGGACCCAGGATGCCAGAGGGGGCAGGAGGACTTAGAACCCAGACCACAAGTTGGAGCTGGGAGGCACCTTAGTCGCCACCTAATCCAGCGTCCCTCCTACAGAGAACCAGAGCCAAGAGGATGTGGTTCTCCTGGCTTCCTGGCCAGTGCTAGTGAAGGGGACCAAAGGAAGTGACAGCTCTAGGAAAGCCCCCGCATAACGAGTGGAGGCAGGTGTGAGCGCGGTGCATGTGCCACCCATGGGTGTGGGGGTCTACCCTGTGTCATCCATATACACAGACGGGGGGAGGGGAAGATGCCGGAGGCCTACCTGCTGCATCAGGGTAGCTCTTGTTGTACTGGATCTGAAAGGCCTTGAATCGCTCCCTGAGGTCCCGGGTGACTGGCAGCAGGCTGTGGAAGCTCTGGGGGCAGAGTGGGTGAGGAGGGAGACCCTGCCTGCCCCTGGAGAGGGGATGGGCTGAGGGGCTTGGGACGCCAATTGGGCCAAGCCTCAAAAAACCGCAAAGGACTTCGCCTCGTTGTGGAGGCGCAGGCAGAGGAGGGGCTTTCCCAGCTGGTCGGCGGCAGGGCCCAGGCCCAGCACCCCACCTGGGGCTTTTAACATTCCCTGGAATGTCCCTAGAGTCTTCTCTATGTTGTTCCAGACCGTGGTGGAAGACCAGGGGAAGGAGTGGGAGCTGGGAAGTTAGGAGAGCAAGGGGCTCCAAATAGTAGGACTGGATCTGGACACAGGGCAGAGGGGCTGGGAGGGAAACCGGGACACTGAGGGGAGGGACCCCAGGGCCAGGGGAGAGGTTCGCAGTCTGGGATGGACAGGGGACAGAGCTGAAATTGGGATACAATGGAAAGAGAAAACGGGGTGCTGATCAAAGTGGACCCATGGACTTAGGGGGGTGGGCTTACCTGTCCCAGTAGGGGGCAGGTGTTCCAGGCCAGGCCCCCCGTGGCCAGCAGCCCCAGGAGGCAGAAGAGCTGAGAGGAGAGCATCTCGAAGCCAGCGAGCCAAGTGAGGGGTGAGACGAGAGCAGTCGGAGATGACTGAGGCCAGGAAACCAGCCAGTGACACCTGTGAGGGGGGCAGTAGGAGCCCCACCCTCAAAGGAAGCAGGGCGGGGGAGTGTAGGGCGGGAGTGAGAGCCCACACTCTGGAGCCACAGGGTCCAGGCTCCTTCCCCTGGCCCCCAGCTCCTGGAGGGTCGGGGGTGAGCAGCAGAGCAGCCGGGCCACAGCCTTGGTGGGGTGAGGGCAGGGGCAGGAGGCCACCTTTCACAGTGTGAGCTGGGGAAATTCCCACCAGGCCCTGGGCAAAGTCCCCACTGCTTAGGGCAGCTGGCAGCAGGCAGCAAGGTCAGGGAGGGGTCCCAGTGTGTGACCACAGCTGAGAAATGGTGGGATCTTGGGCCGCCATCCCCCTGACCAAGGAGCAGACAGTCCCACGGTCCGACCCATCTGGCCACTTATTGCTCTCAGAGCAGAGCAAGGAGGAGGAGAAGGGCTAGGCTGGACTGAAGGGAACGGCCCCCTTCTCCAAGGGGAGCTCCCCACCCTGGGGGAGCCCTTTGTTTGTGGGTGCCCAGAGCTGTTCTCCTTTCTCTGGTGGGCCTCATCACTCCCAAGGCTTCGGTCAGCATCCATAGGCACGGGATCAGTGGATCCAGGCATCCGGCTCCAGCCTCTCCCAACTTCCAGTCCCATCGCCCTGATCCGGATCTGGGATGTTCCAATGGGCACCGCAAACCAACATGTCCAAATGGGACTCATTCTCTTTCCAGCCAAACACGGCTCCCTCCCGACTTTCCCTATTTCTGCCACTGAACTTCCAATGGTTCCTGCTCAGAACCAGAGTGTTATTCTCAATCCCTCCTCCCTACCAGTCTTAAAATTATGAGAGACCCTGGTCCTCTGAGAGTCAGAGGTCAGGAGGGCTCTCTTGGGTCTGTTCTCGAGCTCCACAGGGCATCCCCCCCATCCTCAGCTCCTACTCCCTTCCCCTATGAGCCTCAGAATCAGAGGAGCAAACGTTTGTGCTGTCCCCTCCACCTCCGTCCCCACGGTCCCCTCTGCTCTCTGCTGCCCTTGGGCTCTGCCCACTTGGTCACCAAATCCCGTCAATCCTCCCTTCCAAGCAGCTCTTCCTTCCAAACCTTTGTCCCCACTCAGGCGGCTGCCATCTTCATTCAGACCTTCCCTTCCTGGACAACTAGGAGAGTCACCTCCTCTCTCGTTCCTCCTTATCTCGACTCCTTTCACCTCACAGCTCTCAAGTTATTTCCAAACCACACGTGGCTTGTCAAATTATATTTATTCGCTTCTCCCTCCACGAACCCTGTTATATGAACCATTAAAAACAATCAGCACCAGTTTCAATGCTCTTGTGCTGGAGAGAGTCATCTACCCCCAGAGGACTATGGGAACTGAGTGTGGATCACAGCACAGCATTCTCCTCTTGTTCTTGTTTGCTTGAATTTCATTTTCTTTCTCATTTTTTTCCTTTTTGTTCTGATTTTTCTTGTGCAACAAAAGAATTGTAGAAATGTGAATGTCTATATTGGAGTTACGGATATTTTTTACCATGTTTGACATATATTGGATTTCTTGCCATCTAGGAGAAGGGATGGGGGAAGGGGGGTGGAACTTAAGGTTTTGCAAGGGTCAATGGTAAAAAATTATTCTTGCATGTCTTGAAAATAAAAAGCTTCAATAAAAATAAATAAAAAGATAAAAAAAAAATACATGTGACCATGTCACCCCACTCTCACTCAAAGACTTTCCTTAGGTCCCCCCGCCTGGAGGCCAGAGTGAATGTGCCCCAGCTTCTCCTCTCTAGCCACCACAAGCGAGCTCCCTGACCGACTTTCCCCATTTTTGTTGAACAGAATTCAGGTATTGTAGGGGTCTTTGTGGGGAAGAGAAAAAACTGTCATGGTTGACCTAAGGCAGGACCCAACACTAATAGAGGGAAGTTACAAAGAGGTAAACTGAGGCATCAGAGTGGTCCCGAAGTGGAAGAGGTCAGGAACCCTCCAGCCTGGCTGTGGTCAGGCAGACCGCTGGGGCTTTCTCTTCAAGTCTGGGTTCAGTCTGACAGCCTTGGAGGCTGAGGTTCTGTACCGGCTTCTGGAGTGACGTGTAGCTTAAATAGCCTTATCCCTGCCCTTCGATTCCTATAGAATCACACTCATCTCCTACGGAACTCTAACCCTCCCTTCTTGGGTTTTTTTTTTTTTTTTTCATTTAACAAACATTTAGTAACTACGCCCTGTATGTCACATACCAGGCAGACACTAGAGACAAAAGGGCCGGGAAAAGTCCTCTGCGGGCACCCTACGTTCTCCTGTATCCAAGGCAAGCCTTTGCCCCTGACGGGGTGATCAGACATGACAGCAAATGCAGCGCTCTGCAACCCTGGCCCCCCACCTCTCCACCTAGAGCCCTCCCCATTTTGCTCTGCTGCTGGGTACCCCCAGGGGCACCGATGGCCATTTACAACTGGACAGTGTTTCAGGTGCCACGGGTACATCTTAGTGTGCACCCAGCGGGTCAAAACATAAAGAGAAAACACCTTTATTCCGATTGGTTGAATTTTAGGCCAAAACCATATTTTTTCCTGAATGGGAAGAGTTGCTCTCAACCACTGTTGTTCAACATTGAACGGCTTCAAAGATTAGCTTTTGCTCCATCCTCAATGACCCTCCTAAATGCTTCCAAAATGGCAAGAAAAACGACATTTACCCAGAGAACTGAAAGGTCGGCAAAGTCAAACTAGACGAGTCAAGTAATGTTAAGCTGCTTTATATGCTCGAGTTTATTTTATAGATGCTCAGGGTCACACGAGTGGCTGGATTCGCACCCAGGACTCTGAAAGTACAAAAGCAAAAGAAATGTCGAAATCCATCGAATTATTCGATTGAGGAGTTTCCACTCAACCTTCAGTCGAAAGTCATCAATGACATGTTAATAAGGCAGAAATCAAGAAAAGAATTGAATAGAATTGTACATACGCCTTCTCATTTAATTTAAACCATATCATGTATTGACAGCAATATTTGTCATTAGCTGTGTGAGAAGACATTTTCAAAGATGAAATATGTAAAATCTCATTACAGGTCATTGACAAATGAACTTTTTTTTCCCCCGAGGCAGTTGGGGTTAAGGGACTTGCCCAGGGTCACACAGCCGGGAAGTGTTCCGTGTCTGAGAGCAGATTGAACTCAGGGCTGGCGCTCTCTCCACTGAACATTTTTAATCAATTTTGATGATAGGGAACATGAATGTTGAACCCCAATTAGGTAAAATGTTATCTTCACCCAAAACTCCATTCTCATTAGCAAACTTGTGTTTTAAAAAGTGATCTTTATCATTATTGTTATTATTATATTTTGAATTTTATTTAAAAAAATGTGTAGGAATGTGTTTTCTCCCTGGTTACCTACAGAATAGCTTAGACTTTGCCTCTTGGCACATATTTAAAATCTGATCTTTAGAGAAAAAGTTTGCTGACTCCTTTTCTAATCTGTTGAATTTCTCTGATTTTTATTTTTATTTTTTTTGCTGAGACAATTAGGCCTGTTAAGTGACTTGCCCAGGATCACCTAGCTAAGTTAAGTGTCTGAGATCAGATTTGAATTCAGGTCCTCCTGACTTCAGAGCTGGTGCTCTATCCACTGTGCCCCCCCAGCTAATAAATTTGCTTTTTAAGAAAGCCTATATGATAATAGAAGATGAATTCATAACTGTCCTTTTCTTTATTTGTCTTTGTTTCTCTGCTAGGCATTTTTTACTTTATTTTTTTTTCCCCTTTCCTCCTCCCCATTTCCCTAAACAGGCTACAAGTTAAGCATGAATATATTTATGTGGATATTATGTGGCTATATTTATGTACATTACATATGTTTGTATATACACACACACCTACATAGAGACATGCATACACATACATCTAAAACAGTATTCTGAGGGCTGACACAGGTTTGTCTTTGAATGAATAAATGAAGACATTTACGTGATGTCTCTTTTTTTAATTATATTTTTATTTCCTTTGTTACATTTTCTTTTTTTATTATTATAGCTTTTTATTTACAAGATTATATGCATGGTAATTTTTCAGCATATCCAATGACTTTTCAACGTGGCTTGGACTGCATTCAGTAGTATAGGGAGCCAATAATATGTTACATTATATAGTAATATCGATATTGTAATAATTCTACAATGTGAAATATACGTAATATAATACAATATAATAATATATGTATATAAACTATATACATGTTACATTACAATAATGGGACACTTTGAAAAACTATGTGATGTCTCTTAACTGAATCTTTTGTTAAGTTTGACTTTATCTGACACCAGCGATTACTACCTCGACTCTTTTTTCTTCTCTTTATTTTTTAATTCACATTGCTTTATGAATCATGTTGGGAGAGAAAAATCAGAGCAAAAGGGGAAAATCTATGGGAGAGAGAAAAAAAAAACAGAAAAAAGAAGTGAATCTACCAGGGGATGATTTACATTCAATCTCTATAGTTCTTTCTCTTGGGATTGCTTCGGATCACGGAGCCGCTGAGGAGAACCGAGACTTTCTTAGTTGATCATCACCCATTCTCGCTGCACTGTATACAGTGTCTTCCTGGTTCTGCTTGTTCTCTCAGTTTGTGTAAATCTTTCCAGGCCTTTTTATAATCAGCTCGTTCATCATTTTTTATAGAACAGTAATATTCCATCACCTTCATGGAGCGTAGGTTTGTTCAGCTGTTCCCCAACTGATGGCCAGAGTTGTTTTTTTTTTTTTCTAATAAACTCCACTCCTGATCACTGTTACTCTGTTCAGATCTCTTACTTCCTATCCTTGTTAATTCTTTTACTTTACTTCTACCTGTTGATTTTCCTCGCCATTACTTAACCCCCCCCCCCCACCCCCCCCCCCCCCGCCAACGCCCCTTCCCCATGGATCCCTCTCTTATTTTCTCCCCCTCCACCCTTCCCCTCCCTCTATATCCCACTACTCACCATATCCCTCTCCCCTTAACTTCTATCCCACTTTATCCTAGTCCCTGTTCCCTTTATTTCTTTAGGGATTCTGGAGGGACTAGCCCCTTCATTGTATGTATAAGTATTGTTCCCTCATGGAAGTGGGATTGCAGAACTACCAGCCCTTCTCCCCATCTGATTCCTCTGCCTCGGTTCTCGCTCTCGTAGCTCACGTGCATCGTGGCCTTGCTATTTTTTCCTTTTTCCTGGACAGTTTGGTTTTTTAGGGTCACCTCACACTCAGCTCCTCCCAGTCTTTCTTTTGGATGAGCCATTACCTTCTGGCCTCTTTCAGGACAGGAGGACAAACAACAGCTTATGTGTAAGCAGGAGTTGCCGCCCCACTTGGGGACCTGCTGGCCGGTTCCAGTTGGGCAGTGCAGCTCCTTCCTTCCTCCCTTTCTGCTTCCCTCCTCTTCCTCTGTCCGCACAGGCAATCACACTCTCACATGCGCAGGAATATCAATTTTGATCCCCGAAACCTGGTGAGATATCCTGGGGTTTACAGGCTGGATTTCCTCCTTAAACCCAACTTACTCTGGCCCTTATGGATGGGCCAACAGTAGATCCCAAGCCCCACCGGGTCCGTGTTTGGGACCTGATTGTCTCGGGGTGAGGGTAAATAGCAATTGTTTCTGTTTTGATAAGAAACTCCAGTCTTCCCGGCCCCCATTGATTTTTTTTTTTTTTTTGACTTGATGCAAGAGGCCATTTTTTCCCTCATTTCTTACCTAGCTTTGGTTAGTGAATGGGTGTTGCCTTGATCAAACTGAGACCAAGGAAAGATCTAAAAAGCTTAAAGAGACAACTTGACCTGACTGGTGAGCCACATGTGTATATTTAGACAATCCACCCGTATTCGTGTCTTAGAAAAGGTTCAGGACTCGGGTAGGGAGGGAGAACATATTGGAAAGTAAAAGTGACCGAAAAACAAAACAAAAAATTACATTAATAAGGTAGGTTAGATGTGAAAATCTCCGAGATATCTTCCAGGTCTTCTGTTCCGGGACTTTAGAACTAACTGGATGAGACTCCTGGCTTCATCATCAGCATGGGGCCCTTGAGCTCTAGAGGCCCCATGTCTTTCTCCACAGACCTAAGGGAACGGGTCCTGGAAACCTTTTTCTCCACTCTGAAAAATTCTGTTAACTTACCTCCCCTCCCCTTTTGGGAAAGCCTGGATTCTTGAGGCTGGAGGAGGGAGGGGACCTTTTCTTTGGCTTTTTTACTTCATTGTTTTTAGTTTATTGGGATTGCCTTGGATCACTGAATTGCTGAGAAGAGCTAAGCCTATGGTAACTGATCATCGCACAACTTGTTGCTGTTGCAGTGTTTTCCTGGTTCTGTTCACTGTGTTCAGTATCAGTTCATGTAAGTCTTTCCAGACTTTTCTGAAATCAGCTTGCTTGTCATTTTTGGGGGGGGAGGGAGGACTGAGGCAATTGGAATTAAGTGACTTGCCCAGGTTCACACAGGAAGGCTAGGAAGTGTTAGGTGTCTGAGGTTAAATTTGAACCCAGGTCCTCCTGACTTCAGGGCTAGTGCTCTCTCCACTAGGCCACCTCGCTGCCCCTTCATCATGTCTTAGAGAACAATAATAGGCCATTACTTTCATATGCTATAACTTGTTCAGCCATTCCCCCGCTGATGGACATCCACTCAGTTTCCAGTTTCTGGCCACTACAAAAAGAGCAGCTACAAACATTTTTGCACCTGTGGGTCCCTCTCCCTCCTTTATGATTTCCTTGGGCTACAGACCCAGTAATGGCACTGCCGGGTCAGTGGGTATGCAAAGGGCCCTTTATTCCAGATCGCTCTTGGAATGGTTGGATCATTTGACAACTCCACCAACAATGCATCAGTGTCCCAGTTTTCCCGCATCCCCTCCAACATTCGTCATTATCTTTTCCTGTCATCCTAGCCAATCTGAAAGATGTTATTTTTATTTGAATTTCTCTAATTCAGAGTGATTTAGAGTATTTTTCCTATGACTATAGATGGCTTTAATCTCATCATCTGAAAAATGTCTTCATCTCCTTTGACCATTTATCAACTGGGGAAAGACTTGTATCCTTATAGATTTGACAAGAGTTCTTCATATAATTTAGAAATCAGACCTGTATCACAAGCGCTGCCTGTAAAGAGTTGTCCCAGCTTTGGCCTTTCCTTTTAATCTTGTTTCTCTTGGTTTTATTTGTGCAAAAAAAAAACTTAATTACTGTGATCCAAGTCGTCCATTTTGCCTTTCTTAATGTTCTCTGGTTCTTCTTTGGGCATAAGTTCCTCCCTTCTCCAGAGACCCGAGAGGTTAACTAGCCTTTGCCTAACCTGCCATGACCTTCCACCCAAATCCCCCAGAGGGACCTTCTCTTAAGCCAAAACCTGGCGGCCAGGCCAGTGAGTGGTGCTTCTGGGAAACGGCAGGGGAAAAAAGGGGAGCCTGAACAGAAGGGAGACTTCCTGTTTACTGCTCACACCTCCAGCTGCCTCACGGTGGTGACACACGTCTCTGGAGGCACCAATGAGTCAGTGGTGAGAAGCCGCAGAGTGTGCTGGGATGGGGGGAGCAGGAAGGGGTAGCTCAGAGAACCAGAGCGTGTCAGGGCTGGAAAATGGGCATGGCTGCCCGAGACAGACCCTGAGAGCCCAGAACACGGAGCGGAACAAGGACCCAGAACACCCCGCAGCCTTTCAAGTGGCACACAGTCCCCTGGAAAAGGGGACCTAGTTATACACAGGAATATAGAGGATGCAAGGGGAGTCAATGGAAATTTAGAAGGGAGGCCTGGTTTCTGTTAGCTAGAGAGACTGGGGGAAACCTCCAGCAGAGAATGGGATCCCAACTTTGGAGAAAAGTGGAAAAACTCAGAAGGGAGGGCATGCATGGTACGGGAGCTGCCTGGGCAAAAGTGTGGCCTCCGGAGACAGTGGTATGTTTGAGGGACAGTAAGTGGTCAGTGTACCAGGACGGTGGACCGTGTGGAAGGAAGTAAAGAATTTGAAGCCCGGAAACAGAGGAGGGGATTAGCTTGGGAAAGCAAATACAAGACTTTATACTGAATCTTGCAAGCAACGGAGAACTGCTAGATTTGGAACCTGCCTCACTTAGCTCTGTGACCCTGGGCAAGGCCCTTAACCCCTTTCAGCATCAGTCTCCTCATCTGTAAAGTGGGAATAATAACAGGCTTGTTGTGGGCCTAAAATGAGCTAAACATATACAAAGTAGAAATGGCATTTACTATGTTTCAGTGTTGGTGTTCTTTTCCCAAAACACAACCAGGTGATAAAAGTTCAAATCTTTTATTGTTTTCTCCATATAGCCCGGTTAGCTCAGAGGCCTATCACTCTGTTTGGTTCTAAGAGCTCCCTCCAAATGTCTCCAAATCCAAAGGTTTGTCCTTCCGACTCCAGCCAGCACCAAGTTGGAAGATGCAATGAATCTCTTTTGCCTCGAAGATACGGCTTGTGGGCTTCCTCCCAGAGTGCTCCCAAAAAACTCTCCCAAATGGCTTACTGGAGCTGTATTTATGCTACTTCTCCAAGAGTGGGATTGTGGGGTATCTCCCAGCATGCTCTCTGGCCCTAAGGGAGGTGTGAATTCAGATATCTCTTTCTAAACCCTGAGTGTGAACTCCATTGAGTACTTAGATACTTATGAGCTCTCTAAAGGTGTGAACACAAGCTGTACGTAGTACCTTGTTTCTAGTTCTGGCCCAAAATATCTCCTTCTAAGATCAAATCAATCATATTGAACCATTACAAATGAGATAATTATTGTCTCTATCAACTCCAATGTCTTAACACTTTGTAAAGATTCCAACATCCCCCCTTTTCTTTTGATTTAGAACCTAGGTGGTCATGACCTCCCTGACTGCTCATGAAGGGAGATGAAAACACCAAAGGAAATAGAAAATCAAATCAGATTGGCGGGTTTCTAGAGGAGCTCACTTGAAACAAGGTGTACATAAATCCACCAATATGGGAGGCGCTACACATAGTTACATAAGTACATAGCAATATAACACAGGCTAGTAGTGATGTAACAAACAACATGAATTAACATGAGAATTTACACATTTACACATTGTCCATTAGTTCATGTGCCAGGAATCCAATGATTCCTGTAAGCTTTGAGGTAAACGATTTTTCATAACATGAATCAACATACAGAATTATACATCTCCATAAGTCATAAAAATAGTCCAAAGGAATCCATTGATTCTTGCTGGTTTTTCAACAACTTGAAATAGTCTCATCTTATGTTAGGAAATCCAATGATTCATGGAGATTTTAAAGTTATTTTAACAGTCTCATTATCAGCCATGCTCTTTCAGGATCAGATGTTTCTTGAATCTTCTCCTTTGTTTTGAAGAACTTGAAATGGTCTCTTCTGTTTACCACCTTTGGGATTTCTCTTCATCACCTGGTAATTACATTGGAGCTGTTTGCACTGGACACTGCCCGTTGGGTTAAAAAACTTGTATTCTCCCCAACTGTAATCCTGATTGCTTTTCTGTTGGTTGATGACATCAGAGTCCTGAATTTCTAAAGACTCTCTGGGTGTAACCTCAGCTGTTATCATGCCCCACCAGTCCTTTGAGTGATACTTAGGAGTTGAGCCCTGCCCCTCATTTCTTGGGGTCAATCTACATTCAGAGGCCCAGTGAAAGCCTCGGTTTCATTTTGGACATGGGGTTTTGGGTTTTCTCTCACCCTGTCTTCTCACTCTATCTCTGTATCTACATTGGGCTCTCAAATGTCCAACTTTTCCACACTGAAAACATAGACGAATTTCTCTAGAAATCCCTTGCCTTTCCATGTTCATCATAGTTTGGGTATAATAAGCATTTGTGCCCAGTGTGGCACAGCGTCTTATGATCTCCTCTAAAGGAGCATCTTTGTCTAGTCCCCATATAATTCTTTTGCAAATCTCATTGGCATTGTCCTTAGCCAGATGTCTCGTCATTATTTCTGTAGCAGCATTATCTCCAATGGTTCTGATGACAGCTGTTTGCAAACGTCCCAGAAAATCTGCAAAAGGTTCATTGGGACCTTGCTCTATTTTTGTGAAAGCTTTATTTCCATCTTTATGTCCAGGGAGAGAATTCCAAGCTTTGATTGCAGCCTTAGAAATTTGCTCATACACTGATATGGGATAATAAATCTGTTCTGAATTCTCTCTATACTGACCTTCACCAGCTAGTTGGTCAAAAGTGATTTGTCCAATAGTTCCTGTTTGCCTATTGCGTTGGGCTCGAATCCTACATAATTCATGAAACCCCGAAAGCCACAACAAATTTTGTCCCGGTTCTAACCATGGTCTCCCTATGGATTTCCAATCATTTGGGGTTAAGATTTCATAAGACAGATTATCTAGCAACATCTTCACATAAGATGATGTGGCCCCATAAAGAGTGCAACCCTTTTTCAAATTTTTAATTTTTTCCAAATTAAAAGGAGTGTATCTTCTCTCTTTTTGACCTGAAGGGTCAAGCTTTTCAATCACAGGATATGCATGTATAAAACCAGATATATCTTCTCCTTTATTTTTTGCCTTAATTAATGTTTCTTCTAATCTTGTCATATTCTGCTTCACAGGAGAAGCTGACTGTGTTTCTGCCTCTCTCTCTCTTCCTCTTCTTCCTCCACCCATGAGGGGCTAGGGTCATGAGATGAGGAATGATCTAATTCCTCCTGCTGTGAAGTATCACACTCAGAATTGTACTTAACTCCATTCTTATCTGAATTTTCCTGCTTATCACCTAGTTTAGTTGGCACTTTCTTCGTTTTCATTTTAACACCTAAATAACTTCTTATAGCCAGTTGTATTAAATTATATGTATTAAATATGTCTTTAGAAGTTGAGTTAGGGCTATTTTTATTACAGAATTGACAAAGATCCTCTCCTACTAAGTTTCATTCATCTAGATCCAATTCTTTCTCCAGAGAGAAACAAGGACATATGTTCTTAACAGTTTGTAAAAGTTCAGTGATCTGCTCCATAATTATAATCAAACCTTGGCTTTCCATAACTTTAACAATGCTCTCTAAGCATTTTCCTTGAACAGAAACAGAAGGCTCTTTTCTAAACACCTGTCCCATCTTAGCTAAAATTCCACTTTAACTCTTTTAACAAAATTTCTTTGTTGTACTCACTCTAATTTCTGGGTTGAGGAGACTTTTCCACTCGATCAAGGTCACAGGCTTTTCCACTGAAATCCACTGAAGGGCCTGTCAGCCCCACGTTGGGCGCCAAAAATGTTGGTGTTCTTTTCCCAAAATACAGCCAGGTGATAAAAGTTCAAATCTTTTATTGTTTTCTCAATATAGCCCGGTTAGCTCAGAGGCCTATCTCTCTGCTTGGTTCTAAGAGCCTCCACCCGATTGTCTACAAATCCAAAGGTTTGTTCTTCCGACTCCAGCCAGCACCAAGTTGGAAGATGCAATGAATCTCTTTTGCCTCAAAGATAGGGCTTGTGGGCTTGCTCCCAGAGTGCTCCCAAAAAACTATCTCGAGTGGCTTACTGGAGCTGTATTTATGCTACTTCTCGACAGTGGGATTGTGGGATATCTCCCAGCATGCTCTCTGGCCCTAAGGGAGGTGTGAATTCAGATATCTCTTTCTAAACCCTGAGTGTGAACTCCATTGAGTACTTAGATACTCATGAGCTCTCTAAAGGTGTGAACACAAGCATCGTTTCCATTAGTTCCACTTAGTACCTTGTTTCAAGTTCTGACCCAAGATATCTCTTTCTAAGATCAAATCAATCATATTGAACCAGGCCAAATTAGATAATTATTGTCTCTATCAACCCCAATGTCTTAACACTTTGTGAAGATTCCAACATTTCAGGAACAAAGCTAAACACTTTCTCAGCATTAACTCATTTCAGCCTCATAACAACTCTGGTTTTTGTTTTTGCTGAGGCAATGGGGGTTAAGTGACTTGCCCGGGGTCACAAAGACAGGAAGTGTTAAGTGTCTGAGGTCAGATTTGAACTCAGGTCCTCCTGAATCAGGGCTGGAGCTCTACCCACTACACCACCCAACTGCCTCTCACAACTCTGGCAGGGCCAGCAGCTAAGTGACTTGCCTAGAGTTCCACACTATTCAGATTTTTCTGACTTCACATGATCATTATTATTAGGTAGCAGGAAAGTGGAAATAATGACGGAATAAAGCGGATGCTGTTCGCTAGAAGGACATAAGAATAAGAAAAGTAAAATGCTTAGAGGCGACTTAGCTCTTGAGATCTTATTTAGGGATAAATAATCATTTCCCCCCCCCCCCTGCAATTCTCCCCCCTCCCCAAAGTGAGAAAAAGCTCTCATGGCCAAAATGTGGGCAAGCAAAATGAATGCCCCGTTCTCCTTGTCCCAAAGCGCCGGCTCCTCCCGCATCTGGGTCTGAGCTCCTGTCTGGCAGGAGGCCGCCACTTCCCTGGAGTCAGCTTTCAATGCTCGAATCAGAGTTCTTCAGCCATCTCCACCCCCCTCCAATTGACAAGCTCCTGCCTCCCCTCATCCCCTGTCCCCTTTCCTCCCTCCCTGCCCCCTACCCTTCTTCCCCCACTGGGGGGGAGGAGAACTTGTGATTTTACATTCAGTTTTCAGGAACACCCAACCCCCCACCCACCCACCCACCCGGTCCTGGAGCACTTGTTCCGGACAAGGCCTCAGGCTGAAGTGATGCTCCCACCTGAGAGCCAGCTCCTGCAGTCGCCCAGTGGTTTCTCACTCACTTTCTCAGAGAGCCGGCGGTTGCCGTTTCCTTCTCTAGCTCGTCTGACAGGATGCAGTTCTGAGTAAGAGGAGGCCAGTTTCTGTCCTCCAGTGCGCCAGCGGCGAGAGTGGTGGACACACACAGGGATTATGGGGGGAGGACCACATCCGTGGCCAGTGGCCCTGGGGGGGGCAACGCTCATGCGCTCCATTCTCCTTGGTCACCTCCCTCTGGCTCTCCTCCGCCGACCCTTGTGGGTGCTGCTCCCCAGGCCCACAACCACTGCCTCCCACTGCCCACTGCTTGGTGCCCACTGCTCCTTCAGGAAACAATGGAGACTCTGCAGGGAGATCAGGAGGCCTTTGGGACCCGGGGAAAGCAGGGAGCTCCGGGCCAGGCTCACGACTTTGTGCCCCAGCCGGACTCACCTTTGCAGCCAGACACGGCCACGTTGTCTGCCCACGGCCCATGAGTGCAGGAGAGGGGAGAGAAATCTGGCCTGTCCATGTGGCACTTTCTAAAAAACATGTGAGGAGCAGCTGGGTGGTGCAGTGGGTAGAGCACCAGCCCTGGAGTCAGGAGGACCTGAGTTCAAATCTGGTCTCAGACACTTAACATTTCCCGGCTGTGTGACCCTGGGCAAGTCACTTAACCCCAATTGCCTCAGTGAAAAAAATACAAATAAAAAACATGAGAGAAAAACTAAATGGTTAACTCGACAATTGTTTACAGGGCACCAGGCCACGGGGTCGCCTTCAGCCCATGACCGTTATCAGGTTGCTCAGAGTCTTCAGAAAACTCCTTAATTGCATCAGAGCTGGCTTTGTTAATTTCGCCTGAACAAAATCAATAGGAGGTGAGTTCAGGGTCAGGGACGCACAGGCAGTTGAGGGCATCAGAAGAGGCTTAAGGTAACAGGTCCTCTTGAGCTGAGCTGCAAAGGAAGCTGGGAATTCTCCCAGAAGGAAATGAGGCAGGAGAGCATTTCCAGGCGTGGCAGGTCCCCAAGGGAGATGGGTGCCAAGTGACATATAGATTCCCAGCTGAGCATCCTTCAGAGCCCTGCCAGACTGGGGGGCTTCCAAGGCGGGCCGCCAGACTCTGCTTCTCCTGAGCATCAGGAGGTCAAAGTCCTGCTTCCCCTGTTTCTCAGGCATCTCAGAAGGTGAATGAGCTCATTGCTTTTGACAATAATTCTTATTGTTATCGGGTCTCCTAATTGACTCTTTTTTTTTTTTTTGTGGCTGAGGCAATTGGGGTTAAGCGTTAAGTGTTTGAGGCCAGAGTTGAACTCAGGTCCTCCTGACTTCAGGGCTGGTGCTCTATCCACTGCACCATGTAGCTGCCCCGTGGCTGGTGAATTTTTTAAGATATTCTTGTTTGTATTAAACATTTGTGGTGAAAAAAAAAAAAGAATAAATAAATAAATATTTCTGGTGAATATTGCCCAGCATGGCATTTGACACATAATATGAATGAAAAAACCTTGATTAAGAGCTCGCCGTCTGCGAAGCGCCGTCCTGGCATGGCAATAAAAATAGACAAGCAAGAAGATCCCTGCTCTCAAAGGGCTCACTCCCTAAAGCAGGAGAAAGCCCAGAGAAGCGGCTTCAGCTCTGAGTCAGATGGACAGACTGGGAGGCCCCAAAGCAGAGAGCCCCGGATTCTCTTTGGCGTAATTTCCCTTCACTGACACTGAACCATTGGACAACGTCAAGGGTTTTGCACGGATCCGACCACATTCACTCATTCTTTGATCTTCCATAGCTCCCCACTCCTCCAGTCATTCACAATTTGCCCCTTTTTATGTTTCCTGCCTTATTCTCTTCCTGTACTCTTCCATCCAACGAAAATGGCCTCCATGAACACTCTTCGAATGTCATCCCATCTCCTCCCTGTGAAACTTGTCCGTGGCCGTCCCTTGTCCCTGGAATTCGTTCGTCCCGCCTTTCCTTCCTGGCTCCTGGGCTTCCTTCGGGTACTAGAAAAGCCCATAGGGCCACAGGGCTTCCCCCTCCTACCCTTGGAGCCCGTCTCCTTGAAGCATTTGGTTGTGCACTGTCTGCCTCGGAAAGCAAGGCTTGGGCGTGGGGAGAGTTTCGGGGGCAGAGGGGCTGCCTCTTCTTGTCACCCCAGCGTTTAAAACGAACATTTGTGGCCTAAAGAAAATGTCAAGGGTTTTGGTGGCGAGAACTTTCTCTTCGGAGCCTTCAGTGGCTGTGGTTGCTGAGGGCGAGGGAAGCTGAGCTGCTCCGCTCAGGCTCCACAAGTTTTACACTCGCGGGCGGTGGGAGCGAGCATTGGTTCTCGGCCTAGTCTCACCCATGAGCGGCGGTGGGTGGGCGGGATGGGGCAGAAGCGAAGGGCTTCTTCTCCGAAGGGAATGTCCCTCCGACTGCAGAGACTGGGCCGCGTGCAGGGAAGGGCAGCCCCCTTTCTCGGTGAGTATTTGTTGAACTTGCTCTTCTGGTTGCAGAGACCTGAGATTATGGGACATGGACCGTCAGAGGTGGAAGAGAGAGTGGAGCCAAAATGGAAAGGGTGGGCCCGGAGACGACTGTGGGGACAGTCTCATCTAGTCGCTCATTTTGGGCCAGTTTTGAAGCCTGACCCGCTTAGGCACACAGCTCGGATGCTCAGCTGCCAGACCCCGTGTCCCCTTACCTCGCCAGCACTGACTCCAAGAGCTGTAGACTCCATATTGGGATGGTCCAAGTATCCCCGCCTCTGCGGAGCCCATTTCAGAAGGAAATTCAGACAGGCTGAAGCCGTCAAAGGAGGCCTTCTCCCTCATGGGAGCATCAGCAGAAGGCACAAGGGACCGTTAGGCTCAGAAGAGAAAGCTGGGAAGGTGCGATCGCTTTCTCCCCTGTGGCATGTGATAGGATGTAGATTTAGAGGTGCAAGAGCCCCCAAAGGACATAGAATCCAACCTGCTAATTTTTTTATTATTTTTATTTATTTTGTCATAGCTTTTTTTTTTTTTTAATAATTATAACTTTTTATTGACAGAGCCCATGCCTGGGTAATTTTTTACATTATCCCTTGCACTCACTTCTGTTCCGACTTTTCCCCTCCCTCCACCTCCTCCCTTAGATGGGAGTCTTATACATCCAACCTGCTCATTTGACAGATGAGGAAACCAAGACACAGAAGGATGAGTTTTGTGAGCAGACATTACAAAGGGACAGATTTCCATCTCCTGACTTTGTACCAATCAGAAATGGAGCAGGAGAACTGCCCTGGAAAATGATAGGTTCCCCTCAGTGACTGGCTGAATGTGTTTAACAACCGGCTTTCCAAGAAATGTAACTGTAACACACTCCCCCTCCCCCCAGGCAATTGGGGCTAAGTGACTTGCCCACGGTCACACAGCCAGGAAGTGTGAAGTGTCTGAGATCAATTTGATTGAATTGAGAATTCCTCCTGACTTCAGGGCAGGTGCTCTATCCACTGCGCCACCTAGCGGCCCCTGTGCCATCCTTTTAAGTGTTATCTATACTATTAACATTTATGGGTCATTTTCTTAAATCTAGATAATTACAAAATAATAAATCAGTCTCTAATTTATTACACGTGTCATTTCTAAGGTAAAAAAAAAAAAGCACAATCACCTTGAAAATTCCTTTCTTGCTGTCTCTACCACACCCTTGACTCTCCTTTGTCAAGGATTGATGACTGTTTGCAAGAGATTATAGGGAATTACCTATCCAGGTAAGAGGTAGACAGGATGCCCTTCAGATCTGAGGTTCTGGGTTGTGGAAAGAGTGCTGGGTCTGGAGTTTGAGGGTTGGTTTTGAATCCTACCATAACCTACCCGTGTGATTTTGGAGAGTCCCTGCCTCTCACTGAGCCTCAGTTTCCCTTTGCGAAAAATGAGAGTGTTGGGCAAAATAGCCTCCTCCGGGGTGAATGTTCAAATATCCTTGTTGAGTCTCCAGCCTCCTTTCCTGCAGTGCCATCCTAGAACACTAGAGGGTGCAAAAGAGCCTCCTTTAGATCTCTTATGATGCTGGAAAAGTGATCCATCAGGTAGAGGAAGGCAATCTTGGTTGCCATGGAATCAGAGGCTCTGAATTTAAATCTTTCCTGTATCTGGTTTTTTTTTTTTTTTTTTTTTTAATCTGCATGACCTTGAACAAGCCTTCCCCCTCTCTACATCTCCATTTCCTCTGTAAATGAGGAGGGTTACTATTGTTCAGTAGCATCCGACTTCATGCGACCCCATTGACCTTGACCCTTCTGTCCTCCACTCTCTCCCAAGTCTGTCCAAATTCATGTTCCTCATCTCCATGACACTAAATATCCATCTCCTCCTCTGCCGTCCCTTTCTTCTTTTGCCTTCAATCTTGTCCAATCTCTGGTCTGTTCCAGTGAATCCCGTGTTCTCATTACATGGCCAAAGCATGCTTTGGCTTCAGTATTTGATCTTCGAGTGCATAATGTCTTTATTCATTTCTTTATTTCTTCTTAATTCTTCTTCGCTTCTGTCTCCGTATCTCAGATCATTGATATTTCTCCCAGCAACCTGAATTCTAACCTTTTGATTCTTCCGGCCTGGCATAGAAATTAAAAAAAGAAGGTGACGGTATACAGCCTTGTCCTGCTCCTTTTCCAGCCCTAACCCCATCAGTTGTTTTAGGGTCACTTCTAACTGTTGCTTCTTGGCCCTCATCCAGCTTCCTCAGGAGACAAGTAAGATGAGCTGGGCCTCCCATTTCTTTGAGGACTTGCGACATTTCGTTGTTATCCATACAGTCAAAAGCTTTAATGTTGTCAGTGAAACAGGAGATGGTTTTTTGTTTGTTTGGTTGGTTTTTGTGCTACTCCCTTGCTTTCTCCATAATCCTTCAAATGTTGGCAATTTGGTCTCTAGTTCCTTTGCCTGATGAAAACTAGCCTGCTCTTCGGGTATGTCTTGGTTCGTGTACTGCTGAAGCTTAGCTTGCAGAATCTTAAGCCTAATTTTGCTGGCATGTAAAATGGTCAAAATTGTTTGGGAATTGGACCATTCTCTGGCATTGTCGTTCTCTACAATTGAAATATAAACTGATCTTTTCCCGATCCAATGGCCTATGTTGAGTTTTCCAAATGTGCTTGGAAATTGAGTACAGCACTTTTAGGACTTTAAACAGCTCAACTGAAATCCTGTCATCTTCACTAGCCTTGTTGTGAGCTTACCCCTTCATTTTCCAGGATGTTTAGCTCTAGATCAGTAACTGCACCATAACTAACAGTCACGATGAATTCTTTCTTGTATAGGTCTTTTGTATGTTCTTGCTACCTCTCCTTAATTTCTTCTATTAAATCTGTATCGTGATTGGTTTTAATCATGCCCATTTTTGAATCAGGATACTGCCTTTGGAGTTTCAAAGGTGTGTCTACACTAGGTGCCGTTCTTGCAAAAATGCAAAATAAATCTTTCCTGCATTCAAAAAAAAAAAAAATCGTGTCCATTTTTGCATGCCATTTCCTTGATAGCTCTAATTTTCTTGAACAGATCTCTTGTCTGCCCCAGTCTATTCTTTTCTTCTATTTCTTTGCATTGCTTAATTAAGAAAATCTTCTGAAAATGAACATATTTAACATATATTGGATTACTTACTGTCTAGGAGAGGAGGTGAGGGAAAGGGGAGAAGAATAAATTTGAAACACAAGGTTTTTTACAAGGGTGAATGTTGAAAACTATCTTTGCATGTATTTTGAAAATAAAAAGCTATTATTTAAAAGAAAAAAGAAGGAAGGAAGGAAGAGAGAGAGAGAAAGGAGGGGGGAAGGGAGGGAAGAAGGAAGGAAGGAAGAGGGAGAGAGAAAGAAAGAAAGAAGGAAAGAAAGAAAAAAAGAAAAAGAAAAGGAAAGAAAGAAAGAAAATCTCTCTTTTTGCTAGATGGTATAGTGGGTGAAACACCAGCCCTGGAGTCAGGAGGACCTGACTTCAAATGTAGAGATATACTGGATGGCCCTGGGCAAGTCAAACCCCAATTACTTCAAAAAAGTAAAAAAGTCTAAGGTTTCCCACTGCATCCAAAAACCTCTGCAAATATGACTAGATCTGGCCACTGGGCCCAGATGGCTCCAGAGGAGAAAGGGAGGCTGTTGACTGCACAGCCCTCCCTCAGATAAATCCAATTCACTTGTATGTCATGGCATCACCATCTGGGACGTCTTCCAAAATGAAGGACAAACGACAATGCCATCCCTCCTTGCTATTTTCTGCATTCGGCTGGGTATACCTTTCCCTGTCCTCCTTTCCTCAGCTATTTGTAGCGCCTCATCAGGCAGCCATTTTACTTTCTTGCATTTCTTTTTCTTGGCGATGGCTTTTGTTGCTGTCTTTTATACAACACTGCGAACCTCTCTCCCTAGTTCTACTGATCAGATCTGATCCCTTAAATCTATTCATCACCTTCACTTCAAATTCCTAAAGGATTCCTATATAATCTGATGGTTTCCCTACTTCAATTTAAGTCTGAATTTTGCAATAAGAAACTCACAGTCAGATCCAGACCTTGTTTCCTTAAACTCACTATATAGAGCTTCTCAAGCTTTAGCCGCCAAACATATAATCAATCTGATTTCTATACTGACCATCTGGAGATATCCATGTGTAGTCACTGTGGTCAGGGAGTTATCTCGACAAAAGTTTATTAGTCTCTATCCAGCTTTATTTTGTGCATCAATGCTAAACTTGCCTGTTACTCTTTTTTTTTTTTTCAGTTGCCCTTAAATTTTTGTTTTAGGTTATACATGAACATTTTTTTTTTTACATATTTTCACATGAGTCATATTGAGAGAGAAAAATCAGAACAAAAGGGGAAAACCATGAATAAGGAAGAAAAAAAGAGTGAAAATTGTGTGCTTTGGTCGGCATTCAGTCTCCACGGTTCTCTCTCTGGATGCAGATGACATTTTCCATCCAAAGTTTATTGGAATTGCCTTGGATCACCGACTTGCTGAGAAGAGCTAAGTCCACCATCATGGATCATCCCACAATTTTCTTGTTGCCGTGTACACTGTCTTCCTGGTTCTGCTCACTTCATTCAGCATCAGTTCATGTCTCTCTGGGCTCTTCCAAAATCAATCTGCTCATCATTTCTTATAGAACAATCCTATCGTGTTACTTTCATATGCCATAATTTATTCGGCCATTCCCCAGTGGATGGGCATCCACTCATTTTCCAATTCTTTGCCCACACAAAGAACTGCCACAAACATTTTTGCACATGTGGGTCCTTGTCCCTCTTTCATGATCTCTTTGCAATACAATCCCGGTAGTCTTTCCTGTTATTCCAATTACCCTCCTGCCTTCGCACACCAGTTCCCTGGGATGAATGTGACATCTTTTCCACTGTTATTCTAGCAGATGTTGTAGCTCTCCACGGAACCGGTCAACTCAGGCCCGTTCGGCTTGAGCAACCTCGCCTTCCAGGTTCCCGGACCGAACTTGTCTTCAGCTTGGACCCAACCGCTTCCACCGTGACCCTCAGTCTCAGGTAACCCCCATGGCCTAGCTCGTGGTTTCATTGAGTACACGAGTGCCTTCACCACAACCAAGAAGTGATCCTGGACGGGGAAATGGAGGAACAGTCTCGGAAATGAGTTTCCCCTCTAAAATGTACTATCCCATGAGGTGACCCTCGAGTCTGGCTTTGCATGAGCTTTAGAATGGAGATATTTTAAATTCTAAATATATTAACTATTGTCAGTATCAAATGTTCAAGCACACGAACAAGGAAAATTAACACAGTCGTACCTGAAACTACTGGAGCCACAGGATTTCATTTGGCAAAGGGAAGAAAAGAGGGTCTGGCTACGCTCAGGGAAGTGAAGGAGAGGTACCAGTCCTGGGAGGGTTGGAGAGACCCTCAAGGCATCTTCTGGCAAGGGACTGATTCAGCAGCCCAGGGAAGGGGGACTCGGCTTGTTCAGTCGTGTCCAACTTTGGGACCCCACTTGAGGTTCCCTTGCCAGGGGTATAGAATGGTTTGACTTTTTTTTTTATCCAGCTCATTTTAAGATAAGGAAACTGAGGCAAATAGGATCACATAGTGAGTGTCTGAGGCCAGATTTGAACTCAGGGAGATGAATTTTCCTGACTCTAGGCCCAGCATTCTATTTACTATGGCGCCCCCTAGCCACCCCATCCACCTACCCATCATCTGTTTATTTCCTAATCATTAGCCATCTATTATCCATGACCCTCCCTGTCTGTCTGCCTGCCTGTCTATCTGTCTGTCTGTCTGTCTGCCTGCCTGTCTGTCTGTCTGCCTGCCTGTCTCTCTGTCTGCCTGTCTGTCTGCCTGCCTGCCTGCCTTCTGTCTGTCTGTCTGTCTGTCTGCCTGTCTGTCTGCCTGCCTGCTTGCCTGTCTATCTGTCTGTCTGTCTGTCTGCCTGCCTGTCTGTCTGCCTATCTGTCTCTCTGTCTGTCTGTCTCTCTGTCTGTCTATCTGCCTGTCTGTCTCTCTGTCTGCCTGCCTGTCTGTCTGTTTGTCTCTGTCTGTCTGCCTGTCTGTCTGCCTGCCTGTCTCTCTGTCTGCCTGCCTGTCTGTCTGTCTCTCTGTCTGTCTGCCTGTCTGTCTGTCTGCCTATCTGTCTCTCTGTCTGTCTGTCTCTCTGTCTGTCTGCCTGCCTGTCTCTCTGTCTGCCTGCCTGTCTGCCTGCCTGTCTGTCTGTCTGCCTATCTGTCTCTCTGTCTGTCTGTCTCTCTGTCTGTCTGCCTGCCTGTCTCTCTGTCTGTCGCTGCCTGTCTGCCTCCTGTCTGCTTCGCCATCGTCTCATCTGTCTGCCCTTCTGTCTGCCTGTCTGCCTGTCTGTTCTTCTGTCTGCCTGCCGCCTGTCTGTCTGTCGTTTGTCTCTGTCGCCTGCCTGTTCCGTTCTGTCTGCCCGTCTGCCGCCTGTTCTGTCTTGTCTGCCATCGTCTCGTCGTTTGTTCTTCTGTCCGCCTGTCTGCCTGTCTTCTCTTCTACCTGCCTGCCTGTCTTCTGTCGCCTGCCTGTCTGTCGTCTGCCTGTCGTCTGTTTGTCTCTGTCGTTGCCGCCTTCGTCGTCTGTGAGCTTCCTAGAATGAATTTATTGCAGAGGAGTGATCCTCTGCGCCTTATGGGGCTTTTCGGAGGCCAGGCTCAGGCCAAGGTTGGCCTTCGGAACTTAGCCCGTTGGCACCGGAGGACTCTCAGTCTAGGCCTGTGGGGAAAGGGGAAAGCCCACTCAAGGCGGGGGGTAAGGTGCAAGGGGCCACCAGGAGCTTCCGTGGAAAGAGCCTAGGAACAGGCAGTTCCTGCTTCCGGCCGGGGACCTGTGGGGATCCAGGCCTCTCAGCTTGAGTTGGGGACGGGTGGGGCAGGGTTAGCCCAGGAGCAGCTGGAGGGAAGAGGGGCCTTGGACCGCGGAAGGAGCAGGGCGCCGGGAGGGTGGGGGCAGGTTTCAACCCTGATTGGGGCCCTGTCCAAGGAGGCCCTGAATGCTTGGGGTAGATGGGACCTTCGCCGCAGGGGAAAGTGGGGGGCTTGGGGCGGCAGCCGGAGAGGGGGTTGGCGCGGAGCCTGAGCTGATCGCCTGGGACCTGATGGGAGGCAGGGAAGTAGTTGTTGGGGAAAGGCTGTGGGAAGACGGGGCCCCTGAGTCCCTGAGATCTAGGTCTGGGCGCCTGGGACGGAGGGAGGGGCTCCTGAGCGAGACCCTCAGGGGAAGGAGGTTCTGGGGGTCTCCTCTCGGGCTCCGGAATCTGGGGCGCCGAGAATTGGGATCGTCCAGTTCCTTCTCAGGGGGGTTTGGGGGACAAGGCCTGGGGCCGGGACCGGGAGGGATGAGCGGGGAGGGGAACCTGGTCGACTGGGGCTGGAGGGGCGGGGCGCTCCTGACCCCCGGGCACGGTGTGGGGGAGGGGCGGCGGCTGAGGCCTCGGCGCTGGCTGGGGGGAGCGGGGAGCCGGGATCTCTCAGCTCGGGGCTGAGAAATGGGGCAGACGGCGGAGCTCTGGGCCTCCCGGGTTCAAGCTGCGGGCTCGGGGGTGGGCGGGAGCCCTGGGGGTCTCCAGGCTCTCCGGACCGCGGCGAGGGCTCCGGGAAGCTCAGAGAGCGGCGCCCGAAGGATCCCGGGAGGCGGGCGGCCCCCCCCGCCCCCCTCCGGCCTTGGCTCCGCAGCCCGGGCCCTGGGCGGGGCGGCCGCCGGGGGGCTCCTCGGGCGCGGGTCCCTCCCCCTGGCTCAGGCTCAGGAATCCGTGCGGTCCGGGCGGCTGGGGCGGGGCGGGGGCGGCCGCTTCCTGGGGCCGCTTGTCCAGGGAGCGGAGCCTCGCCAAGCCCACAGGCTCGGAGCAGCCCGGACCCCGGGGGCCGCGGGGGTGGGCTCGGGGTCGCCCCAGCCTCAAGTGAGTGCGGGGAGCGCGGGGGCGGGGGCCGGGACGGGCGGAAACTGCCGACTCAGCGCAATGGCCGAGGGGCGGGGGGAGGGGAGGGTCGGAAAGTTTGGGGGGGAGAAGATCAGCCCGGACGCCCCCGCCCCCGCCCTGGCGAGGAGCCCCCGGCCCTGGCGGACCCCAGACTGCGGGGGGAGGGGGGGGGGCCCTCGAGGCCCGGGCTGGGGGCCGCGGTGGGGGAGGGGAGGGCCAGCGGAGCTGACCGCAGGGGTCCTGTGCCTTCAGCTGCCAGGCCGAAGGCGAGGTCCGAGGGCAGAGATGCCACTGGGGACCAAGGTCAGCCACGCTTCCTTCGGGTGAGCCGGGGCAGCACAGCCTGGCGGGAGTCTGCTGGGGGAGGGGCCGCAACAGCTGGATGGGGGGAACAGCTGGCTGGGGGAGGGGAGCGGCGGGATGCAGCGGTCTCCGTCCGGGGGGGGGGGGCAGAACAGCTGGCACTGGGGGGGCCGGACCCTACAGGAGGAGCTGCTGGAGGAAGCCTGCTCCGAAGGGAGAACTGGGGGGGGGGGGCTGGGAATCGCCACCTCCAGAGCGCCCAGGAAAGCCCGGGGGCAGGAGTGTCAGCGGAGGGCGGCCCGGGGGCGGGGGCCCAGAAACGGCCACACAGGAGGGGGGAGGCCCAAGGGGAGGCTGGGGGCGCCAAGAAGCCCGGCCCCCCCCCCAGGGAGAGCCGCTGTCCGGGCCGGGGGAGTGAGGGGTGACGGGCGGGGGCCTGACCCTCCCCCGGGGGGAGCGAGTCCAGCTGAGGGGCCCCAGGGGGAGATTGGGGGGGTGCCCGGGACGAGGGCACTCAGGGCTTCAGGGCAGGGCTGACTGGGCCCCAAGGAGCCACAGGGGGCTGAGGCCGCTCTCCTCCCTTGTCCCCAGGATGCTTCCTCTTGTCTCCTTCCTCCGGGGGCAGCTGCTGTTGCTGCTCCTTCTGGGCACCGCGTCTCCCCAGGACCCCGAGGAGCCGGACAGCTACATGGTGGGACCCCGGAAACTGCCACGGGCCTGGGGGGTGGGGAGAAGCAGCAGGAAATGGGGGGCGGGGCCGGGGGAAAGAACCCCGGGGTCCTGAGGTGAAGGCAGAGTCAGGCCAGTCAGAGAGGCCCCCTCCCATCTCCCCGGGAAGCCCAAAGGTGGGGAGCTGAGGGAGTCCCAGGCTGGGGCCCCGGCGCCTCTCGGCTGTTCTGGCCTCACCCCCCGGTATCCCGGCCTGAGCCGAGGGTTCTTGGAGGATCCCTGAGCTTGTCTGGGTAAAGCTTGGGCCTCCCTGCCCCGTGACCCAGGCTTCTGGCTTCCCTTGTGCTGCTCTAGGAGTGTACGGACGGGTACGAGTGGGACGCAGAGAGTCAGCACTGTAAGGGTGAGTACCGGGGCGGGGAGGGACGACGAAGCCCCCCCACACCTGTGGGGGGGTTCCTGGCTCAGAGCCAAGGGCAGCCTCTGGGTGGGGGGGCTCCCCCATGTGCCTCTCGCTGCCTTTCTCCTCTGTCTCCTATGAACAAAGCCAATGGGAAGACACCTGGCGGGGTGGGGGTGGGGCTGCCAGAAGGGGCTTGGGTCTTGCTTTGGCGCAATCTTGGGGGCTCCTTTATCCAAGGGGGGTCACAGAGGGAGGGGCCTCTGGGCCCCCATCAGCCACAGCGAGCCCCTGGCGGCCTCTGGGCCCATTTCTTCGTCTGTGGCAGGGAACGCTAACCCTACTGACCCCCTGAGGTTGTTGGTGAACCTTAAAGCACCAAAACTAACCGGGATCGGAAATCCCCCCAAACCCCAGGGGGGGTAAAAGCCTGACCCAGACCCAAACAGTTATAGACAGACAGAGGGACAGACGGACGGATAGATGGACAGATGGATGAATGGATGAATGGATGAGTGAATGGATGGTGGGTGGATAAACAAAGACAGATGGAGACAGAGATATAATATGGCAGCCTGGGGGGGGGACATAGAGGCTACATCCAGAAGGCAAGTCCGTGGGGGACTAAGTCCAGGTCAAGGGTCACAGTAAGGAACCGAGAAGTGCCCCGATCCCCAAAGTATTTAGGAGGAAAACAAAGTCAGTGCAGGAGGGGGCTCTTGGGGGGTCCTAAGGGCGGGAGCAGCCCCCGCAGCAGCCAAGGTCCGGGAACATGAGCTGGGTCACTTGGCTCACGGGCAAGGTGCACAAAGGAGAAAAATAGGGGAAGAGGCCCAAGAGGCGGGTGGGAGCCAGCATAAGGGGGAGCCACCCAGTGTTTCTGATCAAGGTGAGTAGCGGTCCCTTAGAAACATGGCTGTCCGTGTGGAGGGTGGGTCAGGAGGGGGCAGCTGGGCCTGCAGTGGAGCAATGGCTGTGCCGAGGGAAGGGTGGCAGAGGGAGATGTTGGGGGTGGGATTGATCACGGTTAAATGATGGAAAAGGACAAGTTTGTAAAAGAGACAAAGGATGGGGATGAATTCGAGAAGTTTGGAGGAGGAACGAGATTCAGTGGGACGTGGGGACCAGCAGGCAGGTTAATGGGGGGATGGAGCTTGAAGATGCTTTTCCCTGGCCTTGAGGCTCACTGGCCCAGGGCTGGGTCAGGGCCCCTGGTCTGGGCTCCCAAAGCCAGCTGGTTTCTCAGGGGTTTGTAGCAGCTTTTCTGGTCCTTTCTGCACCAGAGGCTTCATGGTCCTGCAGGATGTCCCCTCCCAGCAGCCCCTGTAAGGTAATAGCCATTGCTGCCAGCTGGCTTCTCTGCCTCCGCCAACCTAGGCTGAGTCATGGCTGGGCACTGATAGCCCTCCCTTTGCCCCTGGGGTCACTGACCTCTCCCAGCATGAGGTCATTACTTGGGGTGGGGACGGTCAGTAGGGAATAGGTGGGGCTCTGTCTAGGACACAGGGCATTTGTGAAGAGGCCTGGAGTTCAAGGCTTTGGGGGAGGGTCCTCCCTTGTAGCCAGTCAATACTCAGGAAGGTGGGGCTCCGGCCTGGGGGCTCCCAGGATCCTGCCCCCATCTCTCCCCACGGGCCCCAAGAAGCTGGACCTGACCTCTCTCCTCCCCCTGCCTGCTGCTGTTAAGATTAGGATGAACCCAGTTTCCCCAGGGGCTGCTGGCTCGGGTCCCTGTGCTCACATCCCTGCCCAAGTTGTGACCACTCTGGGACCTCCGGGTTTCAAAGGGCCCATCATGTCCCCATCCCCTCCGAGAGGCAGCCATCTCCTGCCGTGGTTCCCCCAGGGGGCCGCCCCGCTTTGGGTGCTCTGCTTCCCGAGCCACCCCCTGCTCACAGTCTCCCGGGTCCCCCTGCCCCCAGATGTGAATGAGTGCGAGACCATCCCTGATGCCTGCAAGGGGGAGATGAAGTGCATCAACCACTACGGGGGCTACCTGTGCCTGCCTCGCTCAGCTGCTGTCATCAACGATGTCCACTCAGAGGGCGGCCCCCCTCCCCGGCCCAGGCCCCCCAGACCTCCGGCCCCCGGCCCGCCTCGCCCCAATCCCTGCCCACAGGGCTACGAGCCCGATGACCAGGACAACTGTGTGGGTGAGTGTGAGAGGGGCCACTTGGGACTTGGAAGGGGCCTCAAAGGGAGATATTCGGGATTGGGCCGTGGCGGGTTTGAGATGCTCAAGGGCTAACCCTCAGAGACATGGCTCCCACCGCTCTTTGGTTGTTGGGTATTTTTATTTTTTTAAAGCACTTTTAAAATTCTTTTTTCGTTCTAAATCCCTCCTTCCTCTTGCCGCCCCACCTGAGGCCAGAAACCCAGCTCACCCCATTGCCCTTTGCACAAGCCCCATGCTTCCTGTCCCCCGGCCATACAGAGGCGGCCCTCAGGGACCCCTCACAAAAGGGCCCACAGAAAGCGCTCCAGGCGTGAGGGGCTCAGTGCATTTCGGAGCCCTAAGCCATCGGAGCACTTCGGGCGCCCACTTGGGGGGGAGCCCTTTGGTGGCAAGCCGTTTCCCTTTCACTCGGGGTCTGGCCTCCCATTAGGCTTCCCATGACTGGTCAGGGAGAGCACACGTGGAGGGTGGGCCCCAGCAGCCCCCGTGGCCGAGACCACACTTGAGGGACCCGGGTGCCGAGGCTGCAGAAGTCTCTTCTGGGCAGCGTCTGCCTTCCCATCCCCTTCTCTGCTGCCTTTGTGGGGGCTCTGCTGGCCTTGGGGTTGCCAAGCTGTTCTCTACTGGCACTGCCAATTGCCTGGTGGGGCTATCTGACTCTGGATCCCCTCGGTACAAAGGGGCCGGCTCACTGGCCTCTGCTGCCCTGGAAAGGGCTCCTAGGCCCTAGAACATGACGTTAAGAAGTCAGTTTCCCGGTGGGGATCGCTCCTTTTGGGGGCAGGGGCACAAACACGCGGACTCGGAGCTGTGCATAGACCCTGCCCTTCAGCCCTGCCTGGCCCCCGGGAGCTTCCTGCGCCCGGCCCGAAGCCTCCTCCTACTGCCTGCCCCGGCATGGAAACGACCGAGGCCCAGAACTAAGGGCCACAAGGCCCTCGCCTGGTCCCTTTTCTGCCTCCATCATGTACAATCTGCAAGCAACAAGGGCACAAGAGGGCCCTTAGAACCGCTCGGAGGTGGCCCTCGTGGCCGGTGCGCCGGGAGCCGTGTCTCAGGGGCTTGGGAGGGACCCCGGTCCGGGAAGGGGCTCAGCCGGGGAGGGCCGGCGTCTCCCTGTGCGGACAGCCCGTCTCTGACCTACGTTTCTGAGTTCCAGACATCGACGAGTGTGATCTCGATCTCCACGACTGCCGTCCCAGCCAAGAGTGCCACAATCTCCCCGGCTCGTTCCATTGCTCCTGCCCCGATGGCTACAGAAAGATGGGCTCCGAGTGTGTGGGTAAGGGGGACGCCACTCCCTGCCCGGGCCCCTGCCCCCAAAGGCGGGCTCAGCCGCCCTCCGCAACGCCTGCCCTCTGATCCCCCAGACATCGACGAGTGTCGCTACCGCTACTGCCAGCACCGCTGCGTCAACGTTCCCGGCTCCTTCACCTGCCAGTGTGAGCCCGGCTTCCAGCTGGGGCCCAACAACCGCTCCTGCGTAGGTGAGACCCTCAGCGGGAGGGGCCGGGAGGCCGGGGTGGGCGGCCCGAGGGCTCCCCCCCCCACCCAGGGCCTGACCTCTCCTGCCTCCAGATGTCAACGAATGCGAGATGGGCGCCCCCTGCGAGCAGCGCTGCTTCAACTCCTATGGGACCTTCCTGTGCCGCTGCAACCAAGGCTACGAGCTGCATCGCGATGGCTTCTCCTGCAATGGTGACTGGCCCCCACTGCCCCCGGGGAGGCGCTACACAGGGCCCGGCCTGCTGGGCTCCGGACTCAGGGCCATGGGAAGTGGGAGAACCAGAGAGCGTCAGGGCCGGAGTGGAACCGAGAACACAGAGCGGCAGGGCTGGGAGGGCCCTTAGAACTCTTAGAACACAGGACGTTAGGGCCAGGAAAACCACAGAGCTCCAGGGCCGGGAGGACCACAGAGCGCCAGGGCCGGGAGGACCACAGAGCGCCAGGGCCGGGAGGACTTTAGAACACCAAGAGTGGATAGGAGGGCCTCTGGAAGATGCCAGGAATGTGAGGTGGGGGAGACCATAGAACATGGAACAGGAGAACCTCGAACAGGGAATGTCAGAGCAGGAAAGATGTCAGAGTCTGGCCTCTTCTGTCAATTAACAAAACGAGGGCAGAGCCCCAGTGAAAGGGGGCCGTTCGTCCGGTCTGGCAGTAGCTCCCAGAAGGCGGCCCGGCCCGGTGCTGGGCGAAGGAGCCGTGGCTTTGCTCCTGCCCAGCTCCATTCAGGAGGGGGAGGCGTCTGGTGGAGCGCCTGGAGCCCCCCCCTCTCCAGGTGGGCCAGGCCCTGTGGGTCAGGGAGGTCCCAGTCGCCCGGCCCTTGGATCTCCAAGCTCTTGGGAAGTCTTCGCGGTCCGCCAATGACCGAGGCGACCTGCAGTGCCAGGCTCCGCTCCCCACCTCCTGGGCTTAGCCAACTGAAAAGGAGGATGGAGAAAAGGAGGATGGGGAGCTCGGGGCAGCCTTCAGGGGGGAAATCTGGGAGACAGGCCTTTGCTCTGGGCCTGCTCCCTGTCCCGTTCCCTCCACCTCAGCCCCAAAGGAGTCTGCTCCGCCTCCTCTGACTCCTAGTCCAGCAGTCCCTCCCCTGCCTCCCCAAGTCCAGCAGTCCCTCCCCTGCCTCCCCAAGTCCAGCAGCCCCTGCCTCCCCCAGACTCTCCCAACTTCCCTCCCCCCATTTCCATCCCCCAGACATTGGAATCAGACCCCCCACCCCTCTCCAGTATCACTTCCAACGGCGGCCTTCTCCTCCCCCCCAAGGATCAACTCTGGGCCCGCCTCTCCAAGGGTCTGCTGGGCTGGGACAGTGGGGCCTTTGGGGGCACACGCCCGGCTCCCAGGCCCCTATTTTTCCCCCCGGCAACTCGGCGGGTGTGGGCCCAGGCACCCAAGTCTCGAAGGCAGGGCTCGCTTCCACGGGGCTTCGCTGGGGAACCAACCCCTCCAACCCCTAGTCAGGTGTCCACAAGTGGTCGGCGGGCCTAGTACCTTCCCTTGGTGGGTCCCATGTGCCCAGGGGGCAGGAGAGTGGCCCGCCCCCGTCCGAGTCGGGGTGACCGGGCACAGTGCCAGCTAGGTGGCCAAGGGCCCCAGCTCCAGGGGCCAGTGGCAGAGCGGGGGGGACGCAGCAGGTGGGCCTCCAACCTCCTGGGCTTGGGGGGGGTGGGGGAGGTGGCCTGGCCTGACCCCCGGCTCCCCGGCCCTCCAGCCGTTGCCTCTGCCCAGCGTCCGACCCCCGGTGCCGGGGCGCCCTGTCCATGTCCACCTTCGGCATCACCTCGGAGCGCAGTGTCCCTGCGGACGTGTTCCAGATCCAGGCCACCTCCGTTTACCCCGGGGCCTACAATGCCTTCCAGATCCGCAGCCCCAGGGAGACTTCAATCAGGCAGGATGGGGGGGCAGCAGTGCCCGTTTCCAGGAGGGCCGGAGGGCCCCCCTGTGGTTCTCCCCTCTGAGAACTCGGGGAATGCTGGCTGTGGGGGGACGGGCACAAGCCCCGACCCGGGGGCAGGACACCCGTCAGTGAGCAGCTCGAGACCCCCAGTGGGAGCCCGAGCACTTCAGGTCATCTTGCCCACTGGGCCCAGAGATAAGTCTTGAAGGACGAGGGGATTCCAGGAGGGTGAGGAGGAGGAAAGACCAGGGGAGTTCTTGGGAGAAGCCCTTTCCAGCCCTCCTTGGGATGAGCAACAGGCCGGGGCCTTCCCCCCCTCTGCCCCAGCACTGAGGGGGGCCGCAGGTCAGAGGGGAAGCCTGAGGCCGAGGTGCTGGAGGGAGCCCTAGAATGGCTCACAAGCCCTGAGACGGGGTGGGGCTGGGGGGGCAGGGGTCCCTAGGGCTCTCCCCCTCCCAAATCCAAAAGCGCGGTTTGCTGGTTCTTGTGACCCGTGACAGGCCCTCGCGAGTACGTGCTGGATTTGGAGATGGTCACCATGAACTCCCTCATGGCTCGGGCCGCTCATTGCTGAGGCTCCCAGGTTTTGGGGGGCCCTTGCCCCTAGGGGCCTGGGGGGGCACCTTAAACCATCGAGCCCGTTCAGGAAGAGAAAAAAATCAATAAAAAGAGAAAAACACGAGCAGATGGAGGGGCTGCGGGGCCCGTGGGGGGAGCGCGCAGACCAAAGAGGGAAGGGAGTGCGGCCGAGGCGCCTGGCAGCTGACGGCCTCCTGGTCCTGGCCCGGCCCCCTCAGCTGCCCCCAAGCACCGGCCACGCCAAGGGGCGCCCCAACTGTTGGTGCCCTTGTGGGCCTGGAGAAGCGTCTGACCCCTGGCTCCCCAACCCTCCAGCCGGTGCCTCTGCCCACCAACCCAACACGGGAAACCCGGTCCCCCCCCCCACCCTGCAGACTCCACACCCTGGAGGTCTGAGATGTTTATTAAATGTGAACATTTGTGGTCCCATCCCCACCCAGTGCCCCGGCCCCGCGCCGCGTCTCCTCAGGGCTCAGGGCAGAGGTCCAGGGGTACAATAAAGCTGGCACAGGGTCCGACTCAGGGCTGGGCCCAGGTTCCTGCAAGGCAAGGGAGGGAGGGGCAGAGGGCCCCCCCCCGGGTCCCCACCCCCCCTCCAGCCCCTCACCCTGCAGGGCCCCGGGCGGGCTCAGGCCCCCTGTCCTGGGGGCTGGCGCAGGCGTCATAGGCGGCCAGGAGGCTGAGTGCAAGACGGGACAGTCAGTCTTTGGGAAGCGGCGGGGACGTGCCATAGCCCCCTCCCCCAAGGGCCGCCATTTTCCCGTGCAAGGCTGGCGTGCTAAGGGGCGGGCTCGCCCATCCCTGGGCCCAGGGCTCTCAGCCTAGTGAGGGAGACCCCGCCAGCAAACCAAGCTGTGGTTCTCTGCGCCGAGTCTCTCCTCCCTTTCCCGTCACACTGCCCTCCCGCCCTCCCACCGCTGGAAGCCTCCCAGACCGTTCCCCACCCTCCCCAGTCCTGCACGGCTCCCATGGTGACCGATCGGCTGCCAGACCCGGGGGTCGGCCCTCCTCCTGCCCGTCTGACCACGCCTCCTCGGCTCCTAGGCCTCCCCATTCACCCCAACCTGGCTGGGCTCCCCAGGACCCCATCCCGGGCCCTCTCCTACACTCCCTTTAAGGGAAGAGACACACCCTGAAGCAGCAGCTCAGCTCTCCAAGTTACCCAGGCCCAGCGACCTCATCTTTCCCAAACCTCCTTCTGGATCTCCCAGGGCCCCCGCCAGCCCTGGCCCCAGATCCTTTCGCCCCTGCCTGCAGCAGCTCCTTCTGACCGCCCCCCCCACCCCCAGCCATCCCTCCAAAAGCCGACGCCCCTCCCTCAGGCAGAAGAAATGAGGGCCTACGTTCTCCAGCCCGCTGATATCAGTACAACAGTTTTCATTCTGCACGGGGCTTTTCCCAGCCCTGGGGTCCCTTTGCCGATGGGCAGATGGGTGTCAGGCTGGGAAGCCTCCCCGCCCTGCCCCCTGGGACGGATGGCCCGGGCCCCGCCAGGTGGTGGGGGAGGGGCGCCTGCCTTGGCGGGGCTGGTCTTCCCAGCAGGGCGGCGGCCTTCTCCCCGCTCATGCCCCGGACCTGCATCAGCTGCCGGGCAAACACCTCCCTCACGGACTGGGCCTGGCCGGGAGGGAAAGGGGTCAGGAGGAAGCCCCTGAGATGCCGGGGGCGGGGGGCAGGGGAGGGCCACCTTGTTCTTCATGGCCCTGTCATTGAAGGTGCTGAAGGCAAAGAGGGAGCAGGGCGGGGTCTGGGCCCCAGGGTCTCCCTCGTCCCCCCAGGGCCGGCAGCAAATCTGCCCTGGAAAAAGACAAGGCCCGGCTGCTTGCATGCACCATCCCCGGCCCCCCTCCCCCCCCAACCCCACAGGGTGCCTTACCTCGGACCTGCCCAGGGCCAGTGGGGAGGGCCAGGAGGCGTGACTCCCTTGGGCCCCGTGCGCTTCACAAAGAAGCCGTCGATCACCTGAGGGGGGCAGAGGTCAGAGGTGGGAGGGGAGGGCCTGCCAGGGCTCCCGGGGCCGCCCCCCAGCTCACCTGTGTTTGTGCAGCAGGGTGCCTCCAGGCTGAGGGTTGTGGGGGCCGGGTCCTCCCACCGGTAAACCCTTGGCTGAGCCCCGGCCTTCCAGGCGGAACGGGGGGGACTGGCATCAAGCCCAGGGCCCCTGCCCCCCCCACTCCGGCCCCCAGAGCTTTCCCTGGCACCTCCCCCAGGCCGAGCAGGGTTAGGAAGCCTGCCCGAGAGCCCGTGGCCGAGCCCGACGAGAGTGGGATTCGAACCCAGCCCAAGGAGACCTGAGGCTAAATCCAGGGTGGAAGGGACCCAGGGACAAGTCGAGGGGTGTTCGTGCCCGAGGGCCCCGTACCTTCTGCTCCCGGAAGCGCCCGTCGGTGATGCTGCCACACAGGTCATCCAGACGCTTCCTCTCCACCACGTGGTCCAGGACCAGCTCAGCAGGCCGGGCTGGGGGCAGGAGCTGGGTTGGCTCTGCCCGCCTCCCCCCTGCTGTACACCCCCTGGTGCAGCCCCCCCGCCTCTCCCCCACCCCCTGTGCAGTCCCCCCGTGTAGCTCTCCCCCGCCTTACTTGGGTCTCTTGGCCTGGTCTCCTGAGCCACCCAAACAAAGTCCCCAACGTGCAGCTTCCGGACATCATGGGGGACCCCCAGGTGCTGCAGCTCCCTCAGAATGTCAGGTCGACGGCTGCCCCTGTGGGTACAAAGGGGGGGCATGAGCACACGCTCTCCCCTTGGTTTAGGAGTATAAGAGCTGGGGAAAGGGGGGGCCTTAGGACAGGGGGTGTCAGAACCAAGGAGAGGGGCCTTAGGACAGGGGGTGTCAGAGCCAGGGAGAAGGGCCTTAGAACAGGGGGTGTCAGAAATGGGGGGGGCTTAGAGCCTGAGGAACACAACCAATGCTTGGTAAACAGTGGAGTCTATGCCCCCCCACGCAGCACTTGGCACTCCCTGGCACAGCCTCCCTCCCGGTTCTGCCTCCGCCCCCTCCCTCTCACCCTGTGGTCTCGCTGACATCCACACACAAGAGGATCCTGTACTCCCCTGGCCGCAGCTCGAGGGGCAGCTCCGGAGCCCGGGCTCTGTGGGAACAGAGGCGCCTGTGAGGGGGTGCCCGGGCCGCCACACCCTTCCCTGGGGCGCTGAGGGGGTCAGGGAGGAGTTCCGGGAAGAGGACGGCTGTCCGGCCCAGAAGGCAAGGGGCCAAGGACCTGGCACTCACAGCCGAGCCAGCGCTTCCTGGGGCCCGTGCTCTGCCTCCCTGCAGGGGGACTGGGCGGATCTCGGCCGGAGGCTGGCAGGCGGCTCTTCTGGAGCTTCGGCTTCTGCCAGCTCCCGGGACAGCTCCAGGCCCGCGGGGGTCAACGAGTACCTGCGGAGGGCAGAAGAGCCGGGGGAGGAGGCGGCCCCTGGTGCACCGGGCCTGAGCCCTCCGAGGGTCACAGCGGCAAATGGAGCCCCGGGCCTTACCTGGCTGGCCACTGGCAGCTCTGGATGAGGTTTCTGTGAAGAAGAGCGCGCAGGGCCGGCCATGGCTCGCCGCGGCCACTCGGGAGCCCCTGACCAGACAGAGGGCAGGCGTGAGAGGCAGAAGCAGCAAGGGCCTCAAACCAGAGTCGGGAGGAGCAGGGGAGGGCCCTGGGCCGGGGCAGTGATTCTCCTGTCTCTCAGGAGGCCCCCTCCCCGCCCCCAGATTGGTTCCACGACAGAGATGCTGCTCACTGTGCTGACCACTCCAGCTCCCGGCCCAAAGGCCAAGGCGAGCCTCCCATCAGGCCTCTTGGGGAACCCGCCACCCCTAGCTCTTACCCTGGGGGCTTCCTGCTCACACCTCTGCAGCAGCTCCTCCTTGCTCAGGGACCCAGGGCTTTCAGGATCCTGAAGAAAGGGGCAGAGGGAGGGTCAGGGCCCCCAGGGACAGCCTGCCCCCCCCCCACACCCACCCCAGGCTCACCAGTTGCTCCCTGTAGAGAATCAGCAGCACCGCCCGAGCGGCCGAGTGCCGGGGAGGCCTGTAGCTGCTGCGGCCGCCGGCCTTGGGCCGGCCTGGTCCCTGCAACAGTCAGAAAGGGCGTCCTTGCCCCAGGCGTCCACCCCGCCCCACCTCGGTCCTGCCTTACGCCAGAGGACCCCGACTCACAAAGCTCCGTCTCCCCAAGGGGGGGTCACCCCTGAGCCTCAGGAGCTTTGCTGGCCTTGTCCCAGACCGCACGCTCTCCCTGTGTACACCCGGCTCGGTGCCCTCGTGGCCCCAACCTCTCACCTGAGCTCCCCCACGGCCCCCTCCTGGTCGTCCTGATCTCTTTCCCTGCCCGCCAGCGCCACATCCCCCCACCGGCCCCCTCCCCAGGGCCCCCAGCCCAGGGCTCCCGCCCAGCTCCCCTGGATGATGGTCTTCCAGACCCCAGCCTCCGCGCCCCCCAACCAGAGCTGCCTCTCCTGCCTTGTAGCACCTTCCCTCCAGCGTCCTCTATGACCCATGACAGGCCCCTCTCTGCGCCCCCGCCTGCGCCCCTTCCTACCCCTCCTCAGGACCTGAGCTTCTTCCCAAACTCAGCTGGTGGGGGCCCTGAAGCAAAGGATCCCTGCCCCCCCAAGTGCTGAAGAAGTGCCAGCTGTAAGGGCGGGCAGCCCAGGGCCCCAGCCAGCTTTGGGGGGCCTCCTCACCGGCTCCTCCGGGGGTCTCCTCAACTCTCCTGGGGGGAACCCCGGGTCCGGCGGCTGGCTGAGGCCTGGAGGAAGAACCCTGGCCTCAGGGGGGGTGCAGTGGGGGAGGGAGGCTGGGGGGTGCGGTGGGGGAGGTGCGGTGGGGGTGGGGGAGGGAGGCTGGGGGGTGCGGTGGGGGAGGGAGGCTGGGGGGTGCGGTGGGGGAGGTGCGGTGGGGGAGGGAGGCTGGGGGGGGTGCGGTGGGGGAGGTGCGGTGGGGGAGGGAGGCGCAGGGGATACACCTTTGGAAACCAGGTAGAGCTGCCCCACGTCTGGACTCTAAGGAGCGCTCCGGGGGACCCAGCCCAGCATGGACCCCTGAGGGCCTGGCCTGGGAGCCCCCAGCCCTCACCGTCCCTCCCGCCCAAGGCTCCCGGGGTCCATGCGGAGGGCGGTCCTCGCCAGAGCCCGCTGCTTACCCGGCTCCGCCGGGCCGGCCGCCCGGTGCTGCTCCAGCCGCCGGTCCAGCATCCGGCACAGGGCATCCCCGAAGTGCTGCAGGATCTTGGCTTCCTTGCCGCTCCTCAGGGGCAGGGGGTACCGCAGCAGGGAGCGCAAGGCCTGCAGGGCCACGGGCTGGATCGGCGGGGGCCCCGAATCTGCCCCGGGGGCTCCCCGAAACCCCGGGGTTGTGGGAGCCCCCACTTTCCCAGACCACGCGCCCCGCCCCCTTCCTTGTCCGCCCCGCCCCCCTGCGCAGAGGCCGCTGGCCCCGCCCCGGCCCCGCCCATCGCCCCTCCCCCCGGCCCACCTTCTGGTAGACGAAGCGCGTCCGCAGGCCCCGATCCGCCGCCTCGTCCCGCCATTCGCGGAGCCACCGCACGAAAAGCGGGTTGGCACAGGCGGGCAGGGGCCGCTTCCGGCCCAGGCGGGGCGCGGTCGCGGCCATGACCCAGCCCGGGCCCAGGCCGTCCGGAGCGGACTGGGGGCGGCGCACGTGACCCCGAGGCCCCGCCCTGGCTGTGCGGGGGTTGGGGGTGTGACTACTCCCCCGGCCCAGGAATAGCGGCTTCTGAACAAAGGCTCTCCCCCCGCCCCCCCCGCCCCCGGCAGTCAGTATTTGGGCTCTTCCTACCGGGGAACCCGAGAGTCAAGGCCCCGCCTCTTCCGCCTTCTGGCACAAGGAAAAAGGAAGGAGCGAGCGGTGTCGTGTGGGGGTGGGGAAAATGGCCACAGCGTCTCCTGTGGTCGGAGGGCAGAAAAAGCCGCTCTGACCTTCCGTGGGTTCTACACCGAGCGGGATCGGCCTGGGCATCTGCAGGAAGGGTTGGAGCCTCCAGGGGGCGTGCAGAAGGGACCGGAGCTTGGGGGAGAAAACCTGGACAATTCACAAAGGGGACTGAATCCCCCAAGACCCGCAGAGGGGACTCCCTCCCTGATGGTGTGCGGAGGGAACTGGCTAAAGCCCGGGAGAGCTGCGAAGGGGACCCGATAGAGCCGGGGGCGGGGAGGCGGTGATTCTGGAGAGAGCCCGGGGGGTCTGCAAAAGAGACCCGATAGAGCCGGGGGCGGGGGGTGTAATATTGCATAGAACCCGGGAAATGCGCAGAGGGGACTGGAAAATGTCCAGAGAAGGCCGTATAGTCCCCGGGAAATGTCGAGAGAGCGACAGAACCTGGGGAATCCGCAGAGGAAACTCCCTGGGTAGAGCCCGGGGTGTATGCCGAGAGAGGAGCGGGGCAGGAAAGGCCGCCAAGGTCTGGTGGATGGGTGCGGGGGAAGCAGAGCCGCGGCCAGGCCAGCTGGCCCCCTCCCCGCCCCCACCCTCAGCCGAGGGCCCCTCCCCAACCACACGCCAGCCTTCGGCCCGACCTCCCGCAGTTTCCAAATAAGGCTCAGTTTCCATATAAGGCGCGGTGAACGAGCATTCTCGCTGGCTCCGCCCCCTCCCGGCTCTTGCCCTAATAAGGCGATCTGGGGCATCCCGAAGCTGCGGGCCAGCGGGTGGGGGGGCTGGTCTCCATGGCGACCGCGAGCCTCGCGCCCCCTCCCCTCCCACGGGGAAGGCTCGGGGCCCGCCTCCCCAGCCACAGCGCCACTCTCCTTGGCCGCTTCGAGTCGCGGGCTCTGTCCTAGCTGGAAGTAGGCGGGGAGAGTTGCCGCGAGGGCGGGGGCGACCTTGCTTTGGCCTTGCCTTGGCTTTGAGGTTTGCGTCCGCCGGATGCCCGAGACAAATCTCTGCCTCTGTTTGGGCCTCAGTTTTGCCATCTGTAAAAGGGGGGGCCGTTTCCTCCGCTAACAGTCCTGCAAACCTCGGCCATCGGCGTAAATGAGGCGGGGCCACACCCCCTGCCGCTTCCCCCCACCCCCACACCACGGTAGCCCCGTCCGCCGTAGTGCGCCCCTAGGCCTCGGGCTGGCCGGGTTTGCGGAGTTGCCGCCCCTCGAAAAAGGGCTTCGCGTGGAAGCCCACGTTCCTGGGCTTGTGGTTTCTTCTCTGCCTCAGTTTCTCCGTCTGCCGTATATGGAGGCCATTCTGGGCCTCTGCTTTCCTCTCTGTAAAATGGGACCTGGAGCTGCGACAAGGACCTGGACTCCGGTCTGCCGTCCCGGAGCCCGAGCAGCGATCGGCAGGGCACCGAAGGCCGAGACTCCGACCAATGGGGGAGCGCTCCCGGCGCTTCTGGCCCCGCCCCTCTCCGCAGGGGCTGAACGCCCGAGCTAGACCCGCAGTGGAGGAGAAGGGGAGACTCCACTTCCCGGCGTGCCCCGGGGCGGCGCAGCGCGACGGAACTCCATTTCCCGTCGGCCCCGTCCCCGAAGCGCCGGAAGCTCGCCCCGCCTCTCATTGTGCGGCTCCTACTAAACGGAAGGGGCCGGGAGAGGCCGCGTTCAGTCGGCTCCAGGCAGCGGCGGCGAAGGAGCGACTCCCTCCTCTCCTGTGGCCCTCGTTTCCTCCCTCACCCTCCCTCCCTCGCTCGCTCGCTCCTTTCCGGAACCATGGTGAGCGCGGGCCAGAGAGCTCCGCGGGGGACCGGCGCCCGGGAGCGGGGGTGGTGTAGGCGGTGCAGCGGGCGGGGCGGTGTCCTCATCCTCCTTTCCATCCTCCCCTCCATCCTCTCCATCCCTTCCCCTCCCCCTCCTGGGGCGCCGCGGGCGAGACCGGCAGCGATGGAGGGGCTGGCTCGCGCGCCAGGCGGATGGCCGGGCGGGCGCGCGCGCGCCGGCGGGCCCCCTCTCCCTGCGCGCGCTCGTCTGACGTTGACGGTTGTTGGGCGAAGCGGCCACGCGCGCGACCCTCCCCAACCGTTAAGTGGCGCTCGGAAAGGGGGGGGTTAGTGGCGCGCGCGGCCCCTGTACCCGGGGGCGTCGCGCATGCGCGTTCCTTCCCCAGCTGAAGCGAAGTGAGGGACAGTTGGGGAGGGGAGGGAGAGAAGGGAGGGGGCGCACTCACGCTGGGCCTTGAGCACGCGGCCCGGCAGCTGGAAGGAGGGCGGGGTGTCGGCATTTCAAGACCACCCCAGGCCGAGGGGGGACCTCCAAGGCCAAGGCCTGGGCCCAGTTTGGGGAAGTGGGTCCGGAAGGGGGTAGTCCCCGCCCGACGTGCCCTCCCCTTCCTGAATGGTTGCTGAGCTCGTCTTCCTCCAGTAGGCTCCTTC